>NC_060279.1:48607633-48909133 GCF_021613505.1 Equus quagga | reverse complement strand
ACAAATTCCTGGCCCTGACAGAATGGGGCCTGAGTGCACATTTTTAGCACAACTGCCCTTGCCAGAGGGCCTGGAAAAAGTTTTATATTGGATCCTAAACACATTCCTGGTGGCCTGGGCTCTATCCTTCCTCCATTCTTGAATCCGCTTTAAAACGTAGAGCACAAGGAGTTGTCTGGCCTCTGTTTGAATGTCCCTCATGATGAGCTGTTAGGAGTGTGTGAGGCAGTCCGTCCCATTTTTTTTTTTTTTTTAAAGAATGGATATTCATATAAAGATTTTTATTTTTTCCTTTTTCTCCCCAAAGCCCCCAGCTACATAGTTGTATATTCTTCATTGTGGGCCCTTCTAGTTGTGGCATGTGGGATGCCACCTCAGCGTGGTTCGATGAGCAGTGCCATGTCCGCACCCAGGGTTTGAACCAACGAAACACTGGGCCGCCTGCAGCGGAGCGCGTGAACTTAACCACTCGGCCACGGGGCCAGCCCCTAGTCCGTCCTATTTTTTGATGGCTCTGACTGCAACCCAACCTTCTGCCTCTTCCAGCTACCCTCTGGCTCTGTGCTGAGAACTAGGGTCAGAAGGCAACTCCCATACAATCTAACCAATATCTAAATAGTACCAAATTGTAAGCTCCTTGCACAATCTCATTTTTATTGCCTTCACTTTTCTCTTCACATTTTGAAGATTGTGACTTGACTTCTTAGAATATGGAACTCACAGCCGATACAGGACTCTGAATTAGAGGTCTGACCGGCAGAGAGCGGGCAGTCCTTCATCTTGCCTTGTACTGGGTACTGGAGTATGATCCCGGGACGTTATTTAACTTCTGCATATGTACTTGTGTTAACTCAGCCTAAAATCATAATTTTTTACTTGTTTTTAGCAATATCATAGTGATACATTTTACCTTAAACTGAATGGGAAACTTTAGGCTTTTTCTATTTGTTTCGCTGTCAATTCCTAACCACTCTCTCCCATTCTGTACCTGAGTAACCGGTATCTGGGCTCAGAGAGCAGAAGTTTTGAGTGTGCCAGGCCTAACCACCTATCTTATATGCTGGCGGGGTTATTGTTTAATAACATATTTATGGTATGTGGATTTTTGGAATGATGACTGAGGAATAGGATTTGTTATGACATCACATAATCAATCTGTGAAATAAGAAGGCTTAGTGGGAGAGATATTTTAGCCAAATAGAGTTTTCCTGAACACACCACAGTTATTGTAGTAGAGGATTCTGCATGGGCAGGTGTTGGGAGTGGAGTGGATGGGAACCAGTATTTCTACTGTCTTTCTGGAAATCAGGGTAGCCTGTGCTTGGTCAAAAGCGCTCAAGGGAGGGCTTCTTACCAGATAAGCGACCATGGGGCAGAGGTCCAAGAAACATGACTTGGGGAATTCGAGACCCAGAGACACTCCCTGGAGAGAGGGTTCAAGCAGAGAACCTGAAATGTTGCATATTCGCTTTCCTTCTTGGAGGTTATAAGCATATTAAAGGCATTGAGAAATCTTGCAATGAAGAAACACAAGTAACTTTGTGTAGTCATAGTTTCTCAAGCCTTATTTGACCACAAAAACTCTTCTTTTACAAATAACTCCAACTGCATTTTGGTAAAGGCCACTTTCTACAGACCACCTCTCTCTCTGCCTCAGTTTTCTCATCTGAAACGTCCCAGCACCTGAATTTGCTCTTTACAAGAGACTCTGCTTAGAGGTCATATTTGAATTCACAAATATTTACTAACCTAGCATTTTTCAAGTCATGGGTTGTAAGAAGTGAGACAAACCCAGTGAAACACCAAATAAAGGATATCCTTTCTTGAAATTCCAGCACCTGATTAAGATTCCTATGTAAAAACAAAGCACTTGCCCAAGGATTTCATTATTGGATTAAGAAAAAAGAAAAATGGACATTGGTTTTTTTCTTCAAAGTGGGGATGTTTCTGTTATTATTGACTCTGGATTACAACCTATAAGTACTTACTGAGTCCAGTCGATGGACTCAGGATCCTTCTAGGGTTTATCATGGATATAGAAGGAAAATGAGAAACTGTCATTAGTCTAACCAAATAGTACCAATGAGGGCCAGGGTAAATGCCCCAAATGACGTTGCCCAGACTATGGCACTTGTAGGAATTAATCAAAAGAAGAAATCCGTGGGTTGGAGTACATGGGGAAGATTTCATACAGTTAATCTGGGATTTAAATATAGCTGAGAAGACTGGGGAAAATTTTTAAAAGATAAGAGCATAAATGGAATTTGGGGCAATAAAAAGAATCAGCAAGAGGCCTTGGGGAAAATTTTTTTCCTAGGGCCTGGGCTACTCCAGGAAATATCATTGTGTAATGAGAGTGCTTTTGCTCATCTGACATTCATTGACAGCTTTAAATATTAAACTGGCTGATGCAACTGGATTATATGTCATGAGTTTGAATTTAGATACCAAAATATAAATTTAATATCTACTGTTTGAAAAGTAAAGGGATAATTGGCTTTTAGTTCTGTATGTTTTTTATAAGGACTAGTGAGAGCAGGGACCGCTCAGGCCTCGAATGTATAGCCATTCTTGACATTAGTAGGGACAACACCCAGCTTGCTTAATAGCCTGATAGCCTGCTCTCTGGGGCGGTAGAACAACAGGGCAGGAACTCATTCCTAACTGACAAGATTTCATGCTAGATGTGCTTTTACTCCCCCTGACTAGACAGGGAAGGAGGCCCCAGTCTCCCTCAGGCCATATGGGCTGTTGGACACTCCCTGCCCCAATTTCTTTATATTCAATAGGAGTAGCTTCCTGTTTAGAGTGTTGGAAAACTATAACCTAAACCTTCTTCTGAACAGGGACCCTCTCTTTCTTCCACAAGAGGGATTGGGAAGGCAGAAGATTGTTTTAAAGTTTGCTTGCTTTTCACCCATACTTCTGTTTGTTTGTGTCTAGGTAAAAACCCACTCATTTAAAAAGAAAAAAACCCCCTGCTTCTCAGCTTCACCCCTGAAACTAGAAGGTTAAGGTTAGTGTCCGTTAGAGAAAGAAATAGATTATCTCCAAGTCCCCATCTAGCATCTTCCCTCCATCCTCTCTTCTCCACTCCTTAGACCAAACTTTGACAAGAGAAAATGAGCAAATCAAGGCTGGTGGATCTCACCAATGACTGGTCCATGGCCCAGTGAATTGCTGTTGGATGGGGAGTTCTTCAGAAGGCCAAGAACCACCTGCTGGCTTGTAGGCACCATCAGCCCAGACAGGACCACCCACCCTTGAGATCATTTCCAGCATAGGCCGAACAGTGTGATGAGGACCAAGCCACCCAAAGTTGGAGTTCATTAAATGATTCATCTTCTTCTTGTTATCATTACTATGAGAATCTTGGGTTGTGCTGACCCACTTGGGAACAGTGCTGACTCCAGAATGGCAAACTCCATTAATTTCATAATATAAAATAAAAACATCAGAAGGATGTAATTTGAGAAAAAACTGCAGTCCTTTAATATTATGCAGCCGTTAAGAAAGGATGAAGTGTGTGTACACTAATGAGGAATGAGTTTTAAAAAGCAAGTTGTAGAACAGCATGAGTAATGGGATTACGTTTTTGCTTTTAAAAACCGAAGCCCCATATAATACATAGCTACCATTTGATGAGTTATTACTGTTTACCCAGCACTGCGCTGAGTGCTTTTAAAACCCTTATCTCCTTCCATGCTCACGATTGTAGGAGAGTGGTATTGTTATCAAGGCCATTTTACAAATGCAGAGATTGAGGCTTAGACAGGGGAAATAATTTTCCCAGCATCAGACATCCAAGTGGTCGGATTCCAGAGTCTGTTCTAGAAGTCATTATGAAATGTAAGTGTTCATGCCTGGAAAAACACGGGGGGGACACACACTACGCCGTCGTCAGTGGTTACATCTGGAGAGTGAACATGTGGAGGAGGGGGGACGGGCAAGGCAAGCTTGGGACATTTACTTTTTATTATAAATTTACATATTGATTTCTATATTTGCAGCAAATGTATATCGCTTTTATAGTTAAAAAGATAGTCCTTTGCACAAAAGGATAAATATTGTATGCTTATGTGAGGTACACAGAACAGGGAAATCCATAGAGCCAGTCAGTAGATTAGAGGTTACCAGGGAGGGCGAGGGAACTGGGGAGTTAGTGCTTAATGGGTACAGAGCTTCTCTTTGGGGTAATGAAAAATTTTGGAAATAGATAGTATGACAGTTGTACAACATTGCCAATATAATGAGGGCGACTGAATTGTGAACTTAAAAATGGTTAAAATGGTAAATTTTATGTGTATTTTATCACAATTTAAAAAAAAAGAAGAAGAAGAAATCCTTTGAATTGAGGTCATTTGGCTTTCAGAAAACTCACTCCATTACCCTTATTTTTCTCATTTTGTCTGTGCTGTGTTGCGTCTCGAGAGGCATGGTGTCCCTGAGTGGCTCACAGGGCCAGTGAGATGTAACCTCAGCTTTACCTGTTTGCACAGGTTTTTGCACCACTGTCTGTGAGTAGTGGAAGTGCCTCCAAGCACCAGTTCTTTTGCTTCCCTGTGTTGCCTGAAGGTGTATAACTGTGATCAGCTTAGTGTTGGGCAAGGAGAACCCCTTGCCTTGTTAGGGTACATGGGAGTGCTCTGTAAGATCTAAGAGACAGCTGGTACAGCAATGGGAAGCATCTTACATTCTGCATTTGCAAAAGATGGGATTGGGTTGGCCTCCAGAGGTTTTATTTACATGAACCATGTTCCCAAATGGAAGATTAGAGAACTAGGTAATTACTCATTTATCCATCTATCCATCCATCCATCTGCGCAACCATCCATCCATCCATCCACTCATCCATCTGTAGACCCATTGTACATCCATTCTGTTAACAAAACTTTAAGGAGCATCAACTATAAGCTAGACCCTTGATCAGATACTGAGTATTAAGAGCCACATTTCTCATGAGACGTTGTCAACCAGCATAGTGTTATATCAAAGAAATTAGCAGAGGCATTGAGGATCATGGCTTCTCCCATCCTTTGCACTCACTTGCTGTGAGACTTTGAGCAAGTTTTTTCTCTTCTCTAAGCCTGTAAAATGATTTAGAAGCTGCCCCCTTCTCCAGTTCTCAAATTTGCTGATTCCGTTTATACAGTTAGTATCAGGCTGTCCACAAATATTTTCCGATATGTTTGCAACTCTGTGGTCATGAGCAAGACACACATAAATTGAAGGGATGTGTCTTTATGCTTGTATCAATAGAAGCTGATAAGAGTTGTTATTGCTGTCTCAGTCAGCATTTGAGTGCTTAATGTTGGTAACGATGATAATAACAGGGAAAACATAAGCGCTTGCACATATAGAAGGAATACGTGATTATGATTTATAGAATTGAGGGAAAAAATAGTTTCTCATCTGTGAAAAGATTTTATAAACACCAAATGGAAAAGCATGTTCAGCTTCCCTATAGGTGGCATGAAAGAGTGCTCAATAATGGGTAAATATGCTTTTTTGTGGCATGTGTCCGTAACAAATATTGACCTGTCCTTTACTGTTATATTTCAAAACGTGAGTAAATCAAAATAAGGTGTGTTTTATGGGACTCTCTTGTTTTATTATCTGTCATTTAATTTTTAATACCTAAGTGACACCTGATATATTACCTAATCAAAAGAAGAGAATTATACATTGCACATAATCAGTTATTTTTGCCATATCATTGAAATTAGACTAACAGATGAGGAAAATAAATAAGATGAACTTTAAAAATGAAAATGCTTAGCCTTTGGAATTTTAGTTGACAGCTTTTGAAAATTAAATTATAAGTCAAGTCCTGATAGGTTTGATATCTTCTTTGCAGCTTTGCCAATGATGTATTGCAGCTTTAATGGAATATCATTTATCATCTGATAATAACAAATGTAGTATTTCTGAGCTTGTCATCTCTTCTGTGATGACAAATAGTCCAACTTGTAGCGGTGATAATGGAATTTTATAATGATCTGTCCTAAACTGACTCAACTGCAGCCTGAGCTATTTTTCTTAAATCTCATAATGCCTATTACATGTAGATTACAACAGTCACCCCTTCCCGTCGAAACATGGGAGCTCATCAATGAATCCAGATTTTAGGCAAAGAGCCCAAAAGTACCAAATAATGTTTACGTCTTATCAAAATTGTCCCTCTCAGGCTAATAAGAGAGCTTGTTGGTTGCTGTCGGAAATAGCAAACTATAAAACTTAGAGGATAAAATAGGTGATGAAAACTCTGTTTATCTCTTAAACAGTAGGCAGCATATTCAGTGTGCAGTTCTACTCATCCAATCCATCATTTCCTAGCAATTTATTTATGAAGGCCTAGTGCTGAGAACATGAGGTAGAGAGCTCAGTCGCCCTTCCACTTTATCTTGAAGCAGGATTTATTTTATGTCTTAACTCCCAGCTTGTCTGATATCATCGCCTTGTTGCACCTGCACATTCTATAGTCCAAATCACTTGCCCTCTTGACTCTTTTCTGAAAATTCCAATCAGCCTGAGTCATCACAGAAAGCCTTGGTTTGGAGGATACAGGCTTCGTGAAATACTCCGTCAACACGTGGACGTAACTACAGCAGCCATGATGCTCCGAAGGCCGTCTCACAGAAAGGGACGTTATCAATATAATCAGGGGGTGACGTCTAAGTGGATACTGAAAGGTGCAATATTTCACATTGCAGACCTGATTTTTACCCTCATCTAAGCGGGTTTGATTTTCTGTCTGAGGTCACAGCAGGCTAGCCTATGACAAAGGGACAGGCCCATGTGACGGTCTCAGATTTGATACTGAGGGAGCTGAATGGAATAAAGGATAGAGAGTACTGTTAATGGCATGGACTGATATGCAAATTGATGCCTGACAAGCGTGATGTGCTCACCTGGTGGGGACAGACAAAGGTAAGGGGAGGGGTCTCTTGCAGAGGAGCTCTGATGGCAGGGCTGGTGGGGACATTTCCTGGCTACTCAGTCTTTGACCACGTGTTTCAATGTCATTGTGGATGTGATCTTTGTTTTTCTTCTTCAGTGGCGTTTCACTCTAGCCCCAACTAAATCGTCGGATTCCTTCCTTCATGTTCTGGACTTTCTGCAGTATTTCTTTGTGGTGTGAGAGGGATTATGAAGGAGACTGTCATCCACACAGCTGCAGAGGGACAGCCCCTCGTGCTGCAGTGAAAGCCTGTCTGGGGTCTCCTCTCCACTTCCTTCCGCACTCCTCCTTTTCCATGCTCTCCTTTCCTCTCTCTTCGCTCCTCTCTTTCTTTCTTTCCTGTCCCTGCTCTTTTCCTCCCTTCCATTTTCTTTACTCAAAAGAGTCACAAATTAAGAAGCCCGTAGGGCCAAGTACATAAGATAACAGGGTAAAAGGGAAATTAGTGAGTGTCTGCCTCATTTCAAGAACACCCCAAATTCAGCCAATTGTTGCCAGGTGGGAAGACAAACCAGAGGGGGCCAGATCTAAAACCTTCTCAGGAGAAGCTAGAAATCTGGTTTTTGTATTGAGACCATGTTTTGAAATATTGAAAACTATTTCAATTTTTAAAAAAGTTATCGTGGGAGCCTAAAAAAAAAGTTGAATTGAGATCAAGGGCCACCTCTTTGGTAGCTGTGGTTTAGACACTCTGCTCAGGTGACCTCTTTTACTCCAATGACATCAAGCTCACCACTCAGAAACCAGTGTCCCCAAGTATGTGGGACAAGCTTCCTATTCTCTCTTGTCTTGTATCTATATTTCCAAACATCTGCCAGATGCTTCATAGACATTCCAAACTCAGAAGTAGGATAAGAATACTGAGAGAGAGAAAGTCTTGGTTTAAATGGAAGGCTTACTTCAAGAAGTAAGATCAAACAGGTTAGGGGGGAAGATTTTTAGGGAACTTGGGTGCCAAGAAGGGAATATCAACTTGTTAAGCAATTGGAAGCCATTGTAAGTTCATGAGTGGGAGAGTGACCTAATGAGAGGGGAATTTTAGGAAGAAGAGTCTAGGATTGTGTGTGGGGTAGAGAAGAAATGAAAGCAGGGGGAAATGAAGGGTGAGCAATGAGAGCTTGGACCAGAACTTCAGCAGTAGGGGTAGAGATGTGGCTGTGAAACCAGAGAAATTCTGAAAACAGAGATGAGGGGAATCGACATATTCAACATGGAGAATTAAAAATCTGGAAGAGACTGCTGATAAATCTGGTGGAAATGCAGCTGGGCAGTGGAACTCTCAGGAAGGTGAAATGATGTCCTCACTGGGTTGACACCTTTTCCCTTCATCTGGGTTTTTCCAGGAGTATTTGTTGTTGATCTGAGTCAATTATACTATAGGCCTTAGAAAGGCAAGAAAAGCCACTATATCTAATATTTTGTTTGTGGGGAACCTCGGAGGCAGGAGCTGTTGCAGGAGCAGAGACACGGAGATGAGTAAGATAAAGTCCCTGCCCATGAGAAGCTCAGAGCCCATTAGGAAGGTTAACGGTGTAGATTTCAGTGAAGAGAGTATTAGACTGAAATAAGAACACTTTCTATGACCTTGGGAGAAGTTATAAAACTTCACTTTACCTCACTTTCTTTGTCTGTAAAATGGGCATAAGCTCTTCTCTCCCTAACTCATTGGGTTGCTGTGTTGCGGTGACCAATTGTCTCAATTTGTACAGGACTAAAGGGTTCCCTGGGATGTAAGACTTTCAGTGCTAAAACCAGGACAGTCTTGGACCAACTGGGACCTTGGTCACCCTGTGTGAGACATAAACATTGTGATACTTGTGGAAGTCCATTAGAAAATACAAAGACCCACAAAAATGTGAGGCGGTGCAACTTGTTAAGAATGCCTTCTAGCTGTGCTGGACCAGGATGGGAAAATTCAAATCTGGAAAAAGACAATTAAAATCCAGTCACAGAGGGTGACTTTTCCAATGATATCTCTCATCAATTTATGTAATTTTATCTTTTTCTCCAAATGTCAGATAATAGTGTTTCGTGTTTGATTAGTACGCCTGAGTTTTCACAGAAAGTTATTTACGAAGAATTAGGTCAATTATAAAATGTTTCAACTTTTGCCAAAAATGTGCAGAGTATAAAAAGACAATGTCCTGAATCAAAGACGAAGATTGTTCCTATTGCCTGGAAAAAATCCATTTTCCAGATAAACCAGAGTAAGATAAAAACTCTCAGTATGTGCAAGTTTTTAATTTATTTTTATAATGACTTTGCAGTCCTATTGCTATGGCCTTTGTGTTTAAGAAATTGCAAACTTATCAGCAAAATTTCTAGAAGCAGAGAAAGAAAAAAGAAAAGAGGAAACTTAGAAGTCTTGGACAGTGACAGCATAGTTATATTTAAAAGTTGTGGTCTTAAGAATTAATGAATGAACAATCTATATGCTTTTGATGATGAAACCAAGATGTCCGCATCCAGAGGGAGGTTGGAGCTACCAGCATTGTCTGTTACACCCGGCAGCGACGACAGTCTAGAAGCAGAACACGGCATCCTTGGATAACATGAAATATTTGGAGAGCTTTCCAATTAAGCCCACAGCCAAGATCACTCTCAGTGTTTTAACAGAGAGGCGACAGCACTTCTGTAATTAGCTGGAAAGAAAAGGAGGATGTTTTAAGGTCGATCACCACTGAGATCTCTCCAAAGAGCCTTGTGGTGAATCCTGGCTTCTCCATGACTTTATAATTACCCAGTTGTGGTTGGCTTAGACATGGCTGATTCTATTTGTTCAATGGAGCTTTCATGCTGGGATGTGAATCAGAATCCTAGAAGCATTCAGCCCAACCTCTATTTGACAGGCCTTCTAAACCTATTCTATCAATAAGTATGTGTGGAGAATGTGTATTACCTGAAGTGCCGTGTGAGATGCACAAAGAATACAGCCTCAGGAGCTTGCCATCTAAGTGGGGAAATGGATCTGTACCTGTGGGAAGTTAAATAAGCCAAAGTTGGGTTCCAGATAATCTGTATCAGCAAAAACGTGCTGTGGTAGTTCAGAGAAGGGGACATGGAAGGCATGCAAGATGGTTAGGATCTGAAAAGGGGAGTTCTAGGTTCTCTCCCGGCCAGAGAGAAGCCGTGTGCTTGCCCTTTTCCCCTCTTAGTGGCTCAGACCTCACTGTCTGTCTCAGGGGCGGCCCTAGCAGTGAGGCAAGACTTTAATTCAGATGGTCCTGTCAGTGCATTTTCCATCAGGGGCTGGGAATGACATCCCTCACTTGGTAACTTATGGACCAACATCATGATTTCGGCATCCCCTTGTTCTATAATTTACTTAGCGTTTCTTTTAAAATGGTCAGTAGAGACATCTTTTTACTTTATCTCTTGATGTGGTTGAGGGAACCCACTTGGAACCCGAGAGTTAGTATGAAAATATTAGCTTAAATTGAAGACATTTGAGATTCAACAGATGCAGAAAGAAACCTTCCTGAAGCCTCCCTTCTCTGACTAAAAACAGCATCTTCTGGGAAACAAGGGGCCATCCAGTCCCTCTTCAGGGTGGATCTGCTCCCAGAAAGGAGGATACAAATAACACTTACCTTGAATCTCTCTTCCCTGGAGGAGGTTTATGGTCTGATGGGGACAGACCACTCATACCTATATAGACAAACATTATCAGAAACGTTCTTTTTTATTGAGATATAATTGGCATATAACATTATATTAGTTTCAGGTTTATAACATAATGATTCAATATTTGTATATATTGCAAAATGATCACCACAATAAGTCTAGTTAATGCCTGTCACCACACATAGTTACAAAATTGTCTTTTGTTGTGATGAGAACTTTTAAGATTTACTCTCTTAGCAACTTTCACATATACAATATAGTGTTGTTAACTATAGTCATCATGCTGTACACTACATTCCTGTGACATTTATTTTATAGCTGGAAGTATGTACATTTTAATCCTCTTCACCTATTTTGCCCAACTTCCATCCCCCCATCGCCCCACCCCCGCCCCTGCCTCTGACAATCACCAATCCGTTCTCTGTATGTATGAACTTGGTTTTGTTTGTTTATTTTGGTCTTTTGTTTTTTCAGATTCTACATATAAATGAGATCATATAGTATTTGTCTTTCTTTGTCTGACTTATTTCACTTAGCATAATGCCCTCAAGGTCCATTAATGTTGTAAATGGCAATATTTCTTTTGTTGTTAAGGGTGAATAATATTCCATTGTATGTATATACCACATCTTCCTTATCCATTCCTCCATCGATGGACGCTTAGGTGGCTTCCATGTCTTGGCTGTTGTAAATAATGCTGCAGTGAACGTAGGGGTGCAGACATGTTTTTGAGTCAGTGTTTCTGTTTTCTTCAAATAAATACCCAGAAATGGAATTGCTGGGTCATATGGTAGTTCTAATTTTAAGCCGACAGGAAATAGACGTTCAGGGTCGAGGTGCTCCCTTCCACCCCCAGGCTGTGCAGTCATCTTCTTGCCCCGAGTGGCAACGCTGCCCTAGGAGGCCAGGAGAGACTCAGAGGTAGCCTTCTGGCCTAACATGTTCCCACCGTTACATAGCCCTAAAATCCTTATAAATGGGCAAGTGAGTCCCTTCCCTGGTCTTGCCTTTGGAGGCTCCCTTGCTTTGGGACCCCATGTTGGAAATTTTGTAAGTACCCTGCCTGTGCCTGGGATTAGTCTGACAAAGTGCCCAAGCTGGGCTGGGACTCATATGGGTCCAAGTCCAGGTTCCTTCCCTTAAGGGCCCTCTTTGATCTTCTACTTGCTAAGCTCCACATGTGGGGTCAATCCATGGCCTTGCTCCTAGCAAGGCAGCCTGGAAGCTGCTCGCTCCTGCTGCTCGCACAGCATTTGTTTTCATAGGATCATATGGGATCCTGCAGCCAGAATGATACCGACATCCTGATTTTGAATGACTCTCACATCAAGCATAGGACTACATGGCTCTAGGCTACCAACAGTTCACAGCAGACCTGTGGGCTTAGCCACCCATGTAAGCCATGCACAAATTCTCTACTATCCGTGTTTCCAGTGCAGTGCCTCGAGGTCCACAGCTCCCAAAGGTGGCAGCTCCCAAACCTGTGCCCAGGTTGGTCACTCCATCCCCTCCACAGGCTCTCCATGAAGTGCCAGGGGTGGCCACATCTATCTTTTTCAAGGACTCCCTAGACCATTGCTTGGCATAGACATAGGGTCCTTCCATGTCAGGAAGTGGCAAAGTTGTGACCTACCAGGTCATTCTTAAACCATGTCAGACAAGGGATGGAACATGCATTGTGCTAAAGGGACTTCTCATTGTTCTTGCTCTGGCCATAGACTCCTTACCTACCCTCCCTCTGGTGGTGATATGGAAGTCAAGGGGCAGCCAACATTAAAAGCAGTCACATTCTCAGAAATATAGAAAGACTGCAGATGGAGGAGGAGAGAGAACTAAGACTAAAACAAAATGAAGAAATTTCTGACTCAATTAGGAAGTGCAACATAAGGATTATGGGTATTCCGGAGGGAAAAGGGAGGGAGAAAGGAGCAGAGAGCTTGTTCAAAGAAATAATAGCTGAGAACTTCCCAAACCAGGGGAAGGAGCTGGAATTGCATGTAAATGAAGCTAATAGAAGTTCTAATTACATCAATGCAAAAAGACCTTCTGCAAGGTATATATTAGTACAAGAGGCAAAAGTCAATGATGAAGAAAAAATATTAAGGGCAGCAAGGCAGAAGAAAATAACTCACAAAGGAACCCCTATCAGGCTTTCAGTGGATTTCTCAGCAGAAACCGTATCGGCTAGGAGAGAGTGGAATTTATATATTGAGAGAGAATTATATATTTGAAATTCTAAAAGACAAAAATCTTTCAGCCTAGAATACTCTATCCAGTGAAACTATCCTTCAGATATGATGGAGAAATAAAAACTTTCCCAGATAAACAAAAGCTGAGGGAGTTCATTGCCACAAGACCCTTCCTATGAGAAACAATCAAGAAGGCCCTCATACCTGAAAAAACAGTGTTGAAAAAGTGTGAGCAAGGAGATAAATAGACAGACAAAATCAGAAAATTTCAGTTGTCTATCAGAACAGGTTAGCAACCTTTTAATTATAACATTAAAGAGAAAGGGAAGGAAAGCATCAAAAATAACTATAACCACTTCATTTTAATCACAAACACAACGCAAAGTGGAATAAGTTGGGAAAACAACTTAGATGGGGAAGGGGAAAGAGATGGAAACTGCTTAGACTAAGAAAATAAGAGGCTATCAGAAAATGAACTATCTCATCTACCAGATCTTATACAAACCTCATGATAACCATTAAACAAAAAATCAGAACAGAGACACAAATGATAAATACTGAGAAAACCATCATAGAGAAACACCAAACTGAACTGGCAGTCAGAAATACAGGGGGCAAGAAACAAGGCAAATACAGGACAACTGGAAAACAAGTGATAAAATGGCAGTATTAAGTCCTCATGTATCATTAGTCACTCCAGATGTAAATGGATTGAGTTCTCCAATCAAAAGACACACAATGGCTGGATGGATTAAAAAACCAGACCCTACACTGCGCTGCCTCCAGGAAACAGATCTCAGCTCTAAAGAGAAACAGAGGCGCAGAGTGAAGGGATGGAAGATGAAACTCCAAGCCAAAGGCAAACAAAAGAAAGCAGATGTTGCCGTACTTATATCAGACAAAGTAGACTTCAAGATAAAAAAGGCAATGAGAGACAAAGAGGGGCAGTATATAATAATAAAAGGGATACTCCACCAAATCAAGAAGAAATAGAGACTCTGAATAGACCAATCGTAAGTAAGAGACTGAAACATTAATCAAAAACCTCCCAAAAAATAAAAGTCCAGGACCTGATGGCTTCTCTGGAGAATTCTACCAAACATTCAAAGAAGATCTAATACCTATCCTTCTCAAACTAATCCAAGAAGTTGAAGAAGACAGAATGCTTCCTAGCTCATTCCATGAGGACAACATTACCCTGATCTTAAAGCCAGACAAGGACAACACAAGGAAAATTACAAGCCAATATTGCTGATGAACTTAGATGCAAAAATCCTCCACAAAATATTGGCAAACTGAATACCTTAAGACATTAAAAGGATCATACACCATGATCAAGTGGGATTTACAGCAGGGATGGTTTGACATCCATAAGTCAATCAATGTATTACACCACGTTAACAAAATCAGGATTAAAACTCACATGGCCATCTCAATAGATGCAGAGAAAGCATTTGACAAGATCCAACATCCATTTATGAAAAAAACTCTCAATAAAATGGGTATAGAAAGAAAGTACCTCAACATCGTCAAGGCCGTATATGAATAACCCACAGCCAGCATCATACTTAACAGGGAAAAACTGAAAGCCATCTCTCTGAGAAGAGGAACAAGACCAGGATCTTGCCACTCTTATTCAACATAGTACTGGAGGTTTTTGCCAGAGCAATTAGGCAAGAAAAAGAAATAAAAGGTATCCAAATTGGCAATGAAGAAATGAAACTCTCTCTGTTTGCAGATGACATGATTCTATACATATAGAAAGCCCTAAAGAATCCATCAGAAAACTATTAGAAATAATCAATAACTACAACAAAGTTGCAGGGCACAAAATCAACTTACAAAAATCAGTTGCATTTCTAGACACTAACAATGAACTGGCAGAAAGAGAATTCAAGAATACAATCCCATTTACAATTGCACCAAAAGAATAAAATAGTATAGGAATAAATTTAACCAAGGAGGTGAAAGACCTATACAATGAAATCTGTAAGACATTATTGAAAGAAATCAAAGAAGATATAAAGAAATGGAACAATATTCCATGCACATGGATTGGAAGAATAAACATAGCTAAAATATCCATACTACCTAAAGCAATCTACAGATTCAATGCAATCCCAATCAGAATCCCAATGACAGTCTTCATGGAAATAGAAAAAAGAATCCTAAAATTTGTATGGGGCGAGAAAAGACCCTGAATAGCTAAAGAAATCCTGAGGAAAAATAACAAAGCTGGAGGCATCCTAATCCCTGACTCAATCGAAACAGCATGGTACTGGTACAAAAACAGACACACAGATCAATGGAACAGAACCGAAAGCCCAGAAATAAAACCACACCTCTATGGACAGCTAATCTTCGACAAAGAGGCCAAGAACATACAATGGAGAAAGGAGAGTCTCTTCAATAAACGGTGTCAGGAAAACTGGACAGCCATGTGCAAAAGAATGAAAGTAGACCATTATCTTTCGCCATACACAATAATAACTCAAAATGGATTAAAGACTTAGAAGGTAAGACGTGGAACCATAAAACTCCTAGAAGAAAATATAGGCAGTACACTCTTTGACATTGGTCTTAGAAGGATCGTTTTGAATACCATTTCCACTTGGTCAAGGGAAACAAAAGAAAAAATAAGCAAATGGGGCTTCATCAGACTAAAGAGCTTCTGCAAGGCACAGGAAACCATGACCAAAACTAAAAGGCAACCCACCAACTGGGACAAAATATCTGCAAATCATATATCCCACAAGAGGTTAATCTCCAAAATATATAGAGAGCTCACACAACTCAACAACAACAAAACCACCAGATTAAAAAATGGGCAGAGGATATGAACAGACATTTTTCCAAAAAAGATATATAGATGGCCAATAGATACATGAAAAGATGTTCAAAATCACTAATCCTTAGGGAAATACAAATCAAAACTACGATGAGATATCACCTTACACCCATTAGAATGGCCATAATTACCCAGCCATAAAAAAAGACAAAATCGTCTCATTTGCAACAACATGGATGGACCTTGAGGGTACTAGGTTAACCAAAATAAGCCAGAGAGAGACAGACAAACACCACATGACTTCACTCATATGTGGAAGATAATCAAACAAACGGACAAAGCAAATAGATTAGTGGTTCCCAGCAGGGAAGGGGCTTGGGGGTGGGCGAAAGGGTAAAGGGGCACTGTTACATGGTGACTGACAAGTAATAATGTAAAACTGAAATTTCACAATGTTATAAACTATTATGACCTCAATAAAACAATAAGAAAAAGTAGTCACATTCTAGAAATGCAGCAATGGCCGTCTATGTGCTCAAGAGAAGACATGATTGGAAGATGTGTTCTACTTTTGGAACATTAAATTAAACATGATCAAAATACTAATCATCATACGCATTATTCTTTATACTTTGGGTAAGACTTGCATTTGTGATTATCATTAGCGAAGCTCAGTAACGACCTTTGAGGAAGTCATTGGAAGTCACTGGGGGGCACAAGGCTGATGCAGCCTCATGAGTAATGTTGTAACTAGCATTAAATAGATGGTGTCAGAGGACAGCAGCTAGGTCAAGAGCTATATTGTCTCAGTACAAACAGGTTGGAAGGCCCCTTCGCGCTGTGAAGAATGACAGTGTTGCTATCATTTTATTGCAGCAGAGATTTGAAATTAACTTAGAGTGGGGCACTTGACAATAGAAACACATGGAGAGTTGGTTCCTGGCTCTGGAAAGGAGGAGTTGGTGCCTAGACACTAGGAAGAATCTTCACACGCATTGATTTGATCATGAACAGATGCAGAAATCTCTCTTTTCCACCTGCTATTCTGCATCTTCATAGATAAGTCACTATATCTTGCGCGGGCCCAAGAATTTTGTAATACATTTAAAAAATCAAATTGATGGTGTAGACAGAGACCCTGCAAGAAATATTTATCCAGAGCTGCACACACCTTAGGGGTGGCTCTGCTTTGGAGTAAACGAAGGCAACTCAGGTTAATTGCTTGGGAAAAATCATTTTTAGGAGTGAACAATCCTAATCTCATTAAACTCT
This sequence comes from Equus quagga, assembly GCF_021613505.1. Lineage (NCBI taxonomy): Eukaryota > Metazoa > Chordata > Mammalia > Perissodactyla > Equidae > Equus > Equus quagga. The sequence continues at coordinate 48,892,299 of NC_060279.1, read as the reverse complement.
TCTACGATCTCTTCGTGGTGTTGACACTACCTCCACACATACACACGAAGTGCATAATGCTCCCTCTCTGTACACACACCCTGCAGTGTGTGAGCAGGACATCAACGCTTGCTTGCTCTGTGAAGAAGGGAACAACAGTTCCCCATTGTATACAATAACCTAAAAGCACGAAGAGGATACTCAATAAAAAATTGTTTAATGTGTGAATAAACGTTGAATGCTTGCTAGTACTTCCTCTAATTGATTAGTCAGTTAATAAAACAAATCTGTTTTCAAGCGTACATTGACTTTGTTCCTATATAACTTTAAATCATTCATTATTGCTGTGAGCTTCCGCAAAGTAAAGTTCTCACTCTTGTCTTGGTCTTGAGGTATCTGCAAAGAAAACATGAGGATTCTGAAGCTGCCTCTATCAGGTACAACCCGCCTGACCACAAATTTATCACCCAGAGATTCTGTTTTTTGGCCTTGTGTTGACTGGCCTGAAAGAGAGAGAATTTAGGCAGTAGTAGCAGGAATGCTGAACCCTCAGTACCCACTCCTACTCCTAAATGATGTCTGAAACTTCCACCATTAGTGCTTCATTTCATCAACTTGATTCAAGCAGACCCGTGGCCCTCCAATATGAATGCACTTGTCTTAGTGAGTACATTGAACCAGAACAACTCGTGCACTTTGCTTTGAATTTCCTAAGAGTAAGATAAGTCATAGAGAACGAGCGAGAGAGTGAAAGTGCTGGGGCCTCAGACGGGGAATGGACGCAGAGGCCGAGGCAGCGGAGCGGCCATGGGCCATGTTAACAACTTAGGTTCTAATTTTTTCTGTTTTTGTATGTGTGACCTATTGTTTAGGTTTTATATTACAATATAACACAGCTACTAGACTATACATTTTTAACTGTTGCTAAAACGTATTTTAATAAGTTTAAGCATTATAACTTAGGGGTCCCCTAAACGTTGGTCCTTCAAATATCACCTTCATTATTCTTGCTATGTCTGTAAACCCCTGTGTCATCATGAGTTGTGTGTGTTTTAATTTTGGTTCCTAAATGCTGATTCCTATCTTTAAAATACCAATGATAATGAAAAGTAATAATAAAGAAAGTACACGTACATTTTAATGGAAAACATGAGTTGTGTAATAACCTTATTTAAAGTGACCTTAAACCAAATTCGTACTTATGACTCAGCATTGACCTAAGCAGTAACATCTACAAATTCATGGGTTTCATGCACATCCCCCGCAGATTGTATCTTTGATGTGTATTTTATAATACATTAAAATAAACATGTCATTTAGCTTTAAAAAGTTTATTTATATGACATCTTAAATTATCTTGAGTAACACTCGGGGTATGTGTTCCATACTTGGTAAATACTGTTTCAATTGTCCCTTTGGGTTATTCTGCTATTTAAAGAGATAGATAATATCTGGGAAGTTGTGCCCTGTTGTCAAATTTGTGCACATAGGAGAATGCGATCATCCTAATGGGGGAAGGAAGGACTGAGATAAGAAACTTGAGATGCATTTCTAGCTCTGCCACAAAACTTCTCTATCACCTTGGCCAAGTCCCTTCCTCTCCCTGGGCCTCAGTTTCTCCATCCTCAATGAACAGGGGATGGGGTCCTCCAAGCCTTTCCATCCGTGGCCCTCTAGATTGCTTGAATCCCCCTGCAGTTAAGTCAAGTGTGTTTAAGTAAGCAAGCCACCTCCTGTTCGCCTCATCCGGCCTCTTATCTTAATAAGTAATGAGTGTGCCAAGGGCTGACAATGACATATTTTGAAAATAGTTTTAATGCATAGCTGGCAGAGGACCTGTTGGGCGTTGACAAATTACACAAACAGAGATGATGAGGAGTGCATCAAATATTAACGGCCCAGGGCCCAGACGGTAATGGAGAACTTACCTGTATCTTACATAAGCCTACTCATGTTCAGCTGAATGGAACATTTCTTTTCAGCCTCTCCAGGCAAGTGCAGGGCTGGCTCTCAGCAAAATGGAGGAGAAGCCAAAGTTGGTCTTTGCAGGCCTTTGCCTCTGGTTTAATGTACTCCTGGAGTACATTTGAGAGTCAAGCTCCTTTAAGTGGAGCTCGTTATTCCCTATGTAAATGTTATAAATTTACATTACATTTCTGTTCCTGGATGCTGATTCCTATTTTAAAATACAAAACTGAATATGAAAAGTCTTGAAAACCAAATAAGGTATAAGCATCTGCAGTTGAAAACACGTACTGAGAATATATGCCTAAATATTTTAGTATAAAAGCAAGAAAACTTCTTATGCAGGATTTTTCAATATAGGCCTGATTGTGTCCTTTTAAACATTGGTACAATAAAATTTAAACCACTTTTCCAGTACCTGTTTAAGCAGTCTTTGTCACTCCAAATGCCTTTGAACTCAGTTCAAAATCAAAGGGACAGTGTCCAAAATGTTCACCGCAGATTTGAAGAGGCTGGAAGTCTCTGCGGTGAATTTTTCATCAGTATCTCTTGCTCTTCTTTATCGGGAGATCTTGATAGGTCTTTACTGTGAGCAAATAACTGTATTTCAGCCCAGGTAGGATTACCAGATTTGCAAATAAAAATACAGGATGCCCAGCTAACTTTGAATTTCAGATGAACAAAAAATAGGTTTTTAGTATAAATATGTTCTGTGCAGTATTGGAGACATCTAAAAATTATTTGTTTTCTATCTGATATAAACATTTAACTAGGCATCCTATATTTTTCCTGGCAACACTAAGCTCAAGCGTGGCAAACTTTTTCTGTAAAGGGTCAGATAGTAAATATTTTAGGCTTTGTGGGCTCTAGATAAGTACTTAATTCTGCCACAGCCACAGAAAATATGTAAATGAATGGGCATGGCTATGTTCCAATACAATTTTATTTATGGACACTAAAATTTGAATTTCACAGAATTTTTATGTGTCGTGAAATATTCTTCTTCTTTTGATTTTTTCCCAATCATTTAAAAACATAAAACCCATTGTGATCTTGCAGGCTGTACAAAAATGGGCCTAATTCACCACTCCCTGTAAAACTTTTAAAGATACAGCCACTGTCTCAGTCAGTTCAGGCTGCTGTAACAAAGCACCATAAGCTGGGTGGCTCGTCAATAGGAGACATTTGTTTCCTCACAGTTCTGGGGGCTGGAAGTCTGAGGTCAGGGTGCCAAACGGGGTGGGTTCTGGTGAGAGCTCCCTTCCTGGTTTGCAGATGGCCATCTTCCTGCTGTGTCCTCACATGATGGAAAGAGGGCTAACTAGCTCTGTGGCCTCTTCCTATGAGGAGACTAATCCCATTCATAAGGGCTCCACCCTCATGACCTAATTACCTCCCAAAGGACCCTTCTCCAAATACCGTCACATTGAGATTAGGGTTTCAATACATGAATATTGGGGGGGACACAAACCTTCAGTTCATTGCAGCCACTCTTTGAATTTTCAGAGACACTGCTGATTTCACGGTAAAGGTTGCTCATCAATTTAGAGCTGCTCTGTTTGCCACGGTAGCCACCAGCCACTTAGGGCTACTGAGCATTTGAAATGTGGTCAGTCAGAATTGAGAACTGTTGTTAACTCTATAATATACAACAGATTTCAAAGACTTAGTATAAAAAAATTAAATGAAGAAATAGAAAATCTTAGCAGATCAATTACTAGTAGGGAGATTGAATCAGTAATCAAAAATCTCCTAGCAAAGGGGCCAGGCCAGTGGCGCAGCGGTTAAGTCCTCATGTTCTGCTTCAGCAACCCTGGGGTTCACTGGTTCGGATCCTGGGTGTGGACCTATGCACCACTTGTCAAGCCATGCTGTGGCAGGTGTCCCACCTATAAAGTAGAGGAAGATGGGCAATGGGCACAGACGTTAGCTCAGAACCAGTCTTCCTCAGCAAAGAGAGGAGGATTGGAGGCAGATGTTAGCTCAGGGCTAATCTCCCCGTCCTCCCCCCACAAAAAAAAAATCTCCTAGCAAAGAAAAATCCAGGATCAAATGGCTTTACTGGTGAATTCTACCAAACACTTAAAGGAAAACTAATACCAATCTTTCTCAAACTTCTCCAAAAAATAGAAGAGGAGGGAACACTTCTAAACTCATTTTATAAAGCCAGCATTACCCCAAATCAAAACCAGACAAGGACCCTACAAGAAAAGAAAATTATAGGCTAATATCCCTGATGAACATAGATGCAAAAATGCTCAACAAAATATCAGTAAGTCAAAGTCAACAATACATTAAAAGGATCATATACCATGATCCAGGAAGATTTATTCTAGGGGTGCAAGGATGGCTCAAGATCCACAAACTAATAAATGTGATCCACCATATTAACAAAGTGAAGGATAAAAATTATACAATCATCTCAATAGATTCAGAAAAAGCATTTGACAAAGTTCAAGATCCATTCATGGTAAAAACTCTCAAGAAAATGGGTATAGAATGTACCTCAGAATAATAAAGGCCATGTATGACAAGCCCACAGCTAACTTCATATTCAATGGTGAAAAGATGGAAACTTTTCCTCTAAGATCAGCAAAAGACAAGGACAGCCACTCTTGCTACTCTTGTCCAACACAGAACTGGAAGTCCTAGCCAGAGCTATTAGGCAAGAAAATGAAATAAAAGGCATCCAAATTGGAAAGGAAGAAGTAAAAGTGTCTCTATTTGAAGATGGCATGGTATTATCCATAGAAAACTATAAAAACTTCACCACAAAACTGTTAGAACTAATAAATGATTTCAGTAAAGTTGTAGGATACCAAAATCAATAGACAAAAATCTGTTGTGTTTCTTTACACTAACAATAAACTAACAGAAAGAGAAATTAAGAAAACAATCTCATTTACAACTGCATCAAAAAAGAATAAAATACTTAGGAATAAATTTAACCAAGGAGGAGAAAGATCTTTACACTGAAAGTTAAAAGACATTGGTGAAAGAAATTGAAGAAGACACAAGTAAATTGAAATATATTCCATGCTCATGGATTGGAAGAATTAATATTGTTAAAATGTCCATACTACCCAAAGAGGTCTACAGATTCAATGAAATTCCTATCAAAATTCCAATGGAGTTTTTCACAAAAATAGAAAAAACAATCCTAAAATTTTTATGGAACTACAAAGAACTCCAAAAAGTCCAAGCAATATTGAGAAAGAAAAACAAAGCTGAAGGCATCACACTTCCTGATTACAAAGCTCTAGTAACCCAAACAGTCTGGGATTGGAATGAAACCGGAAATATAGATTAATGGAACAGAATACAGAGCCCAGAAATAAACCCATGAGTACATGGTCAATTAATTATGACAAAGAAGCCAAGAATATACAGTGGGGAAAGGACAGTCTCTTCAATAAATGGTATTGGGCAAACCAGATAATCACATGCAGAAAAATGAAATTGTACTCATATCTGACACCATACACAAAAATCAACTCAAAATGAATTAAAGCCTTAAATTTAAGATCTGAAAATGTAAAATTCCTAGAAGAAAACCTAAAGGATAAGTTCCTTGACCTCAGTCTTGGCAATGAGTTTTTGGATTTGACACTGAAAGCAAAGGCAGTAAAAGCAGAGAGAAACAACTGGGACAACATGAGACTAAAAAGCTTCTGCAAAGCAAAGGAAACTGCTCACAAAATGAAAAGGCAACATACATAATGGGAGAAAATATTTACCAATCATCTATCTGATAAAAAGGTTAACATACAAAATATATAAAGGACTCACACAACTAATTCAACAGTAAAAATAATAAAGAATCCAATTAAAAAATGGGCAGAGGAACTGAATAGACATTTTTCTAAAGAAGACACATAAATGGCCAAAAAGTATGTGAAAAGGTGCTCAACATCATTAATCATCAGGAAAATGCAAATAAAACCACATTGAGGTACCATCTCACACCTGTAGAATGACTGCCGTCAAGAAGACAGGATATAGTAAGTGTTGAGGAGGATGTGGAGAAAAGAGGATCCTTGTGCACTGCTGGTGGGCATGTAAACTGGGGCAGCCACTGTGGAAAACAGTATAGAGGTTCCTCAAAAAGTTAAAAATAGAACTACCATATAATCCAGCATTCTTACTTAGGGGCATATATTCAAACAAAATGAAAATAGGATATTGGAGAGGTAACTGTGCTCCCATGTTCGTTGCAGCATTATTCACAATAGCCAATATACAGAAACAACCTAAATGTCTGTCAGCAGATGACTGTAGAAAGAAGATGTGGTATATATATACAATGGAATATTATTTAGCTATGAGAAAGAAGGAAATCTTGCCATTGTGACAAAGTGGATGAATCTTGAGGGCATTATGCTAAGTGAGATAAGTCAAACAGAGAAAGACAAATACTGCATTGCATCACTTACGTGTAGACTCTAAAGAAAAGGCAAATCCAGAGAAACAGAGTAGGAAAGTGTGTGCCAAGGGCCAGGGTGTGGGGGAAATCGGGAGAGGTTGGTAACAGGGTACAAAATTTCAGCTTGAAGATGAATAAGGTCTGAGGATCTAATGTAGAATACGGTGACTCTAATTGATAACACTGTATTGTGTGATTGAAATAAGCTAAGAGAGTAGAACATAATCATTCTCATCAAAAAAAAAAAAAGATAAATACGTGAGAGGGTGGATGGTGGGAATCCTTTACAATGTATATGTATATCAAATCACCATGATGTACCTTTTAAATATCTTACAATTTTATTTGTCAATTATATCTCAATGAAGCTGAAAATGAAAAGAAATATAAGACTACTCTCCCACAAAATCTTTTTAAAAAAAGAAATTAAGGAGGTCTTCAATGAGGAAGTCATAATCGAGCTGAAATTTGAAAGAGAAGTAGTCGTGAATGGAAGGATGGAAGGGAAGGGACATTTCAAAGGAGGGATGTGATGGTCACAGGAGGGAGTTTGGTGGCTTGAGAACTGGAAAGAGGCCATGAGGCTGGTGTACGGAGATGCAGGCAAACAAGGTGAGGATGCATCTACAGAGGTAGCTAGGAACCAGGTCACCCACAGGCTCTCTCTCATGGTATTTGCAGCTCAAAGGCCTCTCTTTGCTGAGTGTCTTTGGTCCTTGGTAAGCTGGGTTGTAGAACGGCTGCCATGTAAGTCGTAACTCAAACCAATAAAATCCCCTGATGGCAGTCCTTGACTGAGTTCTTGGGGGATGGTGAGGTGAAGGCAACACTTGCTAACATATTGCATCAGCATTTCCCAGAGCTCCCTCCAATCTCAACCCTGACTGTGTGTTCTGTGGAGCATTCCAAGAGGAGTGGCTTTGGACTCACAGCTGAGATCACCATCACCCTAAAAGGGAAAGAAAATAGAACGTTGACATGGGAATATGGAATGTAGTACCAGAAAAGCAAATGTTAGAACTGAAGGAGATCTTACCTTCAGTGAGTGGGGCTACCTGCTCCAGAAAGCGAAATTCTGGAAAAAGTGAAGGTTGTGTGTGTCAGAACCAAAATCTTATTCTCAAAGTTGTAGCCAAAGGAAGGCACAGAGTGGAATTTAGGGCAGTAGCTTGACCACATGATGATATTGCCCTCTTCCCCCTCCCAACGCACACTGGCACACACACACACACCTTATGATGCCCCACTCTTTACTCCTAGAGATTTATATTATGCATGATTGAGACAGATTATTCTATGAGTTCTTTGCTTTTCATTTCTACTTTGATATTAAGTTTGCAATGTTGACATGGTCACAGAGCAAAGAGAATTGTGACTTCAGTGTCATAATTTATGTAGCTGATTTCCTGTGAGACTGTGTTTCACGTCCTATCACATTCCATTCACCTTATATTTACCCCCTCTGGGCTGCTTGGACATTTGTTGTCAAGTGGGGCTGCAGAGCAGAGGCTAGAGCCTCAGCAGGGCAGGCAGGAAGGTGTGTAGGGGAAGAGAGCTCCAGTGGCTCTTCTCAGCTCGTACTCAGGGGACCACTGCCTCCCCCACAAAGCACGGAGCCAGCCTCAGCCAAGTGAAGCAAGGATGCTAAGATGTAAAAATCCTTCTGTATCCTGGATGGCCTGCTAAATAGTTGTGACTTATAACATGATAGACACATGAGGAAGGAAGGAAAGAAGGAAGGAGGAAGGAAGGCAGGAAGGAAGAAAGGAAGGAAGGCGCTGGTGCCAGGAGCCCGTGGCGATGGCCCTTTACTCCTGCAGGAAGGAAGCTCCTCCCTATCTAGCCCCAGCTCAGAGCCTCATGGATGAACTCCCCAGGCACCCTCTACCACTTCCTTCCATTGAGCTGAGATCTGCCTCCTGTAGCTTTCTCCCATTTTCCTGCCCTTGGGGAATCTGAATCAGTTCATCTCAGGGCGCTTCTCCCCAGTAGGATGGGGAGTAATGGAAGACGTTCCCTCTGAAGGAATGCATCTGCCAAGCTACTGATGGAGAACTGCTGAAGCTTGCTGCCCCCAAAATGTGCCTGCTTCTTGTGTGGGAGTGGCATGCTCTAGCTTCAACCTTGTGAGACAGGAAGGAACAGGGACAAGGGTTTGCGCAGCTTCTGCTGTGTCTCTCTTCAGAATGCTCTCAATAGCCCTGGTTTAGGTCTGAACAACTTTCTTTGTTCCACTTGACCTTGCTCTATTACCAAAGCTGACTGGACTGGATGGTCACCTGACCTAAGCTGAGCCAATTAGTCTCTCTAAAAATATGAATGGCATGGAAAACGCAGCCAGGCCACGTTGGCCTTAGAACTATATGCTACGTGGAGTTGGGATCACAAGTTGCAACACCTGAGTAAAACTTGCAAAGATGTGGAGGAGTGGAACAAAGAACCTCAGAATGGAAGAGAGTGCACAGAGAGAATGGAGCAGGCTTGCAAAGAGAAGCAGAGATGAAAGGCCCAGACAAGGAGGCAAAAAGAAGAGCTGGCTGGTGACTTTCCAGTTCCCATGTGGCCAGCTGTATTTCCTCAAATAGGTTTCACAAGAGTTTCCTGCATGCTTCCAATAAATTCCTCATTGCCAAAGCCAGCCCGAGTGAGTATCTGTTTCTTGAAATAAAGTGATCCTTTAGACCAGGTTGTAAAATCTGATATCATAGGGAAAAGATAACCCCATTGGTTTGTGTCCTAGAGTCATTGCCAGTCTTAGGCATATGGTCTAAGGGGGTGGGGGGTTCCAGGTCCAAATTCTCTCCTCCTCTGTCATGCCATCCTGTTGTAAATTGCAGCATTAGAGACTCGTTCCCTTGGGTTAAGGATTTGATTCTCAAGGAACTTAGCTTGATGTAACTCAAAAAACTAAAATGAGCCCCTCGGGGATAATAGCTTGGAGAGTCTTTCAGGGGGGCAGACAGATGAGTGCGCAGCCCTGCAAAAATGAGATTCCAGATGGACAAGCTCTGAGACGTCTCTCTCACTCCCTTCAGTCAAACCACCAGCTCTGCTTTTATCGAAATCACGTCAACAACAGGATTCTTCATATATAGAAGAGCATTTCCTCTAAAGACCACGGGGACTTATGACCTCCTTTCCAAGATGCCAGAGCAAGCACCAGGTCTCTCTAATGAGCAGAGATTTCCAGGAATAAACGCGGTGATTCTTTGATCCTGAATAGTTTGGTTTCCTCATCTGTGAAAAGGCAATGGCAGAGGAAGAAGGTCTCAGACGGCCGTCTGTAAGGCAGGCGGACCCACTCAAATGCCTTTGGGGGAGTAATGTCAAGGAGCAGAGTGGGCCAGGTGGGCACTTGGTAAACCGCGGGAGGCAAGCAATGTTCCGAGAGCTTCAAATTAGGGCAAAAAAAGACAGAAAGGGGTTGACAGTACAGACCAAGCAGACCACCTCTGAAGGGCGTGTGTGTCTTGTGGGCACCAGTTTACAAGCTTTGTTCTGTGGTTTCTTCCAGCGCTGAAGGTTTAATCCCTCTAAGTTTGTCTTTGGTTGTGAGGACAACTAAGAAGAGAAAATGAGTACACACTGAAAACTCTCATTGAGAATGGGGAATTATCTGGAATTCCTATTGGAACTGGGAGAGAAGTCTGGCTATGGAAGGAACATTTCCCTCTCCCTCCCCTCCTTCCTTCTCACCTTATTCCTTCATTTCTTTTCCTACCTGCTCCACTGGGCCTTCTGTGATTTTTGTGGGCAGAGCCAATGATTTGTGTTCAACGACTCCTGCATCATATGGGGACTTGGCAGAGACCCAGAGAAATGACACGTGAATAATGCTATGGCTTTGTGCCAAGTGCAGTTGAATTTGTCACTGAGGATTTCCCACGGCTTGGACCACGTGTCCCTGTGGCACTCAGAGCTGCTTGGTAATGAGCTAATGTTCCTGGCATGCAGGCGGCCTGGGATCATGTGTCCCCAGACAGTAGTGCTGATGGCTTTGTTAGTGGTCCTCGTCATTTGCTCAATGTGGGGCATCTCTTTAGATGATGCGCTGAGCCAGCCATCCTTCTAGAACCCCCATGGAAGTGCCAGAGCTTGCCATGGCCCAGGATGCCTGACTTATAATCATTCTTGCTGCTTTCTCCCTCTGAGTGTCACCAAAAATCTTGTCCTAGGATGATGATATTAGACATTTGAGTAAGGCCTTAGCTTTGTAATATTTTTAAAATAATGGAAATGGTAAATACATTGGGAATTTTGGCACCAGCTGAGTTTAAATTTTTCATACAAATTGTGCCAAAAAAATGTTTTAAATTATATTGTTCTGTATTGTTTCTATTTCACCTTCTCTGTCTTTCTGTTGTCCAACAGGTCATGCCTAAGCCCAGGCTGCACAAACCAGTTTCAGTCTGAGCCTGATTAAAATCTCCTTCCACAGACCTGAGAACCAGCAGCTCCTCAGCGAATGGACCCCAGCGACCCAGCCACCCTGTCATCACCAGAGGCCACCCCTCAGAAGCCCCCACTGTGAGTGAGGAGAGGAAAGGTGTCGGTCCCCTTCATGATGCTGATAACTTAGGGAACATCAGGACCTTTCTTGGTTTATCCTTTCAAATTGAGCACAGAGTTGTTAGCACTGGGGGAAGAGTCATCATTTTCATTCCTGCCGGAGATGGAGAAGGGGTTCGTCAGTCTCCTTGGTTGGAAGAGAACATTTTTGCTACTGATACCGGGGTTGGTTTATTTTGGAATCCTAGCTTTTCTTTGTTCCAGTCTGTTTCTGCTGCAGCGTTCCATTCGGTGACATTTAAGGAGGAAATTACGGAGGGGAGGAGTTTCAGGTGTCAGCCTGAGGCCCTGGAAGAGTTTCACGCCTCCAAATCAAAGCCGGCAACGTGTGCCACGAAGACAAGAGGATTCCTGCTGCTCTAGTTAGAGGAGAAAGAGTGCTTTGGGGGGGCCGGCCCCGTGGCCCAGTGGTTAGGTTCGCGCACTCCACTGCGGCGGCCTGGGGTTTTGCAGGTTCGGATCCTGGGTGCGGACATGGCGCTGCTCATCAGGCCATGCTGAGGCGGCATCCCACATGCCACAACTGGAAGGACCTACAACTAGAATATACAACTATGTACTGGAGGCTTTGGGGAGAAGTAGGAAAGAAAAAGAAGATTGGCAATGGATGTTAGCTCAGGGCCGATCTTTAAAAAAAAAGAGTGGTTTTGGTTCATGGATGGAAATCCGGCTGCTTTCATTGCCTTAGTTTGTGACCTGCCTCTTCTTTTAGTTCATCCAGGTGGGTGTAATTTAAGGAGAAGGCTCCAAACACTGTATTTCATGCCATACTTTCCATCCATCCAAATTCTGGATCCATTCTCTTCCTTCTTAATAATAAAAAATACGTGTGGAGTGAAGTACCATTTGTAAAACATCCGTTATTTCATTTTGAGAAAAAGGAGGCTAAGGGAGTTGACTGACGTGGCCAGTATTCTCTGTCAGTAGATGGTGGAGACAGACTCAAATTCCACAGCATGGTGTTCTACATGGCACACAAAATCCAAATCTATACACAATCTTAGGAGAAGTTCTAGGGAACGTATCATTGTTAAAAAGGCAAAAAGTTTTAGGAACTGGAGATTTAAATAAATAAATAGTATATGTGTGTGTGTGCATGTATAGGTGTGTGTTTATACATATATACGTACATAGTAAGGGAAGCAAAATCCTAAACTAGTCAGCTAATTTCTACTAAAGTGTAAATGACTTGGCATACTTCCTCCTAGAGAAATTTCTTTAAATACGTTTGTTTAAAGATGACTAGAAGGGCAGTGTTTAAGCTCAGGGAATGCATAGCAAATGCTATAATTTCATAATATAATATACAGTATATATATGCTAGACAGTATAAGACAGTGTCAGATTATTGAGAAAGATCATTTGTCTCAGGCAAAAGATGTTACCTTTCCCATGTTACAGGTTTCAAATCGCATGAGGGTCACACTTTAAGAAGCACATCTGACAGCAAATTCTTCCTTGTTTTTATATCATGATTAATTTAGAAATATTGCATTTATTCATTTATTTAATAAGCACATTTTGAGCACTTATTACTAATCAGGCAATGTTCTAGAAACTGAGGATATGATGATCACTAAACCAAGTGTTGTTTCCAAAGGAATATGGCATGAAAGGGCCTAGAGAAATTTCTGAGTTATTGGCATCCAAGATGGGACACACACATCCTGGCTTAAGCTTGACGCTGTCACAGGGAAGGGGACATGTGAGCTGACTTTGAAGCAGGGAGTTAACCAGGTGGAGGAGGAAGGGACGGGTTTCCAGGCAGAGGGAGGAGCCTGTCGGGAGGGGCATGGATTAGAACATTTCATGTTACAAAATGTTCTCAAAAGAATTTGTTGCTCATTCAACAAACTGCCTGAGCACCTATGGTGTACCTGGCACGCTGTCAGACGCTGGGTCTCTCATGGAGAGGCCCTGCCCTCTGGAGACAGAATCGCAGGATGCTGGGACTTTGAGGGGTCTCAGCAATGCTTTATTCCAGTGCTTTTCCAGATTCCATGTTGCTGGATTCCAGGAGTTACGCTTCCTGGGGCCCTAGTGAGGCTAGAAGGCACTGGAGACGTGGTGCATTTGTCAGCTTAGGCTAAGTTGTGCAGCATCAACAAATGATGCCAGATCTTAATGGCTTACAACAGTGAAGGTGTATTTCTCACTCATGTGATATAACCATCCTGGATCAGCTTCATATCTCCTTCATTCTAGAACTAGCTGAAGGAGAAGCTCTTATTTCGAACATGCTGGGCCCATTTCAGAGGGAAAAGAGTGGTGCACCATGGCTTTTAAAGCTGCTGCTTGGCAATAGCACCTGTCACTTCTGTCAACTCTCATTGGCCAAAAGCAAGTCAGGTGGCCAAGCCTGACATCTACACAACAAGGAAATATACTCTTTCTCCAGGAACGAGGGACGTATTTTGAGTAGTGATGCAATCTTCCTCATGGAGTTTAGGAATTCCCTGCTCTGGCTTCAACTAGTGCTTCTCCATGTCTAACTGTTTTATATATGCGGCACGTATGCAACATTTTACTTGAAACAAGCATGGCAAAGAATGCTAGATATCCAGTAAAATCTGTTTCCCCTTCCACAATGTAGTCACGACTCACCATGTGTCTAGATGTGCTTGTATGCCCAGTTCTCACCAATAGAATGTATGTAAAAATAATATGTACTGATTTCAGGCCGTAACTTTTAAGAAGCAGGCGTATACTTTCTCCACCATACCTCTCCCCCAGCGTGGCCAGATGCAGACCGTAGCAAGGCCCCAGGAGACGGCCCAGACACAAGGGAGATGATCTCTGAGTCCCAGCATGGAAGGAAGCTGCTGGTTGTCCCACCCTGGATTGTCAGGTGAGTGAGAAAGAAGCAGCTTCTTTTTGTTTTTTTTAAGTCATATACATTTTAGGGTCTATTTGTTATAGCTGTTTAAACTCTAAAGATTATGCATATAAAAATAAATTTGATCTCATTTAATTCTCTCCCTGTTCCAAAAAGGAAGCAGAAGATTGGAGGGGGGGGGATGGCATCTTGCCCAAATTTACACAGAATTGTGGTAGAATGAGGACTGCCACTCAGGTCTCTACGCTTACAGGGCAGGGTTTCTCCCACTGTATCTGACTGATACACCAAGGGGTGGAACATACGATTAAAGTTTAGCTTCCAAATTAGTGGTTCATGCCCTGAATCTGGTCCAAAGATGAGCCCCATGTTTCCTGCACAGGGTTTTAAAACAAAATGAATTAATCGCAAATATTTAAATATTGGGATGTTTCATCAGAATAGCTAAGTTTCAGCTTCTCTTGAAACACCAAAAGGTCTGGCAATGCTGGGTCCGTATTCCCCCAGGGGACAACTGGCTTTGGGTCCTCCCTCTTTAGGTGGGGTGTGTCCTCTGGGATTCACCAGGGTCCCCTCTGCACCCAGCTGTTTTTCTGCCTCTGAGGCATAGAATTAGTTGCTATTTATTGTGATGCTGATATAGGCTGATAGTAAAGAAAAATGTAAATTTTAGTTTTTCCCCTGTGCCTGTAAAAGACAGAATAATGAAGCAACAAGAGAGAAGTGAAAAAACAAAACGGGACATTGTATGTTTCTTTGGGAAAGCGAAGAACCATGCCTCAGCCTATTCATGCTGCAGAAACCTCCTTCAGCGTTCGTTTGCGTCGTAGATACCCGGCCTCGGGGCTCCTGTGGGGAGATGAATTCTCTATCCCTAAGGCCGTTGCTGAGCCAGCACAAAAGTTCTTTTCTGAGCCGGAGGTACCATACACAGATTCTTCCCTGCGTTGGTGTGGTATGACCACTTCCTTCAGCCTTGCAGGGGGTGCCTACTGAGGGCAAGGCGCCTAGCCAGAGGTCCGGGCCGGAGGGAGGGAGAGGGTCCAGAGTGACTGAGATGGGGCCTCTGCTGTCCAGGGGCTGGGAGTAAGCATCCAGGAAGGCTTTAGGACCACAGGTCTCGGCTTTATCTTCCCCTCGTAGCACACGTGACAGATGATCTGCTCATGAGGGACATCCTGCCAAAGCCCACCCAGGGTGTATGGCCCTGTAATAACATTTGGGAACATTAGCTGGTGTTTTTCCCACTACTCCCTAAGCCTTCCCACTACATAGGCCTGCTATCCCCATCCAGGTAAGTTGGGAGGGCACAGCAGCCCTGATTCAGCAGAAATGACGTCTATACCACCTGGTGAAATGAGGGTCTACACAGAAACAGTTAAAAACAAATAAACTTACATTTCTCACTCGTCTGTGTTAATGGACTGAAATTTGTATTCCTAACATGGACAGTTCTTCACAGCTGTATCTGCACTGCTTTCTCGACCACTCATGGAATGCAAGTGAGGGTGATTTTGTTACCGGAATAAATGTGAATCCACTCTATTTCTACAAAGTAATTAGTTCACACATTTCCATAATTTGGCTCTCATTTGTCAGGTTACTCATTGTGCCCATTGTAACTGATTAGGAAAATGTGTTCAAGGCCTGTTGCGGTGGGTTGGGGAAAAGTGCCCGCTGGAACGGGGAGTCAATCACAAGGCCTGGGTTCTGGCCACAGCCTTGCCAACTCTTAGCTGTGGGCTCCTGAGAAGTCCCTTCCCCTCTCTGGGCGTCTGCCTTCTCCTCGGATGATTATGGGAATGAAATGGCTTGTCAATTATATGTGACTGTCCGAACTGCATGTCAGCTGTGCTGTTATTTTTGTAATAATTTTTCTTTAATTCAACTAAGACTTTGAATATTTCTGCTCTGTTGCTTGAGACCATCGAGAGTGAGAAGCCTTAGGATGGACGAACCGTCGATGTCCTTTCTCTCCGACATTCTGGGCTGTGCTCTGTGACTCTAGGAGGGGGAGCCTGAGCCCCTTCCTATGGGCAGACAGTCTATTTTCAACCCACCCCTTGAACACTGTCTGGGGGCTGCCGTCTTTTGTTCCCAAGGCCTGGCTGTAGCCACAGGGGACTGTTTTTAGATGGGTAGGTTCTTAGAAAATATTTGACAACCTCACCTTTGCTAAATGTTCCCCCAGGGGATTTTAGTTGGGTCCCTGTTTTCTTCTTGTTTATATTTTACCACTTCTAAAGTGCCACTTACCTTCACGGTGTGATGCAAATAGGATTGCCTGACATGCCTGGCGCTGGAAATAAATACACCTCAGTGAAAGCGAGGGGTTGCCAGCCCTCCACCAGAGGGCAGCAGAGTAGCGAGAATCGGGGTTCTCAGAGGCTTTGTGCATTGAAGTGTTGACATGCGACTTGGCAATTGAATAATTTTTGATACTGTCCTGACACATAAACACCTAGAAGCAGGTTTTCAAAGGTTATTTGCGCACTAAAAGAGGAATTAACAAAACGAACTTGCATGCCAAAAGTAATTTTCAATATTCTACAAAGAACTGTGGCCTCGTTATGAGATTGCTTCTAGAGAATATTCAGCTATCGTTAACTGGATACGTTAAACTTAACTGACAAACACGCATTCAAAATAAATCAGGTTGAATGGACCTTAAAAAAAGTAGATCCGGTGACTAATAAAAATTTCTGCTGGGATTTGGGGCCTAGCCAACTCACCCAAAAGGAGAAATTTGGTTTTAAGTGATTTTTCTGTCTCCCAGCACTTGGTGCGCCCAGATTTGTGGTACTAACTTGGTTAAACCATTGTACAGGTACTACACGGTTGTGTGTATTTTGGTGATTTATTTTTAAGCAATTACTTTACCCTCAGCATAGAAAGTCAGCGAATTATCAGAGTTTATTCCACTGACATTCTCACACCTTGAGAAATAGCCCATTTGTATTATCACAGTTTGATGTATTTCCCATTTGCTGGGCGTCTTTGGCAGGCTGGCATTTTAATTTAATTATACTTTTTGCTAATGGTCTTTATTTTTCAGTGTCTGTGTGTAAAACGCCCGTGGGTTTGATTATCCTCCCTCCTTGCACCAGCGCCAAGCCCGAGTGCAAATTTATAAACTGACAAAATTCAGTGTAAAATTCAGGGAGCTGAAACGGAGGAATTTCTAAAGAAATCCTGCTTGAACCATGAGGCACTTTCTTCACTGGTGGAGCGTGGCCCTGTCGTGCATGCATTTAGTGCCTGGCCTTGGTGTCGCGAACAGGGACTGCAGCACCAAAGAGGGGAAGCAAATGCTCCCCCAGGTCAGAGAGGGATGGGACCACGAGGGCTTGGACTCCTCACAGGGTCTCTTCTGTGCCTCTGAGGATCTGGCAACAGCAGCAATAGCAGCATTTCCTGGACTTCTCGGCGATGCTTGCAGCTTGTGGCTTCTCCCTTAGGAAGTGTAATTGATGGTGGAGGCGTGTGGCTCTCCTTGAGGCTGCAGGCTGGCTAGTGGAGTCTAGACAAGGGCTCTCCCAGGACTTCAAGGCTGCATTGGCATGCATTTAATAGCAAAGAGGAGCTAATGAATGGATACACCCAGAGAGGCGAGTATACACATCCATACTCACATTTACACAAGTGTGTGCACTCTTTCCTTGAGGCCAAGATGCCACTGCCTGTAAGACACACCATTGATTCAATAATAGCCTTTCAAGAAAAAAAAAAGAAGAAGAAGAAAGAGACACTGCCAGATTAAACATACACATTGATTGTAAGGTACATTCCAATTTCAGAAATGCTAAAAGGTAGGCCAAAAATCAGCTCAACAAAGGCTAATTTAGAAAATCTTAGCAATTTAATGCATATATAATTTTGATAAGCTGTATTTACAGCAAAACTGGCTTTCAAAATATGTTCCAGAGTACAACTCAGCATCTGAATACCTGTGTAACCATGGTCGTGACTCACTGGGGAAGAAATCCTTGTTCTGCTTCACGGGTATGCAGGAATAAAAGTGACGTGTATCTGTGGCAGTGCTCTGTAAACTGTAAAGTGCTGGGTAAATGTTTTTTCCCACTCTATTTGTACACTGGGTATGGGTTATCTGTTCAGGTTTTTTTTTTTTTTTTTTTTTTTTTACTCAGTTTAATTTTCACACAGGAGCCTCACTCTGACCTGTCCGCATCACCCCTTACACCGCCACCATCCGGTCAGCTGGGATGATTTGCCTTATAGAAGTGTATGGACAAGAATCTGTGTATCTAACCCATCTGGCCAGGCCTGGGACGATTTATGTGTCTGCTCTTGAAAAGATAACCATCCACTCCTGCTGAGAAAAACTGGAAAGTTCTAATGGTGGAGGGTTTTCCATTAAAACAGAGCGGGCAAGGACTGGGAGACGAACATCTGTGAGTGTATCAGGCAAGATCTTGATGACACCAGTCGAGGGCCGCATGAACCCAGTACATGGAAGAAGGGGCAAGATCTGGGCCATGGGAAAGATGTCGTCTGCTCCAGCACCAGCAGGAAGGAAAGAAAGGGACACACAGTCCAAGAACAGAGCGTGGTAATTACCTTACTCAGGGGATCTTATAAAACATGATGTATATGTAAATTGATACAATGAATACGATTACTGCAGGGTTTAATTTTCATACAGAGGAGCCAGGGGAAGGAGACGTGGGGCTTAGAAGCCACTCTCTTTGATCTTTGCTTTCCCTTCTACAGATGGGAAGTCCAGCTCCTGTCTAACCGCTAGCCTCTCCACTGGCCAGCCTCCCTGGGGATAATGCAGTCTCTCCCTTGTGTCTCTAGTTGCTGCTCAATTACTTGTTGGATTAATGACATCCTTTTGCACCATGAGAGATAGGACATAAGGTCAGAGAGGCAATGGGAGCCAGATCATGTAGAATGTCTGAGATCTCCAGAAGGACTCTGAGCCTCTCTGGCTACTCCCTGCTGTAGAGAACTGACAGTGTGGGTGGTAGGGCCGCAGGGCAGCACGGGGTCCAGATAGCCAGAGATGAATAGGGTGGGGAAGGGTTTGACACCAAGGAGGGCATGAAGAGGAGAGAAGTCATGAGATCTGACTTTTTTTTTTAAAGATTTTATCTTATTGTTTTTCTTTTTCTCCCCAAAGCCCCCCAGTACATAGTTGTATATTCTTCGTTGTGGGTCCTTCTAGTTGTGGCATGCGGGATGCTGCCTCAGCGTGTTTTGATGAGCAGTGCCATGTCCGTGCCCAGGATTCGAACCAACAAAACACTGGGCCGTCTATAGCGGAGCACGTGAACTTAACCACTCAGCCATGGGGCCAGCCCCCAGATCTGACATATTTTTAAATCATGGGAATTGATGCAGATGTGATAAAAACAGCAAGAGGAGAGAAGGATGACACCAAGGTGTTGGCCCGAGTAAATGGAAGAACGGTGTTGTCATTTTTTGATAGAAGGAAGATATTTATTTAAAAAATGCCAAGTGTAAACTTTGTACCAGTAGAAAGAGGAAACAAGCACTGTTGAGGATAGTATGAGGTTGACTGGCAGAGAGCAGACAAGAATTCAAGAAAAGATGTAGGAGAGAGAAAGAATAAGAGAAAACAACTGTAAGGACATGTTCAACCCCCCACAAATCCAGTGGGCTGGGTTCTGCTCCAGCTGGGAGGATTATTTCTGTGTGTGTGTTGTTCCTTCGTTCACGCAACCACAAGTTGTGTGATAGCAGGATCCTCTGATTCTTTGGCACACAGTAGGCATTCAGTTAACACTTCTAAACTGGCTGGAACCTAGCTCATCTCCTTGCACTAACTTGACAACTCTAATTGGAAGGGTGGACCAACGTGGGAGAAAGCATTTTTCTTATTTTTGCAAGGTGAGACCTGCAGATCCTAACATTCTCCCTCATGCCCTTTTGCCCTCAAAATATCTCTCTATTCTCACACTAAAGATGCTATGGCGTCCTTGTCACCTTCTTTGTCTAAGAGAGGGAGCTGTCCTGGCAAAGGTTTTTCCTAGTGAAATCCTTGGCCTCAAAGTGCTAGAACCTTTAAAAAAAATCAATAGGCTGCAAATAATTGCAATCAGCCGTTTAGTTTCTCGCATTTGGGGGATGCATATGCAGTGACTGGTGGGGGGCAGATGGGGTGGTTGGAAGTTCGGTGTCATGGGAGACACTTGAATAGTTTACAAACCAAAGAAAAGCCATGCCACCACCTCACTTTCCCTGGGAAAGAGAAGTGGCAGCTGAATGGATGTAGTGATCAGAACTGGTGGTACCTACTGAGAAAAAATGAAAGATTCAAGTTCCTCTTTAGGTCATGACTTATCATCAGTCATTTTTTAAAATACAGTCATGCATTGCTTAATGACAGGGATATGTTCTGAGAAACGCATCGTCAGGTGATTTCGTGGTTGTGTGAACATCATAGCATGTATTTACACAAACCCAGATGGTACAGCCTACTACACACCTAGGCTATGTGGTACTAACCTTATGGGACCTCGGCTGTATGTGGTTTATCATTGACTGAAACGTCATTATGCGGAGCATGACTGTAGCCGTATCATTGACCCTGGTGTGCTTCTCTCACTTTCGGGGGCTTAGTGGAGAAAAAAAACAAGCAGACTCTCCTTGTGTTCCACTTCTTCCTTTGTGAGGGTCAGCTCCTCATCACTGACTGCCAGGGAGCCCTTTGCACGCAACATTGGCCTAAATGGTGTTCTGTGCATGAAGGAAAGATCATCCTAACCAGCCAGATGAGCCAAAGCATCACCAGGGCCCTCGCTCCCTGAGAGAATTGGGAGACTCAGGAGGCAGCTTTCCTGGGAATATGGGGATTCTGGTCCACAGGGTCTTTGTTATTTGACCCTGGTGACTGTTGGGCGCAAAAGGGAGATCCCAAAAGCCCATCTCCTTTGCTGCTGGAGAAACCTGCTCTGAAATGGTGAGGCAAGAGCACCAAGTGCCCTATTTTTCTGGAGTAGAGATAAGGGATCAAACAGAAGAGACAGAATGTCTATTTTCTCTGGACCCTCAGCCTCCTCACCTTTATGCCTAAAAGGTATTCAGCACACAAATATCTTTACAGTTACCAGTGGCTGCTGTAATGGATTGAATTCTGTCCTCCAAAATGATACGTTAGAGTCCTAAGCCCCGTACCTCGGACTGTGAGCTTTTTGGAGATACGCTCTTAGCAAAGGGAGTCAAGTTAAAATGAGGACATTAGAGTGGGCACTAATCCGGTATGACAGGCATCCTTATAAAAAGAGCAAATTTGGACACGGAGACAGACACACACAGAGGGAAGATGTGTGAAGAGACCCAGAAGAAGACAGCCCTCTGCAAGCCCAGGAGAAAGATCTAGAACAGATCCTTGATGTCAGAGTTCTAGCCTCCAGAACTGTGAGACATTTTGGTTGTTTAAGCCCTGCATTTTGGTACTTTGTTATGGCAGCCCTAGAAAACTGCTATATTTACTTATGGCAGTTAGTTACTATGTCTTGGGTCTTTTCATTGACTCCTTCCAGCGTATATCCTTTGGTTGGTTAATAGGATCTTTAGCTACATAGGCCACAGAGTCTTTGGCGTCAGGGTTACCGCCACAGACAAATGGAATAGACTACATAGCATGGTGTGTAGTGGTGTTTCTGTGCATCAGCAGCATGGGCTGAGCTTGACTGAGTATTTTTCTGTTGGTCTTGTCTAGGGTCACTCATGTGGCTTCAGTCACAGTGGCTCAACTTTGGCTGGAAAGTCTAAGATGACCTCCCTCCTGAGTCTGGTGGTTGGTACTGGCTAGGACAGCTGTGACAGCTGGATGACTATATGACCTCTTGTCTTCAAGGAGATTAACCTGGGCTTCTTTGCATGGCTGTGTAGGGTTCGAAGAGCTTTATCCACATTCTTAATGATTTTCTTAGGATGGGTTCCTAGAAGTGAAATTGCCAGGTCAAAAGGCATGCATAGTTTTAAGGCTTTGCCTGGGTCTTACCAAAAATGCATGTTCTTTTAACAAATATTATCTGTACAGTAATTTTCCCGTTGTCGATGTTTTCTAAAACTCACATTCATGTGTAGAAAAAAAAAGCCACACTTTCTACCTGACTGCGTTCAATCAATTCCTAAATTAAGTAGTGCAAGTGGAAATGTGATTCAGTACATATATCCCCGAGGAGCAAGTGGACTGCTGAGTCGTTCAGTGGGTTTCATCCTCCGTTATTACACATATCCTGATTTCCCTTATTGGAGCAGGAAAGGGGTGAGCATTTTTACTTGAATTAAATTGTTGTAGTATTAAAACCAAACAACTTGTCTATAATTTCCTTTGTTCAGGAAAACTATGCATTTCTGTAATTTCTACATCTGTCTCATATGTAATTGAAGTCTTTATTCATTTAAAATCCAAGAAGACACACTTATTTAAAAACTTGGCTGCCATTTTGTTTCAAGAGCCCTATCAGGACATTATTCCACTTTAACAGCTGTGTAGGTATTTCCCATTAGTGCGCCAGACTGGGCCAAAGTCAGTGTGGTGCCAGGGTGGCAAGTTCAGAGACAATGCTTTTTGACATCTAGGAGCTGCATAAATAACCAGGCCCATCTGCTTGGAGCACAGACACTTAAAGGGGAAGGACAAACAAAGTCAATAGGAGGGTTACTTGGCAACTCCTAGGGTCCTCCCCAGAAAGTCAACTTCTCCAAAAATTATCTTTCAAGAGAGACAGAGAGACATAGGCTAAACGGTAAGTAGTTACATCTCTATGTCATTGATCAGTCAGTAAGAAGAGGAATAAAAAAAAGTTAAACCTCTGAAAGAGATGCCAAAATCCAAATCTTTTTATAAAAGTTCTGGAAACTGTCCTTGGCAATCTTCTCAGCCCACTGGCAAGGATGATAGTAGAGTCAGGAAGACAAGAAGAGTTTCTTTGGTTTCTGGGTGAGAGCTTCCCAAGGGCCTATATTCCAAACTGTATTGTGAGCCAAACTGTCTTTCCTTAGGTTTCTCATAGAACTGAATACGTGTGTTTCCTCACTGGTAGGCAAAGGTTAAAACAAACAAACAGAAAATACTACACTTCCTCCCAAACCCTTCATTAAGTTCATTTTTAAAATCACACTGGCATCTTTCATCGGTATCAGGCTTTGAAATCGTCTAGATGTTGAAGTCGCAGAGACGTGAGCTCCAGTACAAGCCCAGCCGCATACCACTGGTGTGACAGGCGAGTCTCTCTCCGAGCCTCAGGTGTACTCACCTGTTGGAATGAGAAACATATCTTCTATTTGAAGCAGCTATTATGGTGTGGATTAATTGCAGTCGTATAGAAAGCAAGTGAGACCAAGCCAGGCACATAGCAGACTCGAATTAACAATATTTATCCTTATTAGTAGGTTATTTCATTGCACTATGTCTTTTATTTAATTAGGTCTGATATTAGTATTCCCATCTTAGGGACAATAAAAACAGAGAGGGGAAGAAATCGCCCAGGTTCATGCTGCCAGTTCCAGAAAGCCAGACCGGCCCTAACCCCACCCAGCACCAGCAGCCATGAGCTTCATACAGTTGATTGGGCTAATGAGGCTGAAATGATTAAGGCTTTTCTGGGCTCAAACCTATCATAGTATTCATTTATTTATTTTTAGATTCATAACGGAAAGAAGGAAAGTTTTGAGCATCTGAGTTTACTGAAGCATCTCTTATTCCCATCACTATTGGTATTGGCTGGAAGATTTGAACTCAGCGTCAGGACACTGGCTTCCACCATACCACAAGGCCACCATCATCTACTTTGGTTCTTTTTGAACAATCAACCTAATGTGCAGCCCCCAACAGACCAGATGCAATATTTGTGCCCATTCCACGTCTGCATCCTGGTACAGGTCGTCCATCTCAGCTACAGTGGCTTGTGTGGTAAATCTGTGCATGAGAGTACGGTGATTAAGATCTCAGGTCCTCAGGGGAAGTGGTGGCGTGTCGGGTTAGGTTGGTGACTATTCTTAGGAATATTTGTTCCTAATTCAAACACAGGTACTTTTCTTTTGCAAAATCAGAACAGACAGCCAGACTCCTGGCTCCACTCCCAAATGCTCTGCACACTTAGCAGTCTGCTGCATCTCCCCCTCTTATTGCCAGGAGGGTCTTCTTTAACACAGCCGTTCCTGCCTGTTGACTCTTATCAGCGAGTCCTCTTCTGACTCTTCAAAACCAAGAGATGCGAATCTGTCCTTTTGTTTACGCAGTAGCACACTCAGGAGCTGAGGCTGCTGATGAGAGATCGAGGGGGGCCGAGCTGGTGGTGGACGGGAGGGAAGGAAGGTGATGAGAGGATGAAGTCATGTTTGGCTTGTGAGAGGACTTTTTATCCCCATAGACATGCTTTTCCATCTCTAAGACATGACACATTTCACTCAAAAGCCGAAGTAGCGTCCTTTTCTAATTCATTGCAAGTTTGAAACAAAATCTTTAAAAAATATATATGCACCATGGGGGTGTCCATGTTGGAGGGCACGTGGTCTTCAGGCAGGAGAAAAGCAGAGTAGTTGACCAAAATGTATGTGCTGGGGCAGAGGAAATACAGGGGCTCTTAGACAAGGGGATGATGGCTAGGCAGAGGGCTCAGTGATTTTTCTTTGCTGAAATCCTGTATTCTAGTTCTGTATCTTACTGAGGCAGACATAGCTAGTTACTAGCCCCTTTCTTCCTTATAAAAAATACCATGGCATTTTTCCAGGCCCTCAGTGTGCCCTGTTATAATTATTCACTGTATTAGACCCCTGGCTGCTCGAGGTGGGCACATGACAGTTATGGCCAGTGAAACATAAACCAAGAAGTTTGGGGAAAGGTTTTTCTTTCCTGATATCGATACCATCCTTCTAGTTTCTTCTTTCTTCTGCTTCCTGCCTAGAATAGTGTGGAGGTTGAGGTGTGGAGATACAGCAGCCATCTTGTGACCATGAGGTGATATGCATATGGATGCATACCTGCTAAGAGTGGGCAGAGTATCTAAAAGAAGAGATCCTGGGCCGCCATCCTGAGCCACATCTCAGCCCTAGACTGCTGTCCACACACTCCTGACTCTGAGCAGCAGTGTTTTGTTATTTGAACTGAATGTGTTCCTAACTGAGATAATGGATAACATCCAGCAATAACTGTATTTGTTAAGGTAAGAATAGCTGCTGTAAACACAACCACCAAACAGGAGTGCATTTTAGAGTAAAGTTGATTTCCCACTCACATTAAAGTCCCAAACTGATCTTCTTGATCAGCAGAGAACTCTCCTCTATAAACAGTGACTCAGGGGTCTGTCTCGTTCTATCTGGTGGCTCTGCCATCTTCAACACATGGTTTTCCAAGTTAACCTGTGTGTGGACTTTCAGTTGGCAGAGTGGGAAGAGAGAGAGTACTATAGGGTCAGGCAGGGACACTGGGAAGGTGTGTACCAGTCCCTTCTGGTGGCACGTGTCACTTCTCCTTCTTTCCATTGACCAGAACTCAGCCTTTAGTCACCAATAAGTCCATGTGAGGCTGCTAATGCAGTCTAGCTGTGCGCCAAGGAGGAAGAGAAGATGGCTGTGGTGGAAAACTAGCTGGCATCTGTGGCAACCACCAAAACGGTCCAGAGTCTGTCAGCGCTTCATCCTTGGGGTGCTGCCTTGGAGTCTCGAGGATGAGCTGGCACCTCATTTTTCATAATGGTGGTTCACAGTCACGCCACTCTCCCTTTGGTGTTCAGCTGATGGAATGGGAATGCTGATAAGCAACCAGGCCCGTGATTTCTTCCAGTGATGAGAAAGAAGAGAAGGTCGAGGAGGGTGGCGGGGTCTGGATGTAGACATTAATTTCCCTGTTTGACTCGGAGTAAGCAGGATGTGGGGGAAGAGAGGAATAAAAATTATTTAAATTTCTTAACCTTCAAAACCACAAACTCTATCTCATAAAATTACAAATAGGATATAAACAGCAGCTATTTGTTTGGCTAAGCTTCTTCCCTCATCTTGTTGCTGGAAAGGGGATGGGGTGTAGTGGTTAGAAATCCAGACTGGGGCTTTGAATCCTGGCTCCACCACTTTGCGGTTCTGTGACTTTGGGCAAATTCCTTAGTTGCTCTGAGCCTTGGTTTCTTTATATGTGGAAAGGAGTTGCTAAGAGCAATCGCCTCATAGGGATGTTGACACAGTGAATGAGATGAAAGATACAAAGCTCTCAGTACAGAGTCTGACCTACAGGGAGTATTCAACAGATGTTAGGTGATGATGATGATGATGATGATGATGATGATGATGATAATGATGGTGATAATTCAAGTAACTAAAACATTTTATTTAGTTCAGGAAGGACTTAAGTGCCTAAAGTCAACTGAGCACTTTCTTTTTTTAAATTTTATTTTATCATGATAAGAACGCTTAACATGAGATCTACCCTCTTAACTAATTTTTAAGTGAATAATATTGGTGATTATAGGCACAATGTTGTACATTAGATCTCTAGAACTTATTCATCCTGCTTGACTGAAACTTTATGCCCATTGATTAGTAACTCTTCATTTCTCTCTCCCCCTAGCCTCTGGCAACCATCGTTCTACTCCTTGATGCTATGAATTTGACTATTTTAAATATCTCATGTACGTAGAATCGTGCAGTATTTGTCTTTCTATGATGGGCTTATTTCACTTAGCATGATGTCCTCAAGTTCCATCTATGTTGTTGCATATTACAGAATTTCCTTTCTTAAGGCTACATAGTATTCCTCTGTATGTATATACTATGTTTCCTTTACTCATTCATCTGCTGATGGATATTTCGACTGTGTCCACATATTGGCTACTGTGAATAGTGCTGCAATGAAGATGGGAGTGCTGATATTTCTTTGAGATCCTGATTTCTTTTCTTCGGGATAAATACCCAGAAGTGGGGTTGAAATGAAAAAGCTTCTGAACAGCAAAGGAAACCATCAACAGAGTGAAAAGGCAACTTACAGAATGGGAGAAATATTTGGAAATCATACATCTGATAAGTGGTTATACTCGAAAAACTATAAGGAACTCCTACAACTCAATAGAAAAAAAAAAAAAAGAAAAAGAAAAAGAAAAGAAAAGAAACTAATACCTACATTAAAAAATGGACTAAGGACTTGAATAGACATTTCTCCAAAGAAGACATACAAATGGTCAACAAGTATACGAAAAAATTATCAACGTCACTAATCATCAGGGAAATGCAAATCAAAGCCACAGTGAAATATCAACTCATGCTTGTCAGGATGGCTATTATTAAAAAACAGAACAAAACAAATAACAAGCTTTGACGAATGGGGAGAAACTGGCATCCTTGCATGCTGTTGGTGGGAACGCAAAATGGTAGAAAACAGCATGGAGGTTCCTCAAAAAATTAAAATTAGAACCACCATATGATCCAGCAATGCCACTTTTGGGTATTGCTCCGAAAGAAGTATTATTATTAAGAAATTATGATTCATCAACTTGGAGTGTCCAGAGGAAGCCTCTAGATGGTGCTGGAGCAGAGAGTCAGCTTGGCACCCAATCCGAGAAGCTCAAACGCAGTGGCTTATCATGTCTCTCAACCCAGGATCCTTGCAAGTCAGCACTGCAGGCGTGTTGGATGAAGTCATCGGGAAAACTGTGCCCCTCCCCTCTACCTCTGTGAGTCCGTATGTCTTCAGAGTGCGAACTGTTGGCCATTCTTTGGTTGCTCCCTAAAACAATACCACCCTCCACTCCAATTTAAATCCACGGAGACAGCATTTGTTAAGTACACATGGTACTGCTTAATGCACACTAAATGCCCAGTAAGTGTAATTTCCCTGTTTTCTTCCAGCAGACAAAAAATTCTTCCCTCATCAGCATGGTCAGTGGGCAGCAAACTCCAAAATCTATGTATTTGCTTAGTAAAAGTATGACGTAAGCCAAGTTTGCCTGATGGATTGTATTTATCTGAAAGGCTGTTGGATGTAGAGATTTCAAGTGTGGGCTCTGCACTCAGACAGCCTTGGGTGAAAACCCAGAGCAGCCAGGAGCTGTGTGATCTTGAGCACGCTCTTTACTTCCATTTGTAAAATAGAGCGGATGATGCATCACTTATCTGAGGGAATGAACGCACATGTAGGCATCCAGTACACACCGCTTCCCTTCTTCTTCTTCAGAAAATACCTATTCAACCCCTGATTCATCCCTAGTCACACTTTTCAGCGTGACTCTTCCTGAAGCCAGGGCTATGTGGGAAGGGGGCAGCCACAGGGCACCCCTTCCAGCAAAGCCAACCTTCCCTGCTCCCTTTTCTCGACACCCTGTCTTCTCTTCTACCTGTGATGAGTTGGTTGGATGAACTAAACATGGTCAGGGTGAGCTAGCCAACGAGGCTCCCTAAGCCGGTTAGTGGCGGTGAGAGGATAACATGAGTGTGTGTCCTTTCTGACCAGCTGAGTTATCTAGGACAGGCTATGTCACATGTCTCAGCTCCAGCTCCTCGTCTACCTTATAAAGAGGTAGACCAAATCATCCCCACTGGTCCTTCTTGCCCTTGTTCTATGTTCTTTATGAGCATAAAGGGAGCTAGGAGAGGGAGAAAGAGAGGTAGTGAGACTGTGTGTCTTTCCTAGAGGTGAGACTGGGTCTTGATTACCATCCTTCTTTATATTTGACTATTTTCTCAGCCTTCATGGGGAGCTGGCCCAGTCGGATGGAAGAAGACAGAAATCCTCTGAATTGCAAAGTCAGCCCTGAAAGGCAATGTGGAACTGAGAAACACGGTTGCCTTGGGAAAGCTGATAATTTGGTACCTCTTTAAACATGTTCCCGACATGCTTGCACAGTCATGTGCTGCACAACAACGTTTTGGTCAATGACTGACTATGTATAGGATAGTGGTCCCATAAGATTAGTACCTTATAGCCTAGGTGTGTAGTGGGCGGTACCATCCAGGTTTCTGTAAGTGCACTCTGTGATGTTCACACAATGATGAAATAGCCTATGCTGCATTTCTCAGAATATATCCCTGTCATTAAGCGATGTATGACTGTATATGCAATGCGACTTTGAGAACTTGATTTATCTAAGAATGAAAATTAATTACAAGTCTAAAATTCATACACCTCTACCTTCATGTTCAGATGCGTGACTTATTAAGATCCTGAAATAATGTTTCTTTAAAATATCTATTCATTAACAATACAGATAAATATATAGAGAACACAAAAATTATTCACAATTCCGCCACCCACATAAACTCTGATGATCCAAAGAATTAAAATACCTGTGTACAGTTAGAATACGTAAGCAGGTCAGAAAAGAACACGATGAAAAAGGAAACCTCTTCCTCAGTCTCTCTCCACTTCTGCTAGTATTTTTCTGTGATCCTTCCAGAAACATTTTACGCATTTGCCAGTACACATGCGCACACACACGTTAATTTCAGAAAAGGAATTTAACGAATTTTTTTATTTCCACTCAATATAATCTTCTATTTCAACTTTTCACTTCACAGTTTTTCTGTTTATCTGTCAAAATAATATAATGTTGGTCCCCTCCAGTCACCAACATAAAGGTAATTGATGCAGACATACTTACTAAATTTTGTTTAAGCCGTCTCTAAAGTTTCTTTATCTGGCCTTTATGGTGGCGAAATGTTTTGGTATCCTTTGCCTCTCTTAAGTTCTCTTTTGCAATTTTCTAAATCAGACGTCTTCTTGGGAGGCATATTAAAAGGGTCTAAAATTTGGATAATAAAATAAATTGCTCATTTCCTGTAAACAGCATTCCAGCATGCATTATTCAGTTTCAGAATTATCCTGATTACAACTGCTGACTTCAGGCTCTGTGTTCCCGGGCTTGGTGACATAGTAGTTGTATTTTGAAAAAAAAAAAAATCAGTGGAACTTTCAGAGAGGATTTTTGTTTGTTTTGTTTTATTTTGTTGTAATCTCCAATTATAGCAACTGTCTACTTTTGTAGGACCAATTTATGTTTTGCCAATTCTGTACGGAGTCGCATGCAGAACCCTGAATTAACTGGAAACACGTTGGCAATCAGTATAGACGGTGTTTTCCTGCCCCGTGCAGAAAGCTAACTATGACAGCTGCATTGGTGACCTGACCTCAATCAGAGTCTCCTTAAGAGGAGGGGCAACTGGAGCACTTCTCTTTGATTCTATAGGGAGAAGGTGAGTAGGATTTAGAAGTTCTTGGAAGCATCCAGATTGCTCTGGGGAGTGCATGTGAAAAGAACAGAGGAAGGGGATAGCATCTTCTCCACTTGGGAAGTGACGTCAGCAGGGCCTGCACACAGCTCATCTCAAATAACATAACCGATGCTGAGACTCCACTCTCCGAATCGGGACTGCAAGGCAATGATCACGATCCTCACACTCATCACCTTGGACCATCTCTGTCATAACCCTGAGAGGTGTCCTCTTAAAAGTAGGATGGGGGAGGAAAACAGTCATTTTAACTTTGAAGAACACTAAAAACACAACCCTTGTCATGTAAAATTACAAATCAGTTCATAAAATTGTAATAAGTGACCCGCACAATGTGAATTTCCTGAAATGGGCACACGGATTGGGTGCAAGGAACAGGTAATGAAGGGACTTTACAGAGATGATTAACAAGGGTCTCCACTTTTTATTAGACTCATTTTGCTAATCCCTAAAATTAAGGAATTCCAGGTGTATGGAGCCAAGTATGCAAATGATTTCCTTCCGCCTAGCTGCTGATTTCATAAAAGGTCCTCAAACCAAGAAATAAAACATACAGAATGGGAAAGCTTTACGGCACAGTCGAGAATATTGTGCCTTTAAATAGTTCAGACAAGCAGTGCATGCTGTAAATTTGCCACAGAGAAAAACGTGTGCAAAGCTATAAAAAGAGCAAAAGTGAAGCTGAAGGGAGAGGGCTGGGGGTGGGGAGGTGGCCAAGGCGGTGTTGACTCAGCTGTGGCAGCCGCGGGGGAGCGTCAGTGGGGAGCACGTTGTACGGAGTGTGCTCCTTCGACAAAGAAACAGATGGAAAAAGAAAAATGGAGACATTTTTATCCATCAGGGGCTGAAAGCATTGCATTTTCCCGTGTTCTAGTTGTAGGGGTTGGCAAATGATAGCCTGAGGGCCAAATCTGATCAACTACCTGTTTTCCTATGGCCCAAGAGGTAAGAAGGGCTTTTGCATTTTCAAGCAGTTGAAAAAAAGCCAATGAACTATAATTCATGATGTGTGAATTGTATGAAATTCACATTTCAATGTCCATAAATAAAGTTTTATTGGAACGTAGTATGTATGATCTATGGTTACTTTATGTGACAATGACGAAATTGAGTAGTTGCAACAGAAACCATATGGCCTGCAAAGACTAACGTATTTACTGTTTAGCCTTTTACAAAAAAAGTTAGAAGACCCCTATTCTAGGGCAGTGGTTCTCAAAATGTGGTCCCTAGACCAGTAGCATTAACATCACCTGGGAACTTGTTAGAAACGCAAAGTTTCAGGTGACATTCAGATCTACTGAACCAGAAACTCTAGGGGTGGGGCCCAGAATTCTATGTTCTAATGAGCACTCTGCCTACCACCGCCTCCCCACCTCCCCCCACCCCGTAATTCTGATGCTCACTCAAGTTTGACCACTTCTGTAGAGTAATTCCACAGCTAGAGCCTAATGGCACACTGAATGCTAAATCCTCACAAGAGTGGACGTAGGGTCTTTGTGAACGTGGGAAATCCTCTGTAGGGTGAGTTACAACCACAGTGGGTACCCCGGGCTGCCACCTGGCTGGCCTGCCCCTTAAGGAGCTCTGCTTAAACAAAACAGGAGGACCAAATATTGTCGAGGGCCGGCTCTCCATACACATAAGCAGCAGGTACTATTGTGGATTCCCGTTTTACAGATGGGACAATAAATCACTCACACAAAGTCACACAAGCGGAAGAAGCAGACTTCAAGTATGGGGTCTATGTGACCCCGACATTTGAGTGTCTTCCCCTATCCCATGGCACCCTTGCATGAAACATACTTACAGATTCTGCAGGGACTCACCACGTTTCAGGCTCCAAGGAATTACTGGGAGCTGCTGACTGGGATTTTGGAGTTCACACCCTGCTCAGCATGGTGTCTGCTCTCACAGCCAGCATTATGGAGAGAATCATTTTGCAAAATGCAAGAAAATCAGCGGTCTCTTTGGGAAAATGTCTGGTTATTCACAGTATTTATATGTGTAGAGCACAGAATATTCTATTGTGAAAATATCGAGATAACAACTGCTTGGGGAGTGTTTTCAGTGAAATATTTACTTGGGAGAACGGGAGACATGTCTGACGATAAAAACAAATCGTAAGCGCATCTGGGTGGAACATTATTTAGCTGCAAGTGTTTGCTTAGATATTTTTAATATACATTTATGCACTTTAAATTTATTTTATTGGGTGAAATAAGGACTTTGGGGAGAAGAGCCGGGGCATAGATTTTTAAATGTTCTGGGCAAATGAATCCAGCCTCTGGTACATGCCGATGCTCCCAGCTGCTTTTGTTTGGCAGATTATCCTGATGTCCTTCGTTTTATTGTAGCGTTAAAGTAATGGGTCTGCCTGGAACAGTTTGCTGACAGATGAGAGCCTTGGTCTGTCACTGAAATCCTAAGAATTTAAAGCGAAATACATGGCAATTCACCTGGGCTCCCACTTATTACCTGCAGTAATGGGAGTACACGTGCGGCTTGACTGGCTTTTATTTTAACTTTCAAAAGAGAGATTTCATCTACGTTTTTGCAGAGACCGAAGGTGCAGACAGGCAGGTGAATGTCTGCCGCCATCTCAACGGCACATTAATCAGATTTCCTGCTCTTGCAGCAAAAGATCACTTTACTTAGACAAGTTCTCTCACAGCTTGTGTGTGGGACATTTGTAGAGAAGATGCGAGGCAAAGGACCTGGATAGAGAATCTTCTCCTGCCAAGTTTTGGAGGTTTTTTCTTAACTTTTTATTTTGAAATGATGATAGACCTACAAGGAGTTGCAAAAATAGTATAGAAAATTCCTATGTACCATCCACCCAGCTTCCACCAGTTAACATCTTACATACCTATAATACATTATCAAAACCTGGAAATTGGGGCTGGCTCAGTGACGCAGCGATTAAGTTCACACCTTATGCTTTGGTGGCCCAGTGTTCACCGGTTCAGATCCTGGGTGTAGATCTATGCATCACTTATCAAGCCATGCTTTGGTGGCATCCCACATATAAAGTAGAGGAAGGTGGGCATGGATGTTAGCTCGGGGCCAATCTTCCTCAGCAAAAAGAGGAGGATTGGCAGCAGATGTTAGCTCAGGGCTAATCTTCCTCCAAAACAAAACAAAACAAAACAAAACTGGAAATTGATATTGGTACAATACTAATAATTATAATACTGGCTTTATTGAGTATCAACAGTTTTTACATGCACTTACTGTGTGTGTGTGGTTCTGTAAAATGTTATCACATATATACATTACCTGCTATGTTTTTGATTATAAATAATAGCAACAATCACAATATTGTTTGCAGCTTTTGAATTATCGGAAATAAGGAAATACAAAATATTTTGCATCTTTTATCCTCTCTTTACTACCTTTCTGTCATAGAGGTGGGTGTGAGCACTGATATCATGAGTGCTTGAGGCTTCCTCCTTACTCTCCTCTTTACTCTCTGGGAGAAGATGAAATGTGATCAAGAAGAGATCTAGAACTGAGTCACTGTGGTAGACATGGTGAGCGTTAACCAACGAATCACGTTCTCCTCCACGTTTAGGTGTGTGGAAGGTCACACCTTTCCTCTCGCTTGAACTTAGGCATAGCTATATGACTTGCTTTGGCCAGTGACATGAGAGTGGAAGCTCTCCTCCCCTGCCACAGAGGTCATGGAGGTACAGATCCACACAGAGCTGCCATGAGACCAGAAGCATCTGGAATGCTGAACCATTGCACAGAGGATAACCCAATCCAGGAGCGTAGCTCCATCAGAAACAGACTTGCCTTGAGTAAAAAATAAACTTTGTTGTGTTCACCCACTGAGATTCGGTGTTGCGGGTACCTAAGCTAGCCCTTCCCTACTGGTGCAGTGCTATGGCATGGCACCATCTTGGAAGAAGAAGAGAGATTGCTGGCTGCTCTTCCTCATGGTGTGGCCTTTCTAGGATTGTTTGTTCTGCTCTGGGAGAAACTGCTTTTCCACAGTTGATGGGGTGAAAAGGGTCTGATGTTCCTTCCTGCTTCAGAAGTGTCTTCTTCCATGTCCCTTTGCCGCACCTTCAAAGGCCAAGCAGAACCAAGGTGAGGCCCCACTTCCTCCTTCTGAATCAGAACCTCTAGGGGTTAAGTCCGGGAATCGGTGTTAACCAGCCCTGCAGGTGACTCAGATGCATATTAGTGTTTGAGATCCACTGGTCTAGATGCTCCTTCACTTCCCATTCTGTGTGTTATGTGCTGGTTTATGAGTCCTTGAAAGCCTGGAAGAACTGGGGCTCTGGCTGTCCAACAATATGCTTGGAATCTAGGAAAAGACATTCAAAGAAAAGACAAAGCATGTGCTGCTCTGCGCTGGTGTAAGGGGAGGGACCTTTATAACCCTCACTGACTTCAGGTGAAAGAAAAGATGTTTTTCAGGCTGAACAGGGCCTGAAGGCCTCTTTCCCACTACTCAGAAGTTCTTCTATGGTTGTTTTCTCTCTTTCACCATCACATGCTCCAGCTCAGACGTAATGGTTGGGATTTGTGGTTGGCTGTCGTGCTGAGATTTTCCAGCTTAATTCTTCCATACTCATTGACATGTAATTGTATTTGTATTTTAAAAGGGGAGAGTGTTGCTTATCTCGATGGGAAGAAATGCTAATGGTGTAAGCATCGAGGAGACTATTATATTGTGTGAGGCTCTCATGCGTCCTGGGTGATGACCTTTTCGGTCTGTGCATGGCCAGCTTTGGCCGTTTTGCTAAACCTCATTCATGATGCTGCAATCCTGTGCATGTGTCACTCCACTCGGATACCTAAGCTGCACGTTATGCCTCCCCTAGACGCAGAAGCCGGTGCTCCGCAGTGCTGTCATATATTTATCCACAGAGGGCAAAGAAAACCGTGTTGAGTTGAACTGGCCACGTCAGGCATCACCCCAGCCAAAGCAAGAGTCAAAACTTGTCGCTCAGAATCTTCTGATCTGGCCCAGTGTGCAGACCAAGACTCCTTTCAGGCGAAAATCTAGGTTGAGAAGCTGACTTCTGGGTTCCCAATGGGAGGGTTAGCAGGGGTGCCTTATGCAAAGGTGGAGAAGAGGGGCAAGTTTTGTGAAACAGAGCCTGGTGGTACCCAGAGCAACTGAGCCTTTCACCTTATGATGGAAAGTGGGAAGACAGAACGCTGAGAACTGAGCTACAGACCTTAGAGTGTCACAGTTTGCTCCTGTTAGAAAGGAAGAACTCCAAATAAGTCGTGGTGACAGTGTGCTGACATTTGGGTGCTGCCTTCTGCTCTCTGAGTGGTCCTCCCACTTGGGCATATCGCATGTCAAGGGCACTATACTGACAGATCTTGAGGACCCTCCAGAGTAAGGCAACCAAGCACTGCGGAGCCAGGAGAAGAAAGTGCTGCATTTCATTTTCAGGTTTTTATTTTTCACTTGTTATAAAAATAAGTGACAACAGAGAAAAATGAAAAAATAAAAAGAAAGTAAAAACTGCCCCTCACGGAAAAAAGAAGAGGTAACTTTTATTAACATGTGATATATATACTATCCAAGTTATATATACTGAAATTGGGATCATACTGAATAGACGCTATTGTGTTACATTTTTTCTCTAAACAGTACTGAATAAGCTCTTTGCCCATATCATTACACAATCTCCAAAATTATTTAAATCTCTACATGATATTTCACTTGTTTGCTTTTTTTAGATTCATTTATTCATTTGTCAGCCAAACCTTCCCTGAGGTCTGGCCGGGCCCTGGGAATACAGTGGTAGGAGAGCTGTCGGTCAACAGACCGGGGCTCTTGCCGGAGGTCGGGGTGGGGACTGCACTGGCTCTCAGGAGCCGCCACCTCCCGCCGAGGTGCTGTGGGCAGGCTGGCTCACCAGCCCTGGCTTTGAGCCGACCTGCTTAGACTTCGCCGTTTCCGGGATTCAGCTTGCTGCAGATCGATTGGAAACCCCTGCTTTGGCTGCCAGCGGGTGCGGCCCGATGTCTGTGTGGCTTCGATCAATGGCAGGTGAGTGTGATAACCCGGCCGCCTCTCTCCTGAGGGAACTCGCTGATTCACGGCACGCAGCCCGGGTTTCCCTCCAGCTCAGTACTGCTCGCTGGGCCTGGTCATTTATCTTTGACAAAATCTTCACCAGAAGCTTTCCCCAAAACTCCAGGGCAGCCCATGAATCCCTCACATGTGACTGGGGCAGGTTCAAAGGGGCAAATGAAGGAGTCCTAGGTTAGAAAATGCCAGCCTTTATAGCATGAAAACAGGACACACCATGGGGTGTATTTGGTGCCACAACAAAGGACTTATTGAGCTCCGCTGCATGAAAGCAGCAAGATGTGGATTCCCAGTAAATTTCACCGTGGGTGCCCTGTATTCCCTTTGGGCCTGGGCTCGGGCTCTGCTCTTTGGTTGGCACAATTGCCGAGTCCCCTGTACTTTCAAGTGAGTTATTGCAATAGCTAATATCTTGTTGGATTCTGGGGAATTCAGAATGCATTTTTATTTTTGGTACGTGAGCATCATGTGATAAACAGTGGGTAGGTTTTCATGGCAGCCCCTCAAGACCACTTCGATGGCTGATAGAGCCAAAGGTGGTGTCAGTACACAAGTGTGATGTTTCCATCCTGGGAACGGGGACTAAGGCTGGAGGGTGTCTCTGCTCTCCATTCTAGTACAAGGCCAGCCTGTGACGGAACTTTTAATAACTTAAATCTGCCTTTGACTCTTTTCTGCCTTCCTGACTGCACGCTTCTCCCACCGCTGAGGACGCACACTGTCAGAAACGCTCTCTAGAAAACCTCAACCCCAGCTGCCTGCTCCACCACAACGCCCCCGTTTCCTCAGGGCATCAGCCTCATCTAGGACTCAGAAGTGCTGAAGCGTAAGTTGCTGATGTCTCTTCATGCTGCCACAGGATGTTTTTTGAGGCTGGTATGTGGAGGATTTCCAGGTGGGCCAGCACAGCAATGCAACGCAGTTCAGGTGGGAATTGTGGGAGCGGAGAGCTTCAGCTGCAGAAGGCTTTGTGGAGACTGCCATCCGGGGGAAGCTGCCCTCACTCCTCCCTCTTTGCATCTCCTTCCCTTTTTGCACTTTTAAACCAACAGCCTCCCTGACCTTGAGTTAGAATTGGGGTCTAAAGGGTGTGGGTGTTGGGGTAGAGCCAAGATCACGTGACACTTCCGCTTAGAGCTCTATAGTCACACGGCCCCATCTATCTGCAGAGGAGGCTAGGAAATGCAGTTCTTGGCTGGGCGGCCAGGTGCACAGCATTTCCCCTTACTCACACAAGAGCCTATTAGCCTGCTCAGGCTGCCATAACAAAGTACCCCCACAGCCGGGGGGGCTTAAACCACAGAAATGTATTTTCTCACAGTTCTGGAGGCCAGAAGTCCAAGATCAAGGTGTCAGCAGAGGTGCTTTTTTCCTGAGATCTGTCTCCTTGGCCTGGAGATGTCCACGCGCCTTCACACGATCTTTCCTCTGTGTCCCAAGGGCCTCTTCTCCTGAGATGCCAGTCACATTGGATTAGGGCCGCTCATATGACCTCATTTAACCCGAATTGCCACTTTAAAGACCCTGTCTCCAAATAGTCATATTCTTAGGTCCTAGGGATTAGGACTTCAACATATGAATTTTGGGGAGACACAGTTCAGCCCACAACAGGGAGGAACTAAGAGTTTCTGCCACAAGCTGCTATATCTCTCCCCCCATATTAGCCAAATCTGCTTATTCTTGTTGCCAGTTAGACTGAAGGCTCCCTGACAGCAGTGATGAAGGCGCTGATCTTAGTTTTCCTCTATAGCTCTTGGTGCTGTGCTCCACACTTCCGTGAATGTTCCATAAATGCAGTTGACTGAGTACCAGCGGCAATGGTAATAATAGAAAATACTGTGGGGATACAAAGTGGGGCAGTTGTAGATAAATATAATTACATATCTTGGATAAAGCAAAAGTAGATTGGAAAAGATTGAAAGAAAGGAGCAGAAAATGTGTATCCTTTCATTCATTCAATCATTCATTCATTCACTCATGTACTTTGTCAAACAACTGTTCATTGGGTACCTATCATGGACTATCTTTGTTACGCGTATTGGGGATACCATGGTGAGCAAGACTTTGCCTCACAGACTTACATTCTAAAGAGAGA
Source organism: Equus quagga (assembly GCF_021613505.1). Taxonomy (NCBI): domain Eukaryota; kingdom Metazoa; phylum Chordata; class Mammalia; order Perissodactyla; family Equidae; genus Equus; species Equus quagga. The sequence goes on along the minus strand of NC_060279.1, from coordinate 48,854,162 downwards.
AACAGTGGCAAGTAAATTAATTAACAAGATAATATCAGGTTGTCATAATGGCTATTCAGGATAAAAGCAAAATGACTGGTAATTAATTTGGGAAGGGCATTCAGGCATTCAGGAAGGGTTCGCTGTGGAGACAGCACTGATTTAGTTGTGAGTCCTTCTAGTTGTGGCATGTGGGACGCTGCCTCAGCGTGGCCTGATGAGCAGTGCCATGTGCGCGCCCAGGATCTGAACCCGTGAAACCCGGGGCCGCCAAAGCGGAGCACAAGAACTTAACCACTCGGCCACGAGGCTGCCCCCAGAAAATTTTTGAATACAATAAAATGCCTGTAGTGCTAGAATGGGCCTGAGCACAGTTAACATCTGCTGTGTGCAAAGGCCTAGTGAGATGGGGCCTCAGAATCATGATCATCACAAACACCAACACTTGTTGTCCAGCTAGAGATTTAGTTGAATGTGCAAAGATTTTGAGACAGATCTTAGAAGCTACTTTCAAAAAATATACACACTGCTATAATTGTAAAATGTTTATTTTATATATTCATATATACTTATAAAGCTATTTCCTGACATGATTTGCTTGACTCTGTCAGTTAAACCCTTTCTTGTAAACGTGCTGGAAAGAGTTCTTGTAAACTGAGCACTCTAAGCATTGGATGCTGGCGATTGAGAACTCACTGCATCGTAATTAGGGAACGGGCCACCTCGACTGGCTGCATAGAGTTATAGGAACACCACGTAATGCTGCAACGATTATGCCCCGGCAATTAGCAACCAATAAAGCAGCAGACCTCATTGATATAGCTGTCCTACTTAGTAAAAATACTGGAAAACAAATATCCTACAAAACAAATAACACAGGACTAGCTCTGGCAGAAGAGTGAAAGTGAGCTTGGCTACAGCAAGGAATCAGAGAGAAGGCAGGCTTTGGCTGAGAAGGAGCAATTCCTCAGTACCGGATGGCCATCTTAACAACCAGCATAGCTAACCAATAGCACCCGGGTTCGGGTCCTTAGTACATGTGAAGTGCCATTCTGAGTGTTTAATAGACATGGTGGCATTTCATCCTCACAGCAACCCACCGAGGGAGCTACCTTGTTAGCTCCATTCTACAGATGAGGAAGCTGAGGCCCGGAGAGATTACACCATCGTAAGTGGCAGAGCCTCAATTTAAACCAGAACTTAAATTAAACCCAGAGTTTGCATGCTGGCAACTAGGTTACCCAGCTTTCCTGGCTGAGCCATTGCCAGCTGGAGTCTTGATACTGCTTCTTAAGCATTTTTCCCCCCAAATTGATTGCTGTTCAGACTGTAGGTAATAGAGCCCTATTGTACAATTAGTCCTCTTTGACAGACATAAACTATTTAAAGCATCTTTGAAAGTGTTTGCTCAGCACTTGCATTTTGCTATTTAATTTTTGGCAACCCGTGCTGGTGATCTAGCTTCAGGGTACAGGGATGGAAACTGAGGCATGCTGAGATCACTGGACTCGGCTGGGATTTCTGTGAATTGCGAACATTCCATTCTCCCTGGGCCCTTTAAATGGACTCACTGCGCGCTCATCACTGGCTGGTTTCCACCTGTTCCCCGACTCCTGCATTCACCAGACCCCTCCCCCTTCACCCCATTTTGTCATGCTTATCCTCTTCTACTCCTGGTCCCTCAATACCCTGTCCTCACCGCAGTTTGGTTGTGTGCTTCCCCTAAAGTCCTCCAGCTTGGAGGAACTGCTTTGTCCTCCTTGTTCTGGCTAGATCTCAGAATTCCCTTGTAGTCACACCCCACGTCCACGCAGGACGCAGAGCAACGTGCTGCTTAAAAGACTGGATTTGAATCCACCTGTGTGACCGGGGGTGAAGTATTTAACCACTGGGAGCCTCAGATTCCCCACCTGTACCATGTCGATATCAGTGGCATCGTCTCCCCTTTGCTGGTGGAGAGCCTGTGATGGGGTCCTGTTCAGGACTGGACTTCTCTGACAGGTGCCCCTGTATATTTGTGATGTAATTAGACTATGTCTGGCACATTGGGGATGCTCAGTATGTAATAGCTATTACTAATAGGAGAACTCTCTGTCCACCCTGCCCTGGCTGACGATGTGGGGCCATTCTCGACCTAGGGGCTGAACGGGAAAAGAGTTAGCTATGTGAGAACAGACATCATACCTGTGTTACTTTTGTGTTCCCAGCATCTAGCATAGCTCTTGGAAAATTACCATAATAACTAGAAGAAAAAACAGTGTACATTTATTGAGCACATACTAATGGCTAGGTACTGAGTTAAACAAGTCATCTGTGATATTTAATCCTCATGAGGATTTTCCAGGGAAGTCCTTTTATTTTCTCTGTCGTATAGAATGAGAAAGCTGAGCTTCAGAGAGGTGACATAATTTGCCTTGAATCACACAGTCAGTGGGATTCAAACCAGAATTCAAAGTAAGAACGGTCTGACTGTAAACTGTGGGCTTTAATCGCAGAATGCACTGCTTCAGTCAATAGTGAAGGAGGGAGGCAAGAAGGGAGAGAAGGAGCTGGGAAGAGAGTGAGAGAGGAAGGAAGGAATGCCCCACGGAATCGCAGCGTAGCGGAAGGACCGGTTCTTAAACTAGGCTGCACACTGGAATCATTTGGCCAACTAAAAGAAAAACACTGATGCCTGGGTCTCACCTCCAGAGACTCTAGTTAATTGGTCTGGTGCGCAGCCTGGTCATCAGGATTGTGAAGGCTCCCAGGGGACTCTAGAGTGCAGCCGAGGTTGAGACCGACTGCCTTAGCTGGAGCACATTCTCCCTGTCCTCCGAGGTGGCCCGAGAGCACTTTTCATTAGCACATGTGAGCAGCACCTGAGGTCTCCCAGTGTTGGCTGCAGGTGCGCTGGGCTCGGAAGGGGTAGGGGTACCTGCAGCGACAGACGGCGTGGGAGATGCAGAATCCGGAGGGGCATGGAGTTCAGGCAGCGGGGTTTATTACAGTCTAAATGACAAAACCTTCTGTGCAGAGTTGCATGCCGACAGTGCTCAGACTGCAGGAGGGAAGCGACGCAGTCCCTTCTGCTGAGTGTCCCCCTCACTACGGTGACAGGGCGCCTTGTGTCTGGGATTTCCTTGAGGATGACTTTTCCAGATTGCCCCAGGCTGGTGCTCTGATCTGCCTCGAGGCCTGGCTCACTGGGGCTGAGCAGCTTTTGTGGGCTGGGCCTGGGGGGGTCCCAGCCAGGTTGGGCAAACCCTGAGCCTTGGCACTAGGAGGGGAAGACAGACGTCTGCCTGCTGGGCAGGGTGTCCGCACCACCGTGGGAGTTGGTGAAGTTCTTTGGGCCGCATCGCCGAAGGACACAGCGTTTCCTTTGACTCAGAAAGGAAAGGGGCCTTTTTTATAGTAGCTGTTGAGTGTTCCTCAGCTTCACTGCCAAGCCTAGAACTGGAAGCTGGTCTGCACGATTCCCCAACTTTGCACTCCAAGGAGAACTGTGCAGGCTGCAAGATTCATCAGCACGTGGGAGATCTGCCCTCTGCAAAAAGAAACCAGAAATAATCAAACAAAAATAGCCTTTCGCCATGCTTGGCCCAGCCACCAACTCAAAATGTTCTAGAAGCTCATAATAAAAGTGGCTGTTTATGTTGCTTGTGTCCCAGATCTTGTAGTTAGTACTTTTCATTATTAGACCATCTAATCCTCACTTGCACTCCAACTGGTAGATGATATTATCCTCATTTTGTAGAAAAATATCCTGCGGTTCAGAGAGGTTAAAATAAATTGCCCAAAGTCAGAGAGCTTATGAGCAGCTAAAGGAGGATCTGGGCTAAGTTCCTCCCAAATTTATGTGCTCGCTGACCTCACTACACTGCCTCTGTCAGAGAATAGACTCTGTTTTGTCAATCTCTGATTTTTTTGGCCCCTTGCACACAGTCCGATGCCTAGAAGACCCACAATAATATTTACTGAGTAGATGGATAGATGAATGAATGAAAAAATGAAGAAATGATGCCATTACATCATTCTAATCTCAGTTCTTCACTTGCCAAATGGAGGTTGTAAGGACAAGAGAAAAGACGCATATGACAAAGCTTTCATAGGTAAGTCCTGCTAATACTAATCAAAATAGAAAATTATGTCGAAAGGATAAAATTTCCCTTTGCACTTAGGTAAAATGTGTCTATTCATTTGTTTTACTAATCAACCACAAAAAATAACAGTTGCAAGACCTCAGATATGGAGGATCTAGAAAGTTTTCCAGATGATAGAGGGATGAAGTGAGAGGAGATTCCATTTTGGAACATTCTTTTTGCTCATGGAATTCGGTGCTTGTGGGGGTTGGAGAATTTGGAGCTAGGAAGGAATTCCGAGACTAGGTCTGAAATGCCTTGTGCTAGAGATTAGGAAACTCAGAGAGAGGAGTTCAGCCGCTTAACCAAAGTCACAAAGAAAGTGAGTGGCAGAGCTGCAAGGAGGATGGGAGCCGCTGGTTTGCAGCCACACCATACCTCTTTCTCCTTCCTGGAGTGGCGCTGAGCCCGGCCTCTCCGAGCCAAAGGGTGGCCTGTGAGTTGCACGCCCGCAGCCAGGCCTGGCAGACCAACAACTGCGTGATTGATGGTTCCTCTGCTTTTGTCATTTATTTGCCTTGTTTTTTTCCTTCCCCCAACAGAGCTGATAAGGAGGGTTTTGCTGGAGAATCATGTCTCTCTTCTTTTTTTTTTTCCTTTGACCAGTGAGATGCAGTTCTCATTCCTCCAGCCACTTTTCAAGGGTAAGCAGTTTTGCATTATTTAGCATCTAAGTTGGACGTTGGAAGGGACTCCCCAGAGGCCTCTTAATGTGGGGGTGCTGTTCTCTGTCCCCTTTTTGCCATCTGATCGGATCGGTTTTTTTGCTCATGGCACTGACCAAAATGTGGAAGTTGACAGTCTGTTTCCACCCCGCTTTTCAGGCAGTGGAGGTGGTGCGACAAGAGTATGTGGTGGGACAGACAGACTGCGAATCCAGCTTCTGCATCTACCACACCGGGCAGAGTCCAGCAAATCACTTCCCTGAGCTTTGTTTCTGCACCTGTGAATCTGAGCTCTGGGCAGGGACCAGGGGGAGGCCCGAGAGGCAGCTGGGTGACATTTACAGAGGCACTTATGCATGACCCTGAGAGCCAGTGCCCTGAACTTGACTCCTGAGATGACTCCTTCGCCTCTCTGTAGGCTAGGCCCTGGTGGCGCTGGTTACATAGGAACCAGCCTTTACTATAACCTGGTCACTGTCTGAAGAGCTCTCCGTGGCTTCAGCCCTAGAACGGAGGGGTTATTGTTACCCCCCTTTGACAGGTAAGGAAACTGAGCTAGAAGTGGTTACCCACCCGTGATCAGAGTTTGTAAGTGGTGAAGCCAAGATTTCTACTCAGCCGTCTGACACGTAGTAGATGCTTAAATAAATGCTCGGTGGTTGTTTAGGTTGTGGTTGTTATTCAGGTGTGAATTCAGCAGCCACACTCCTCCCCTGCAGCAGCCAGAATTTTGCTCAGGACCTCAAGTGGCGTCTGACCACCTCGACCGGTCTTGGAGATGACAGGTCCGTTTACAGCGCTGCCGAATGGAGTCATATTAAGTTATCCATCTCTGCCAAAAGCTATTCATTGTGAGCTCTGCCCCATAATGGAGCATGATGGATTGCTTCTTTTGGCCAGAGAATAACTTAACCTGTGACTTGGGATGGAGGTATGTTTTCCATGAAAAGGTGGTTAACAGGCTCTTCCCTCGTCAGAAAGACCGGCCAAGGCTGTGTGAAGTGCCAAAAGCTGTGTTACATCCTCAAAGTCTGTGCAATTGAATGCCTCTCAGTAGATGATGTATTTAGTTCCCCGTCTGGGTTTTCAGGAATTAGAGCTGTTATTGTACAGTCTAATTTCAAGTCCGGAGCTTTATTATTCAAAAGAAACGTCTTTTTTTTTTTTTTTTCCTCTCCACTTGTTCTATCCCCTCCTTCCTGTTCTGTGTGCATTCTGCAGGGGGTTTAATTGAGTTTTCCCCACAAGGATTCCATTGCAACTCCAGAGCTTGAATATCTGGATAGTCAATGAAGCTTGAAAAAAGAGAGCTTTTGTCACAACCGTGACTGTATTCAAACGGAATCCCTTCATTTCCACGGAGAAGTACAATATGTCCCGGTGAGGCGGTTTTATATTAACTTGGGGCCGGGAGGTGGAGTCAGATGTGCGCATGCGCTGTCCCGGGGCTGTCCGCGCGGGGCGCTCTGGGCCTGTGGCGCTGCTGGTAGGTGCTGGGCCTGGGCAGAGGGTCTGGGTCCCGGAGCACCTCTGCATTGATCTTTTCCTCTCCCCCCTCCCTCTGTGTCTTTTCTCCAGCCCAGGGGTGAAGACACCCCGTATCAGATGGACGTTAGCCTGAAGAAACCCAGCCTGCGGCGCCTTTGCCCACTAACCCTTTCTGTACTGCTTTTCTAGGTGGGTGTGTCGGGGGAGCGGGAGAACCTGGGACCTGGAGCTGAAATCCGTGCCCCGCTCCTCTCTCGCCTTACTCCTTTGGGACGGTTCTACATACTGAGCTGAGCCTTCTGTACTTTTTTGCCATCTTTGGCGTGGGAATGCTAAGATCTGAAAGTGATTGGTAACCTATGACGCACATACAAAATAAATAAATATCAAATTAAATTAAAATATATTCTAAACTTTGTACAGGAGTGTTGGTATAGCGCATGACGGTGCTTCAGGGCTGATGGGGTGCGAGTCCAGCGCTTTCTCCTCTTAGCCCAGTGATCTCAGGCCAGCATCTTGGCTCCTGGGATTCTCAGTTTTCTCATCTCTGAGATAAGAATAACCACCATATTTATCTCAAAGATGGTTGTGGATGTTTAATGAGGTATTACACTCAAAGCCTGTTTCGTAGGCTGGCCACTGACCCTCAATACTTGTTGGCGGTGCTGATGAGGGGAGAGATGGATCTTATTGTTTATTGTTGTTATTACCATCCTCTCTCTCGGAGCTGAGCTCCTCTCTTACTCTGGAATATTCCATTTGCAGGCTGCCATTTTCAGAGTGGAAGTGACTCCTGCCACTTCTCCTGCCTTTCAGCAGCACCAGAAGCTGGGTCCTCGAACTGTGGACAAATGCACATGTGGTCTCTAGTGAACGCTGTGCAGGGAGGAGGGGTGGAAAATTCCAGGTCTGGCTGCTGCTTGGGTGGCTGACCCTATTAACCATTAACAGTTTATCTTGAATCTGATTCTGATTACATCCAATTTGTTCTCTTGCCCCCCTCCTTCCCTGGTTCCCTTCTAGAATTTACATTAGAAAATGAATAGCCAGTGTATCTCATTTGTTAGTGTTGGAGCCCTGGCTGTTCTCTCATGTCGGCTCACCTAGGCATTCTCTTGGTTTTACTAACTCATGACCTTGTCATGGCTAGAGGAGGAGAAGGGAACTTTTCTCTGGGCCTGTTATTCCATCTGTGAAATAAGATGACTAACCCTCAACCATCCTACCTGATTTTGGCCTTGTCAGGAATTCAGAGGCAATGGCTTTTGAGCTCCTAAACAGAAAGGCACTTCAAAAACAGTGGGATATAGCAGTGTTGTATCTTCCATAGAGGTTAGCCGGGTGCAAAAGACTGGTAAAAATTGTAAAGGGTCAAAATTACCTTTGGAACTGTGGTAAATTGCTCAATAAGGAAGCACAGAAATCAAGGTGTTATGATAAGACTCTATACTAATATGGATGTGTCAATGTAAAATGTACACAGACTTTACGTGACCTATAGAATATTAGACAGCAATGTGCCAAATGTAATGGTATGCTGTTCTGAATTATATAAAGAGAGAGCATGTGTAGTTGGCTTTGCATGGTAAATACATGCTGGCTTCTGTTCCTCTGTTAGAACTGAATTATTTTGCTTTTCTGTGAAAGAGTTTCTGTGAAAAGAAATTGTGTTTTAAGATTCAGAGAGTTTAGTTTCTCAACTATTTTATTAGAAGGGGAGCTCACCAATAAGGTTGTCCCACAGAAATAGTAGAGAAGCCACACAGAGCAAAACCCTAGCATCTTTTCATTGTAAATAGGATAAGAATAAAAATACTCTTAACTGGCTCACAACAATGGACCCTCAGACAAGTGACCATTTCATACGATTTGTGGAGATCTTGAAGTCAACAATTATGTTTCGTCAGGGCCAGTTACCTAGAGAGAATGATACTGGCAGGAACAGTAGTGAAAGCCAACATTTGCTGACTGCTTTCTGTGTTCCAGGTTCTATACTGAGCCCTTCATATATGCTATTTTCTTTGAGCTAGGTGCTATGACTGTTCCCATTTCACTGATGGTGAAGCTGAGGCATGGAGATGTTAAGTACCGGTGACTGACCCAAGGTCACGCAGCTAGGGAGCACAGCACCCAGAATAGTACTGCTAGCAGTCTGATTGCAGAGCTCATGCTCTCTGCAATGGTCTGAATGTTTATGTCCTCCCCAAATTCATGTGTTGAAATCCTAACCCCTAAAGCTGATGTTGTTAGAAGGTGGGGCGTTGGGAGGTGGTTAGGTCATGGTGATAGAGCTCTCATGAGTGGGATGAGTGTCCTTATAAAAGAGACGCACAGAGCTCGTCAGCCCCTTTCACTATGTGAGGACGCAGGAGGTGCCAGCTGTAGACCAGAAAGATGGCCCTCACCAAAACATGACCATGCTGGACAATGCTGGTACCTTGACCTTGGACTTCCAGCCTCCAGAACTGTGAGAAATAAGTTTCTGTTGTGTATAAGCTACTCTGTCTGTGGTGTTTTGTTATAGCAGCTTGAATGGACGAAGATGCTCTCAGAAGGATGCACAAAATCAGGGCTTTCATCTTGGTTCCTTTACTTCATACTTGGGAAAGCCACTTTCTCTCTCCACATCTCAGTTTCCCCACCTGTGAACTAAAGATAATGATGTCTGAATGGGATGTTGAGCACAGACCACGAAACAATGATCGGGAATTGTTGCACAACCCTACAGTGATGGAAGTTTGTGGGTTTGTGCTGAATTGTTGCACAACCCTATTGTGATGGAAGTTTGTGGGTTGGTGCTAATTTAAAGACGAAGAGGGGGCCCAGCCCTGTGGCCAAGTGGTTAAATTCAGTGTGCTCTAATTCAGTGGCCCAGGCTTGTGAGTTTGGATGCCAGGCGCAGACCTACACCACTCCTCAGCCATTCTGTTGTGGTGACCCACATATAAAGTGGAGGAAGACTGGCACAGATGTTAGCTCAGGGTGAATCTTCCTCGAGCAAAAAAAGAGGAAGATTGGCAACAGATGTTAGCTCAGGGCTAATCTTCCTCAGCAAAAACAAAAAACAAAAACTAAGATGGGGTGGACAATTGGACCACAGGCTTCCAGTGCTGCCCCCAGTGACAGCTGGTCAAGGAGATCAGTCAATACCTTCTTGTTCCCCTAAGCTCAGGCAATGCCCCTTTATCAGAGGCTGTAGGCCAGAGGTGTCTAGGGGGTAGGATGGACATATCCCTCTAATTCTAGAGTTCTTCTTTTAATCAGGGTGGCTCTAAATTTTCTTTTGCTCTTTGAAATCTTTAAGGGATGCCTCGACCTCTTATTCAGAAAGGGCTGAATCAGTAATGATTAAGGAAACGACCACTGAATCTGTTGACTTCAAAAAAGTGAGTCCCTGCCTAATAGACTCATTGCTCAGATACCTATTCATCTGCAATAAATTGCCTTAATAAATCCCGCTGAGCCTGGGAACTATGAGAACGAGGCAGAGTTAAGAATAGAGGACATTCTTCTCCAGGGAGACGAGACAATATGACATGCAGTGTCCTGGGATTGTTATAATGCACTCATTGAATGTCGCTGATGCTGGAAAGCTTATGAAAGAAAACAAGGCACTTTTCTATGTGGTAGGGAAATAGAAAAACAGCTCAGCTGGTTCATACCTCAAAGGCACATTCTGACACACAGTAAGGAGAAAAGAGGGGGCCCTGGGGTCTGGCTGTGATTAGTATCCGCCTAAATAGGTGTTCAGGGAGGGGATGCTGGAAGTTGAGCTGGACTTAGTTATGGTGGCCTTGTGTGATGATGTTTGGAGGAAACCACCAGGATTGTGGGGTCCAAAGGTCTGACTTGGAGTCCAGGCTCCTCCCCTTGGCTCTATGATTCTGATCTAATCTCTCAGTGCCTCAGTTTCTAAGCCCATCACTGAGCTGCTGGGGGCACAGATAAAATCTGTGACAGGAACTTATTAACTACAAGGAACTGCTTATAAGTGAAAAATAATCACGTATTTGATCAATGTTTATCAAGCACCTATTCTGTGCAAGATACTGTTCTTGACTCTTGGACTACAGCCCTGAACAAAGCCACACAGTCCTTTTTCTCATGGAATTTATATCCAGGGGGTGAAGACAGACAATAAGCAAATCATTGTATAATGTGAGAAAAGGGATATTTGAGCAGGGAAGTGGTAGCATCCAATCTGAGTTTCAGAAGGGTGGTACTTAAAGGGTAAAATTGAAGAATAAACAAAATGCTTGCCTCCTAGTTTTATTTGAAAGGGTGTCTTGGAAGTCCCTGTTAATACTGTCTTTTTCAGTGCATCATGGTGTATAGGTATGTCATGTTGCAAAGGACTTAATCCCTAAAATTCCACACAAATGTGAATTTCATAGCAAATTTCAGGTGCAGTTTCGGATTCGGTTTAAAGTACTTCTTAGAGTGACATCAGCATCAGGGCAGAGTAAGTTGCTCCCTTTGTCTCACACCTCTAAGTTACGACCAGTAGGGCATCCATAGACCAAGAAAGGATCCTCTGCACAGCACACCAGAATGCCTGAGAGATCCACACATCTGAAGGTGGGTGGACTGGACCTCGTGGAGGCAGTGGAACCAGGGGAGCATCAGTGGCCACTCATGAGAACAGAGGCTTCTGGAACTGCATTAACACCCATGAATGGAAACCCCAGGAGCCAAGGCAGCCTATGTTCCCAGAGGATCCAGGAACCACTGACAACTGGAGGCTCCAGGAACTGTGACAGTGCCTGTGACTCAGCCCCCTCCACTTCTCCAGGCACCAGCACTTCAGACCCCAGCCCTCCCAGCAGTGGGGGCTGCATTCTAGATCTTGGTGCCCCCAGCAACAGTGGTGGTGCTCATGACCTGAGGTTTCAGGAACTGTGGCAGTGCCTGCAATGCAGCTCCCTCCTCCCCCAGCAGCAGTAGCAGTGTCTGTGACCTGAGGCTCCATGAACTGCAGTGGCAACCAAGAACAGGGGCTCCACCAACTGCAGCAGTGCCAGCAAGCAGGGCACCCCTTCCCCTGTGGTAGTGGTGTCCACAACTCCAGACGATTCGGCTATGGTGGTGATATCTGTGAACCCAGTGCCCCCAGCAGTGGTGGTGCCAGCACCCCTAGAAAACCCAGGAGCAGCAGCAGAGGTGGCACTTGCAGCAGTGGCCCCCCCTGGCCACAGCAACACCTGAGGCTTTGAGAAGCCCAATAACAGCAACAGCCAATCCCATGTCCCTGGTCCCTGCCAGCTGCAGTGGGATCTACAACTCCAGACCCCCTGCTCCCATGGCAGCAGCATGTGCAGGATTAACAAACCCAGATGTGGCGGAGGTGTCCATGACCCCAGCTCCTACCCTCTATGGTTGGGTAACCTGCAAACCAGGTGATTCCAGAGGCAGCAGGGGTGCTTGCCAGCCCAGTGATGCTCAGGGCAATACCCGTGACTGCAGCAACACCATAAGCAGCAAGGCACCAGCAATCTTGCAGACACAAGCAGCATAATGAGGGTACTTGCAACACTGCTGGGAGAGGCAGGGGAGGGGGGAAAGTGTAGGCTCTCAAATACAACTAGAAGCAGCTCAGAATCAAAGTAAATAAAGCTGTACCCAGATAAGAAAAGTGTTTGCTACTGCAAATGCACTGGCAGAGGAACAACGCATCAAGTACCATAAAAAATTATGGTAACATGGTATCATAAAAAGAAACTGACAATTCTCCAGAAGCCAAACTTGAAGTCAGAAAGATTGCAGTCCAACTGATGGAGACTTCAAAATAGCTGTCATGAAGAAACTCAGTGAGCTACAAGAAAACTCTGAAAAGCAGCTCAGTGATCTCAGGAATACAATTAATGAACAGAAGGAGTTCTTCACCAAAGAAATTGAACCTTTAAAAAAAAAAAACAGACAGAAGTTCTGAAGCTAAAGAATTCAATAAATGAGATGAATAATAAATTAGAAAGCATTGGAAAATAGAGCAGATCATACAGAAGAGAGAATTAGTGAGCTCAAAGGTAGAAATCTAGAAATGATTCAGGTGGAAGAGGAGAGAGAATTAAGATTTGAAAAAAAATGGAGAAATTCTACATGAAATATTCAACTCAATTAGAAAAAGGAACATAAAGATAATGGGTATCCCAGAAGCAGAAGAGAGGGAGGAGGGAGCAGAGAGCTTATTTAAGAAATAATAGCTGAGAACTTTCCAAACCTGGAGAAGGAACTGGATATACAAGTACATGAGGCTAATAGAGCACCTAATTATCTCAATACAAAAAGACCTTCTCCAAGGCACATTATGTTACAACTGCCAAAAGTCGATGACAAAGAAAGAATATTAAAGGCAATCAGAGAGGAAAAAAACAATAACCTACATAGGAACCCCAATTAGGCTTTCAGCAGATTTCTCAGCAGAAACTCTATAGCCCAGGAGAGAATGGAATGATACATTTAAAATATTGAAAGATAAAAATTGTCAGCCAAAAATACTCTATCCAGTAAAGTTATCCTTCTGGTATGAAAGAGAAATAAAGTCTTTCCTAGATAAACAAAAGCTGAGGGAGTTTATAGCCACTAGACCTATCTTACAAGAAATGTTGAAAAGAGCTCTCCTACCTGAAATGAAAAAGCAAAGTTGTACAAAGCTTAAGCAAGGTGATAAATAGACAGCTAGAATCAGGAAATTGCAACTCTATATCAGAATAGATTAGTAAACACTTAATTATAGCATAAGGTTAAAGAGAAAGCAAGCATTAAAAATAACTATAACCACTTCAATTAGGTAACAAACTCACAATACGAAAGGGGACAACAACAACATAGGAGGGAAAGAGGAAAAGGAGGGAACCTGCATAAGAAAATGAAGATAAGATGCTATCAGCAGAAAAAGGACTGTCTCCTCTTTGATGATCTTTTGTAAAACCTCATGTGACCACAAAATAAACATTCAGAGCAGAGTCATGAAACATGAAAAAAAGGAAACTGAGAAATATATCACAGAAAACCACCAAATGGAAATGGCAGACAGAAACACAAGGAAAAAGAAACAGTGGAAATATACAGCAATCAGAAAACAAAAGATAAAATGACAGTATTAAGTCATATATCAATAAACACCCTAAATGTAAATGAATTGACTTCTCATTCAAAAGATAAAAAGTGGCTGGATAGATTAAAAAATAAGACCCAACAATATGCTTCCTCCAGGAGACCCATTTCAGCTCTAAAGACAAACATAGGCTCAAAGTGAAGGGATCAAGATGATACTTCAAGCAAATGGCAACCAGAAGAAAGCAGGTGTAGCCATATTTATATCAGACAAAATACACTTCAAGCCAAAAAAGATAACGAGACAAAAATGAACATTATATAAAGATAAAGGGGACAATTCATCAAGAAGACATAAAATTTATTAATATAGATAAACCTAACTTAGGAGCATCAAAGTATATAAAGTAACTATTAACATAGACAGCAACACAATTGTAGTAGGGGGCTTTAATACCCCACTTACACAAATGGATAGATCATCGAGACAGAGAGTCAACAAGGAAATATTGGCCTTAAATAAAACACTAGACCAGGTGAATTTAATAAATGCATATAGAATATTTCATCCCAAAGTAGCAGAATATACTTTCTTCTCAAGTGAATGTTCTCAAAGATAGACCATATATTGGGAAATAAAACAAGTCTCAATAAATTTAAGAAGATTGAAATTATATCAAGCATCTTTTTCAAACACAATGATATGAGACTAGAAAACAACTACAAGAAGAAAGCTGGAAAAGCCACAAGTATGTGGAGATTAAATAACATGCTGCAGAACAACTATTGGATCAAAGAAGAGATCAAAGGAGAAATCAAAAAATACCTGGAGATAAATGAATAGGAAAACAAAACATACCAAAATCTATAGGATGCAGCAAAAGTGGTACTAAGAAGGAAGTATATAGTAATGCAAGCCTACCTCAAGAAACAAGAAAAATCTCAAATAAAGAATCTACCATACACCTAAGAGAACTAGAAAAAGAAGAGCAAATGAAGCCCAAAGTCAATATAAGGAAGGAAACAATAAAAATGAGAGTGGGAATAAGCAAAACAGAGACTAAAAAGACAATAGAAAAAATCAGTGGAACTAAGAGCTGGTTCTTCAAAAAGATAAACAAAATTGGCAAACCCTTAGCTAGACTCATTAAGAAAAAAAGAGAGAAGGCTCAAATAAATAAAATTAGAAATTAGAGAGGAGAAATTACTACAGATGCCACAGAAATACAAAGGATTATAAGAGAATACTACACAAAGCTATGTGCCAACAAACTGGATAACCTAGAAGAAATGGATAAATATTTAGAATCATACAACCTTTCAAAATTGAATCAAGAAGAAATAGAGCATCTGAATAGACCAATCCCAAGTCAAGAGATTGAGACAGTAATCCAAAACCTCCCCCAAAACAAAAGTCCAGGTCCAGATGGCTTCTCTGGTGAATTCTACCCAACATTCAAAGAAGATTTAATACTTATCCTTCTCAAACACTTCCAAAAAATTAAAGAGGAAGACATGCTTCCCAACTCATTTTATTTGGCCAACATTACCCTGATGCCAAAAACAGACAAGGACAACTCAAATACAGAAAATTACAAGCCAATATTGCTGATGAACATAGATGCCAAAATCCTCAAAAGAAAAGTTAGCAAATTGAATACAACAATACATTAAAAGGGTCATACACAATGATTAAGTGGGATTTATTCCAGGGATGCAAGAATTGTTCAACATCCACAAACCAATCAATGTGATACACCGTGTTAACAGAATAAAGAATAAAAAAAATCACAAGATCATCTCAATAAATGCAGGGAGAGCATTTAATAAGATTCAGCATCCATTTATGATCAAAACTCTCAATAAAATGCCTGTAGAAGGAAAATACCTCAACATAATAAACGCAGTATACAGCAACCCACAGCCAACATGATACCCAATGGTGAAAAATTGAAAGCTATCCCTCTAAGAACAGGACCAAGACAAGGATGCCTACTCTTGCCGCTCTAGCCAGAGAAATTAGGCAAGAAAAAGAAGTAAAAGGAATCCAAATTGGAGAGGAAGAAGTGAAACTGTCACTATCTGTGGATGACATGACTTTATATGTAGAAAATCCTAAAGAACCCACTGAAAAGCTATTAGAAATAATGAATACAGTAAAGTTGCAGGGTGCAAAATCAACAAGCAAAAATCAGTTGTGCTTCTATATATCAACAACAAACTAGCAGAAATCAAGAATACAAGCCCATTTATCTCTCCACAAAAAGAATAAAATACCTAGGAATAAATTTAATTAAGGAAGTGAAAGACCTGTACACTAGATACTATAAGACATTGCTGAAACTGAAGAATTCACCAAGAAATGGAAAGATATTCCAGGTTCATGGATTGGAAGAATAAACATAATTAAAATGTCCATATTACCTAAAGCCATCTGCTGATTCAATGCAATCCCTATCAGAACAAAGCTGGAGATATCACTCTCCTTGATTTCAAAATATACTACAAAGCTATGGTAATTGAAAAAACATGGTACTGGCAGAAAAACAGACACACAGATCAATGGAAGAGAATTGAAAACCCAGAAATAAAACCACACATTTATGGACAGCTAATTTTTAACAAAGGAGCTAAGAATACACGATGAAGAAAGGAAAGGTTTCTTTAATAAATGGTGCTGGGAAAACTGCACAGCCACATGCAAAAGAATGAAAGTAGACCAGTATCTTACACTATACACAAAAAGTAACTCAAAATAGGTTAAAGTCTTGAATATAAGACCTGAAACCATAAAACTTTAGAAGAAAACATAGGCAGTACACTCTTTGACATCAGTCTTAGCAGTATCTTTTTAAATACGTCTCCTCAGGCAAGGGAAATACAAGAAAAAATAAATAAATTTTACAGCATCAAACTAAAAAGCTTCTGCGTGGCAAAGGAAACCTCAACAGAATGAAAAGACAACCCACCAACTGGGAGAAGATATTTGCCAGTTATATATCTGATAGGGAGTTCATGTCGAAAATATCTAAAGAACTCATACAACTCAACTGCAAAAAAACCAAACAACCCAATTAACACATTAGCAGAGTATCTGAACAGATATTTTTCCAAAGAAGATGTACAGATGGCCAACAGGCACAGGAAAAGATGTTCAACCTCACTAACTTTTAGGGAAATGCAAATCCAAACCATAAAGAGATATCACCTCATGCCAGTCAGAATGGCTATTACCAAAAAGACAAGAAATTGGTGGAGAAAAGGGAACTCTTGAGCACTGTTGGTGAGAATGTAAACTGGTGTAGACACTATGGAAAACAGTATGGAGACCCCTCAAAAAATTAAAAAGAGAAATACCATATGATCCAACGATTCCATTACTGGGTATTTATCCAAAGAACATGAAATCAATAATTCAAATAGATATATGCACCCCTATGTTCATTGCAGCATTACTCACAATAGCCAAGGCTTGGAAACAACCTAAATGCCCATCAATGGATGAATGGATAAAGATGTGATCTATATATACATACATACAATGGAATACTACTCGGCCATAAAAAAAATGAAATCTTGTCATTTGTGACAACATGGATGGGCCTTGGGGTTATTATGCTAAGTGAAATGAGTCAGATGGAGAATGACAAATATCATACAATTTCAATCACATGTGGAAGATAAACAAACAAACACATACAGAGAACAGGTTGGTGGTTACCAGAGAGGAAGGAGATTGGGAGGAGGGCAACAGGAGTAAAGTGCACATTTGTACTGTGACAGATGGCAACTGCCTATGTTTTCTTCTAAAGTTTTATGGTTTCATAGTCCCCTTTAGTGGGGACTATGTTGTAGTCTATACAGATATAGTCAAAATATAATGATGTACACCTAAAACTTATATAATTTTATAAACCAATGTTATCTGAAAAATAATTTTTTTAAACAATGTGTTTTTGCAAAAAAAAAAAAATAAAGTACTTCTTATGCACATAACCTACATAAGTTTATTATGAAACTATTTTCAAAGTTCATCTTAAACATTGAATTTGTTGGGCCCAGAGGACTAGTTAATGGCAAGTTAACGGCCATCCCTCCACTAACTTGCACATCCGTGCATGCACTGGTGGCCTTGTGTGAAGTGCTGCTAGGTATTGTGCTGGCCCCTGTGATGCCTGAGACAAGGCCCTGCTCTCAGGTGGCCACAGCCATCAGTGTTTGCAGGGTTATGTTAGCTCCAGAAGGCGGTCGGAAGTTTTCTGGGGTGAGGAGGGTTTTGTAACCAGCTCAGGGCTATTCATGCTGCTTGGGTTTGCTGAGGCTGGAGGTGGCCGAGTCGTGGGCTGGGAGGCTGGGCCGCGGTCTAGTGCAGATAGAGCGGCTGTGTACAGAGAGGGGCAGTTCCCATGTGGGAACAACAGCATCTCCGCGCTGGGGGGGCCCCCGCAGGCGGGCTTGCTGGCACCATCTCGTTTCCTTCTCATGTAAGTTCTGCGTACAGCAGACTCCAGGAACGCTCTGATATGTCTCCTCTCCTTCTAAAGGAAATCCCCTCTCTTTTCTCAGTATTCGTTCAGATTTTCTTTGTTTCTTGGACATTTAAAAAAACTTTTTTAGTTTGAGCTAATTTTAGATTTACAGAAAAGTTGCAAAAGTACGGAGTCTCTGTATACCCCTCCACCAGCTTCCCTTAATGTTAACACCTTACATAATCACAGTGAGATGATCAAAACCAGGAATTTGACATTGGTACAGTGCTAGTAGGTGAATGACAGCCCTTTCCCGGATGTTCATTTTCCTCTTCCAGGATCCAATCCAGAATTGTACTTTCGATTTACTCGTAATTTGTTGGTTGTCTCTTCCAGCCGGGGACTATTCCTCAGTCTTTCCTTGTTCCCGACCATCTCTAAGGGCACAAAACCCCCAGAGGCATTTCAGGAATGTTAGGTTATAGGGTTTTGCTGCTGGATGGGCCGTTTCAGGTAGTGAGGGTCCCATCATCAGGATCATTCAAGCAAAACTGGGATGATCTAGCTCCATGTTAGATGTTGCAAAGAGAATATATGTAGGCACGGGGACTGGGTTAGATAACTTGGAAGCTACACTGTAGCTCTAACAGTGACAATGATAAACGACGGCTCTCACTGTAGCATCTTGCTTCTGAGCTCAGCACTGTGATCAGCCTACCTGGCTTGCATCCGGCAAATTATTTCATTTTTCTGGGCCTCAGTTTCCTATTCTGTAAAGTGGAGATAATAAGATCACAACTCTCAGAGTAGTTATAAGGAATGAATGGGATAAAGCATTCCAAATATTTGATGCTGTACCTGGAATGTGAAAAATGTTGAATGTGTGTTAATTACTATTCTGTTATTATTATTGTTATTAATCACCAAATATGCACTATTTGCCAGGCATGATGCTAGGCACTTTGCCAACATATCTCACTTTGTCCTCGCTGCTCCGCTCTAAGGTAGTTGTTACCTGCCTTTTCCAGATAAGAACCTGAGGCTCAGAAACGTCTTCAGACCTAATTCTCTCTCTCCTAGAGCCCGTGCTCTTTGACGTGCTGCCCGATGGCCTCGCCCATGACAGTGGAGCTGTTTCATGTGTGTGGTATTTTAGAACTCTTTCTCATTTATGGACTTCAATTTGTCTTTAAAACATTGCTGGAGGGTTGGGACAATGACATCCCATTTGATGGGTAGGGAAAGTAAGGGACAATTTTAGAAGGAATTCTAGATACTTCTCACCCATATACATATTCCTTCTGGCAAGATTCTATTAGAATCTCAACAAGGTCCATCCAAGGCCTTAATAAACGTGCACTGTCTTTCACAAGCATCTTGAATTGTCCTGTGCAGTATCAGTGTGAGCCATCACATCCCCCGCCCATACGGGGATGCCTCCAGCAGGTGGGTCTCAAAGTCTCCATGAGCAGCTGAGGGTAAGGACCTCTAGCTTCTCTCTCAGCCCCGGAGATCTCTGGCTAAGGCAACGTGAAATTGTTCCACATTTGCCAAATGAAGCTGTAATTTAGGATTTGTCTTTTCTCCCAGAGAAGCTACACCCTCAAATTGCAAACTGAGACCCCCAGCCACGGAGCCTGGATCTCTTGTGCCTTTGTTTGGATTTTCTGGCTTGAAAGTCCTTGCATTTCAGGAGCAAATGCTGGCCGTGATGCTAATGTCTGGAGAGAGGCGTTAGAGACACTAAGAGAATGTAACAGCAAGCACTTGATGAGGATTTTTAGGCTGCTTAATTTTAAAATGGTTTATGATGAGGATTTTTAGGCTGGTTACTTTTAAAACTACAGATGAGAAGCAGACTCCGAGGACTGGAATTTTGCTTGCCCTTTTGAGAGACATTTGCATTTGTGAAGGAAGCAGGGGATGAGCTTGTAGGGACCTGAAATTGGCCACCCCAAGGTATGACTCTTTGGCATCGGGATTGTTTTGGGCTGATTGCTTTTGATAAACTGGGACAGGGAAGGAGGCTCTGGGGAATGGAACCTGCCCTTGTTGGGACACATTTAAATCTCTATCTGTAAAAGGTGCCTCCCTCTCTGTACCAGGAAGAAGAAGAGAGATGACCTTATCCCTAGAAACTCTTAATGGGGAAGGCAAGAACTTAAATTGGTTGCTGTCTGGCAATCTCATGTAACTGATTTAGGGTGGTGGCTTCTGACCTTTACTTAATCCAATTTGATTCTTGTCTAAAAGTCATGGGATCACCCAACAACCAGACCCCACCTGCACTGATACCATTTTAACTTTTTTTTGTTCTTTCCTTTGTCTTCGTAAAGAGATGACTCACATACCTATGCCTTAAATTTAGCCCTAACCCTCAACTCGGGGCAGCAGCAGGAGCTCTGACTGCCCGTGGGTCTTGTCCCCACGCACCAGCTCTGCCTGCCCATGGGTCCTGTCCCCATGCCAGCGGGGGCAGCAGAATCGGCAGCAGAGCTCTGACTGCCCATGGGTCCTGTCCCCATGCTATTCTATACTATTCTCTAAATAAAAGAGCACTACTGCCAGATCTTAAGAGTCTAAGAAATCTTTCTTTCGACTCCTTGGCTCACCGACCCCGCATCACATTGACATCTTTAACTCTCAGTGAAAGGAGACCAACCCAAATGGGGGGTTAGGAAAGGCAAAAATCCGTTTAGCTCAAAACATATTCTCTGAGCACTGTGCATATTGGGGGCCATGGATAAATGAGACTTGATCCCTGGAGACATGAGAAGGATCTCTTAAAAGAGAGAGAGAAAAGGAAGGAAGGAGAGAAAAAAGAGAGAGAGAGAAAGAAAGGAAGAAAGAAGGAAGGAAGGAAGAAAAAAAGAAAGAAAGAATTTAAGGCTTTGAAAAAAAGATTAGAGAAGGTGGCTTAGGAATCTTAATTATTAAAGCTTAACCCCCCTGCTGTTGTCCAGTTCATCCAAGGAGATTACTTCCTGTGTTTTCTTCTAGTGTTTTGATTCTGGGAGATTTAACACTGTCCCCTGGCTCCAGACAATTGAATACAGTCATGGCTCAAGCTGGTTTAGTGACAAACCATGAACTCTTTTATCCTTTCGCCAAAAAAACTTAGCAAATGAGGTAATGAACATGAGCATCGTGTCTCACTCATGATTACTATGTAATTAATTCATGTTAGTAAGAAAAAATTCACTCCAGGGCTGCCATATGTGGCTTCGTTTTATTTTTTGTTTACTTGTCTGTGAGAGTAGTGGTATTTGTATTATTTACCATCTGAAGGCCTATGAAAAAGTCTTTGCCTTCTAAAGCTGCCTTGTTTTTCAGAGATTTCTACTTCCACCTGGAAAGGTGTGAGTGAGAATCATTTGTTCTGAGCTGACCGAACTGATGGTTTTGGACTGTGTCCATGGAGGCCATGCCGCAGTGGTGCTGGTGGTATTTGGTCTCTGGTGATGACTTCCAGATGATGATGCAGCCTGAGGTTGTCAGATCTTCCAAATTTCTAGAAGTTAGGAGTCTAGCTCTATAGGTAACATCTCCCAATTTTTTCTTTTAAAGGTCCATGTTTTTTGTTTTTGCATGGAAAGATTCGCCCTGAGCTAATATCTGTTGCCAATCTTCTCCCACTTTTTTTTCCTCCCCAAAGCCCCAGTGCATGGTTGCATATCCTGGTTGTAAATCCTTCTAGTTCTTCTGCGTGAGCCACCACCACATGGCAACTGACAGATGGGTGGTGTGGTTTTGCACCCAGAAACCAAACCCGGGCTGCCGAAGTAGCAAGTGACAAACTTTAACCACTAGGCCATTGGGGCTGGCTCTAACATCTCTCAATTTTCAAATTTTGTCAATTGTTACTGTTATTAAAATTATTGTTTTACCTTGTGAGATCTAAACAAAACGTGAGCCTAGGCTGTTTTTTGGCATCCAGGTGAGGATGGAACTTGTATGGCCTAAGGTCAGGGAGCGGCCTTGTGGCCGTTGCTTTCCTCACTCACGGTTTCCCTGATCAGGACAGATTCACAGAGACCTGTGCAAGCCACATCCACAGCTCTTCTATAGAAATTCACTGTTTTGTGGTCTTTGAGGAACTCTAGGGTGCTGCTTGAGAAACAAACGGGGCAATGAATGTGAAATACTAGTTTTAAAAACTAGCTTTGAAGCTGGAGACCTCCACTCTCCCTAGCCAGCAGAGCATTTCTTTGGTCTACACAGGATGTATCTGCACTCCCGAGCCTTGTGTACATCCTCTGTGCCACACAGCTGGCCAGCTGCACACCTTTCTGTTACCTGCTAGATCCCTGTAGGCATTTGAGTCCCAACCCCTTCTTTAAGCCATTTGTCACCAGCATCTCAGGAAAAGGCACACACGCGCAGCTGGCTTTAAGATTTTGGAATGGGACAGAGAACAAGGTAGGCCCAGGGCCAGAAGGGAGAAATGTAGTTCTTCCCCATTCCGGTTCAAGGATGCTCAAATGTTCTGCATCCCACGTATGGAAACCTACAAGGCCCCGACCTCTCCAGCACATTCTGTCACCTGGCCAAGTCCTACTTTCTCCTTAGGCCACAACTTCTAGGTCCCCGAGCAGGATTTATTTGTTCCACTTCCGCGTCCCTATTGTATTCTGGGGCCAGCTAAACACCTTGATCATGTTCTGCACAAGTTTTCACTTGAGGAATCCACAGCCACAAGCTGCTAGAGGTATGGGTCCTTTGTATTTCCCTTGGTCTCCTCTGGACCCACGATATTTTCTGGCTCACGGTAGGGGGTCAAAAATATTTGCCAATTAAGAAACAACAAAGATAAAAATGTCTTCAAAGTGGATGCGTGTGTACCATTGAAAACCTTCCCGATTTTGTAGTCTTGCCCTGGACCCTTCCCCAAGAACACTGTGATCAGGCAGGGGGGCTATGGGTGCCCTATTCCCCTTGTCTTCTTTTTCGTCATTGGCGGCAAGAGGTAGTGTGGAAAGGAAAGTTCCGAGACTTCTCCTTCTCATCATCCACGCCATTGATGGGGGAGCAAACCAACCTCTTCTACAATGGAGTTTTCTGCAAACCTCCAACTGGTGGAATCCAATTCGTCAATCCCGTATCAGAGCAGCAGATCGGGATATCGTGTTCCCTTGTGCTGACCACCGCTGGCCTGATGGGAGGCAGGCCTGGGGGGAGGGCTAAGACAGAAGCAAAATGGGGGAGCGGAGGAGGCAGGGGAGAGCTCTCCATGTGAATTTCTCCCTCTGCCTGCTTCCAACTCGTAAATTAACAACAGTGGACCTTGTTAAGTGCAGCTTCACAAATTAATATGAAATATAGTGCTTTTTCATAAGCTCGAGAACCAGATTTAAAAGCGTATTGGTGTTTGTACACAGCAGGCCGTAATGATCCATTATCCTGCAGACAGAGGAGCTTGCCGCAACACATAAAGAAGATGCAATTGGGCCATCTGCTTTGATTTCTGCAGCGTCCCCAGAGATCCAGGGGAGGAGTTGACAGTCCTCTCCATCTGCCCTTACATTATCAATTACAGTTGAATTATGCTGTGTGCTGCAGGGCTGGCAGATACGGATGGGAGATTGTGGCACCTGAAAAATATAGAAGAAAATCCATATGTTGGGAGCCAGCTGTTTATTTACAAGTCCTTGACATATTTCCTCACTTCCTCGGCTGCTGCCTTTTTTAAGGTTCCTAGAGACATTTCAGTTTAGTGTGAACTTGAGAAGAAATTAGGTGTAACAGCATAGCACCACATGAATAATATTTCAGTTTCCTTTTTTACAGTTGAAATGCACACGGAGCAAAAAACATCAGGTCGAACAGATTTTAAATTATGAAAAAAAAATAGGTTGTGAAAACATCTGGGGCGGCTGCTACAGCTTGTTATGTTTATAAAACATGTTGGAACAGGCGGGGCCGTGCACACTGTACATTTTTGGCAGCTTAGAAATCATGTGTAAAACTGCAACTTTTATGAAATGGGAAGTGTTTATGAAAGCTTAGGGAGCAGGGAGGCAGAGAGCGGAGTGGCCGGCACTTTCATGAGGTCTCTGACCGCAGCTTCTAGGAATGCTGCTTTAAGATGCAATGTTTTGTTTTGTAGTTTTTCTTTTCAGCAAGGGGCTTAACTTGTTCCTGGTTCAGTTGGTTCTAGACTGGTGAGGTGGAGAGCTCCCACGCGGTCTGGTTGCGCTTGTGTTTTGTGTTACGGGATTGCGGCCAACCGTGGGGGAGTTTACACTTCATTCTCATTTCACACCGTGTCCTCTCCCCACATCCACTCAACCAGAGGGTCTGTGGCTGTGTTTGCTCAGCTGAGAGTTCCAGCTCAGAGCGTCTAGAGGTTTGGGGAAGAGTTGCTGCGATTCAACATTTGCAGGTGGCAGGGACAACCTATGGAGAGGGACAGCCTAGGAGGGGAGGCTATTTTTGCAGATCCCTCAAAAGCAGAGATGCTTGTAGGATAAATGAAGAGAAGTCAAGCCTTCATGAATTAGATGTCAACCTCCAATTTTCCACCATTCACTTGCCACTCAGGCCAATTCAGAGGGCCTCTTGGCCTTTAGGTAAACTCCAAGATCCCAGCACTTAACACTTTCTTGCATTATATTTTGGACATATCTTATAATTTTGAGGTCAATAATTGAGAGCTTCCTGAAGGAAGGGATGAGTTTATTTATTTTTGCTTCTTTCTTAAAATCAGCATGGCACCCGCCATTCCCTGAGAGTTCATAAAATGTTGGATGAATGAATGAATGGATGAATGAATGATGTCAAGGATTTTCTGTACATTAAATAAGTTTAACAGCAAGTGCAGAGTCAAGGAACTATAGAACTCTGTCTGCCTGTGACATGCCATTGGGACAGCAGCTGTCTGCTGCTAAAGATGCCTCCTCTAACCTGACCACTGTAGACAAGAGCATGACTTTCTCTTTGTGACTTCTGGGCACCTCCCTGGGGAAGAGAGGGACACCATGGGCATTGTGTTCACAGGCTATACTGGTCATTCCTCTGCTTTGTCCCATAGCCTCTTGGCCACTGGAGGATGACTTGCTCCCCATCCCTTCTGAGTCTTTCCTGTCTGCTCATGGCCCTTGTGCTCATCTGTAGTCCCATGGAAATGAGGTCACATGTGCACAGGGCATGAGAGCTTCCATACTACAGCACTAGGACTGTAGTAATAATTTGTGGGGCCCAGTGCAAAATTAAAATGTGGGGCTCCTTGATCAAAAGTTAAGAGTTTCAGGGACCAGCCAGCCCAGTGGCATAGCAAAGTTCTCACGTTCTGCTTCGGTGGCCTGGAGTTTGCCAGTTCGGATCCTCGGTGTGCACATGGCACCGCTTGTCAAGCCATGCTGTGGTAGGCATCCCACATATAAAGTAGAGGAAGATGGGCACAGACGTTAGCTCAGGGCCAGTCTTCCTCAGCAAAAAGAGGAGGATTGGGGGAAGATGTTAGCTCATGGCTAATCTTCCTCAAAAAAAAAAACTGAGTTTCAAGAGGCAGCCCTGATGGCCTAGCAGTTAAAGTTTGGCATGCTCCACTTCAGCAGCCCAGGTTTGGTTCCCAGGTTCAGAACCACACCACTGGCCTGCCAGTAGTCATGCTTTGGCAGCAGCTCACATAGAAGAAGCAGAAGAACTTACAACTCTACACAACTATCTACTGGGGCTTGGGGGTGGGGAAAAAAAGGAGGAAGATTGGCATAGATGTTCGCATAGGGCAAATCTTCCCCTGCAAAAAAAAAAAAAAAAACTTCATTAAAAATAAAAACAATTAAGAATTTCAAGATGGTGAGAGCAGAGCATTAACTAAGCACAGAGCCCTTCTGAGCAGAGGCCCCTTCTAAGTGCGGGCCCTGCGCAACTGCACGGTTCCCACACCCGTTAAACCAGCACTGCTGCTGCTGCTGCTGCCACAGCTACTGGAGCCAGGCCCACTACTACGAATTTTATTATTTCTCCTTCCCTTCAATCTCTTTTCCCCTTTTCCCCTTCCTCCTCCTTCTTGTCCCTCTTCTTTCTCCTGCTCCTAAAGACATTGTGCAAGAATCTCTTACCCTGCTTCGTGTCTCCAGCCTTCCTTTTGCCCCAGCTTCTTCACTCAGATGCGAATGGAACCTCCTTGAAAGGTGGTCTCACCTCTGTTCTTTTCTACCTGTGGTTTCTCTTCTGACTGACTTGAACTCACTTAGTTGGGTTTCGATCCCTCTCTCAAGAGACCTAAGCTAACTGTGCCCACGTCAGAGGGTTGCTCTGTTGCTTCATTAATAATACAAAAGAATGGACACTAACCTGTATTCACCATTTTGCTTGTTCTCTGAAACATGGTAGGTGCTCACAGGAGACCAGCCAGCCTCGTCTTCCCCTTCAGCCTTCTCCTCATCATTGTTTTAATCGACTCCATCATCTACCCAGCAGGAATCATTGGGTCTAGGCAAAATTTTCTTCTTTTGTTTTTGCATGTGTCATGATCAATTTTCTCCCCTATTCCTTAGTTTTGGTTTTTTATTTGTTCATTCAGTCATTTATTTATTTAGCATCACTTATTGATGCCTAGAATATACGAAGATTGACAAAAGTCCAGGATATCCTCTATTATTTTTGAATATTTTTCTTTTTCCACCTTCTCTTTCACGTCTATAGTCTCCTTTCATGCTCATATCATACTTACGTGAAAGGATATAGCAGTAAAACTGCTCAGAGAGGTGAACTAAATTGGCCAAGATTACCCGGAAGTTTAGTGGCTGTTATGGACTAAATTGTACGTGCTGCCTCTAACCCAGCCTGAATTCATTTGTTGAAGCCCTAACCCCTGTGTAACTAGACTTGGAGATGGGGCCTTTAAGGAGGCAATTATATTACTGCTGTCATATAATTACGCTGGTGTCCTTACAGGAGGAGGAAGAGACACCAGAGAGCTCTCTCCCACCATGTGCGCACAGAGGAAAGGCCGTGAGAGGACACAGGCAGAAGGTTCCTGTCTGAAAGCCAGGAAGAGAGCTCCCACCAGAAACCAAATTTGCTGGCACCTTGATCCTGGACTTCTACCTCCAGAACTGTGAGAAAATAAACTTTTTGTTGTTTAAGCTACCCAGTCTGTGACATTTTGTCATAGAACAACCTGAGCAGACAGATATGGTGGCAAAGCCATGATAAAAACCCAGCATCTGCATGCTCCTGAGCTAATGCTCCTCACACAGAGCAGTAACTTCTGAGCTAGCCTGTAAATTCCTTGCAGATGGTGACCAAGACTTTTACTCCTACTTTTACATCTTCCAGTGACTCCAAGTGAGCATACAGGAGAGACAAAATGAAAATGAATGAATGCCTGAGGGAGAGACAAAAATCATTAATGCTCCATCAGCTGGTATCCTTGATCACTTGTTTTGGTTATCTTTTGTTACTTAACAAATCACCATGTTGATGGCTTAGAACAGCAACAGCTATGCACCTGTTCCAGATTCTGCAATTTGGGCAGTGCTCGAGAGGTAGAGCTCATCTTTGTTCCCTGTGGCCTCAGCTGGGTTGGCTCCTATGTGGCTGGATGCACTTCTGGGAGGGCTTGCTCCTATGGACAGCAAGTTGGAATGCTGGCTTCCAGCTAGGAGCTCAGCTGGGTCGTGTTGCTGCCCCACAGGCCCTCTTTCCGGCTGGGCTTCTCCCATCGTGATGACAGGTTCCCAGAGGAGCATCCCGCGAGCAAGTGTTCAGAGAAGACAAGTCCCACGTCCAAGCCTGGACTGCCCAACACAGGAGCGACTAGCCACATGTGGCTATAGAGCACTGGGAATGTTTGTCTGGATCCAGACACGCTTTAAGTGCAAGATATACAGCAGAATTTGAAAACTGTCTAAAAAATAAAAGGTAAAATATCTTTTTTAATATTGATCACATTTTGAATGATAACGTTTTAGGTATATTGGGCTTAAAAAGACATACTATTAAAATTAACTTTGTTCCTTGTACTCTTTTTAATGTGGCTGCTAGATAATTGGAAATTATATCAGTGGTTACATTGTATTTCTATTGTACTGATCTCTGAGTTTACCAGGCCTCTGCTCACATCACACTTGTTACTTACCGAGCTAGAGCTGGTCACGTGACCAAGCCAGAGCTATCCTGGGAAGGGGGTGCACAAAGGTGTGAATCCCGGGAGGGGGGTTCATGGGAAACCACCCATGGAACAATCTGCCATAAATTCCAAGGTTTCCATTTTGTTCAAATTAAAAAAAAACAACATCATGCAAATTTGTAAAATGACCTGATATAAAAAGCTCTATAAAAAGTCAGAGAAAAATCTTCCAGCTTTTACGTAATAGGACGTTGTACTTTAAGTGTTTCATCAGCGATTGTTCAAGAAGTATTAACCACCTGCCGAAGCACCCGGCACAGAGGCAGAGAAGTAAAGGTTCTCCTGTGGCTTCAGACTTGAGAAATTCACAATGAATTTCCAGAACGGAAGAGTGAACAATATAAAACTGTGCCTTTTGAAGAGCTAGTTGTGTGTTACGGGGGCTGCTTGCTTATCTGTGGACTCTCCGGTTAGATCAGGTCTTTCTTCTGTTATGTGTCTCTCCCCATCTAGGGTTGCTGAGATTCTAATTCAGGAGACTGGAGGGAGAACCAACGTAGGAATGTCTGATGAGTATAATTTAGTGAGATAATTTTTATGTGCGTCTCTGGTCGAGAACCACAGCAGGGCATGATTCATGTGTGTTCAAAGGAGATGGAGGAAGTAGAGGAATGGGGTCGAGGGTGTTTCTGGAAGAAGGAATCCTTAGACGTGGGGCAGGCTTCAGCCCCTGAAAAGAATTCAGAGGATGCTAACACTTTCACAATATTGCGTAAAATCAGCAGACAAAATTTCTGAGATTGCTTCACCCTCAGGTGTCTTGGGGATGAGCGTGGCAGAGAAATGAGTTTCAAAGTTTTGGTCTCAGATGAGGAGCTTGGGTTATGATGGCCACACAGGGATGGAACATGGCTGCAATAATTTGCTAGAACTGCCTTAATAAAGTACCACAGACGTGGTAGCTTAAGTGACAGAAATTCATTTTATCACTATTCTGGAGGCTGGAAGTCTGAGATCAAGGGGTTGGTTTCTTCTGAGGCCTCTCTCCTTGGCTTGTAGATGCCGTGTTCTCCCTGCGTCTTCACCTCATCTTCCCTCTGTTGCGTCTGTGTCCTCATCTCCTCTTCCTAAAAGTCTACCAGTCCTATTGGAGTAGGGCCCCCCTAACACGCCCCTTTTAACTTAATCTCATCTTTAAAGGCCCTGTCTCCAAATACAGTCATGTTCTGAGGTATTGGGCATTAGGACTTCAACGTATGGGTTTTTGAGGAATACAATTCAACCAATAACAAATGATTTTTAAAATGGGCCCTCTCTCTGGCAGAATGATTACTGTGTTCAAAAACATAAAAACTTGTTCAAAGAGCAGAGATAGATATCATCTCCCAGATACATTACAAAGTTGCCTCTTTCTTACTTTCCGCGGCCACCTTGCTGTGATGAAATGAGACCAAAAGGCATAGTGCCTTTAAAAGGAAAGCTGAGGGTTTCAGGGGTCTGTTGCTGCTTATACGTATGCGTGCACACACGTTTCCAGGGCCCTGTCTGAGGCCCCTCATTCCCCTTGCTGGGGTCAGAAGCAGGGCCTTAATTAGAACAAAACACAGTCCTGGGCATGGGACAGAAGCCTTCTCCGTGAACCCGGGATGGCGCTGGGCTGCAGATCTGAGTGTCCCCCATCCTACAGCCCGCCACGTCTGGGTTGAGTCACAACCACGTGAGAACCCTTTCCTCCTCTGCTTCAGTGCCTGGGGTTTTGCACACAGGAGGTGATTAATACTTGCATAATCACTGCTGAAACATCTAAAATACTAGATTCTATTCTATACTGAAGATGGGAGTTTTTTCTTTGACTTTGTATAGCGTTTTTGTATCAGGGCATTTTACAAAATTGCATTATATTGTTTTTAAAATTGATCGAAATGGAAACTTTGGAAGATACGGTACAATCCCAGCCCTGGGGGTCTAGTGGTTACAATTCAGCACTCTCACCTCCCTGCTCATTTCCCCGTTAGGGATCCACACCACTTGTGTTTTGGTTGTCACACTGTGGCGGCTGAGAGTTGCTGGGATACTGAAGTTAAGCCATTGGAATTTCAAACGCCAGCAGGGTCACCCGTGGGGGACAGGTTTCAGCGGAGCTTCCAGACTAAGACAGAAGAGGACGAAGGACCTGGCTACCCACTCCCGAAAAACTTGGCCATGAAAACCCTGTGAGCAGCAGCAGAGCGCTGTCTGATACGGCGCCAGAAGGTGAGAGGATGGTGCAAAAGACCAGGCAGGGCTCCGCTCCGCTGTCCACAGGGGCACTAGGAGTCAGAATCCACTCAACAGCACTAACAACAGCAACAGTTTGGTTAAGACAGAGGGAAAAGCACACCAGAAAGAAGGAACAGCATGTGCAAAAGCTGAGAGGAAGCAAGGTGAATTCAAAGGATTGAAAGGTGCCCAGTGTGCTCGCAGTGGGCAGGCAAGGGGGCGTAAGTGGGAGATATGCTCTGAGGCTTTAACGGTGTGTCAGTTTGGGATGAGGAGGATCATGGAAACTTCCATCTGTGTCTTGGAGGGCTTGCCAAGTGGACTGACGTGTCTTCATTCACTGTGTTGTTTTTCATGCCTACCACCCTGTGTCAGAACTTCTCAAGAAGGATTCGGGTCGAGTGGGTACCACCTCCATGTCTCAGAAGTCATCATCAGCCCAGTCTCTTCTCCTTAACCCCCCATCCTCCGTAGCACCAGAACTTCGTAGTAGGTGGGTACAAAAAGAATGTGTTTCTCGACTACACGGCTCTATCCTAACCTCCTCCTTACACATTTTCTGGGGCCACCCCCGATGCTCCCATGAGGACTACCTCCCATGTCCTCTGATAACACCCGGTCTGACAGCAGCAGTCCCACTGGACGTCTGCCATTTTTTCTCTCTCTGGCTCCACTTTCCAGAAACCTTACCTGTCAGGCTGCTTGCAGGTGTCCTGGAGTGGCTCCTGCTGATGATGCCCAGGGAGGCTCCACTCCTGTGTGTGCCCAGGGTCTCAACCTCAGGGAGTGACAATCCCGTCCTCCCAAATCCTCAGGCAAGGAAAAGTGGGAGTCAGCGAAGACTCACTCCTGAATTCCCGCAATTCTTGGTCATTTTCTTCCTTGCCCTTTCTTCTGCCTGGGATGCTCTTTCCTCAGACGTTTGTGGCTCCTTTCCTTACTTCCTTCAGGTCTTGTCTCAAACATACTCAGAAAGGGCTTCTCGGCCGCTCTAGAATAAAAACACCCCTCACGGTTTGTCTTCCTTACCCTAACTTCTTCACATTTTTCTTTTTACCTGTTTTAGCATGTTCCTGGAAAGCTAATGTCCCTTGATGCTGCTGAAGTCATAACTCACTTATCCTCCATTCATTCATTGCACAAATGCTTTAGAGCACCTACTATGTGACAGGGACCACGCTATGTTATAGAGATAAAGAGAAGAACGAAGGAAAGACTTCTGCCCTCTTTCTAGTGAGAGACACTAGTACCAAAGACATTAATGAACACATTCAATCGTTCACGATGGCAGCAGGGGGACCCGCTGGGGCCACCTTAACTGGAGGGTCACAGAAGGCTTTTGTGAGGAAAGGGTCCGCAAGAACCAGTGGTGCCAGCCTCTACTCTGTCACCTTTGAGCTCTCACCCCTCTCGTGATGTGGGCTCTGATCCAGGGCCAGGGGCTGGGCAGGGAGCAGATGCTGTCATCCCCCCAATGGGTCTATCTTCCTCCCTTTTCTACTTTCACCTTCCACCAGTTCCAAGGCAAAGCTTCCAAGCATGAATATTGCTGGGACAAATAGAGGATCCAGGTGGGTGGCTGAGAAGATGGCCCCTCCCCATTAACAGAGTGGCGGCTCTGGGGTAGCCTCGTGCCGTAACGTCTTGGAACATTTCACCCCACCTGGGGACTGCTTTCCTACACCTAATTTTGCAGCCCCTTTAATCTCTGGAAACTCAAAGTTCTTCAAGGTATAGAACAATGACCTTTCAAAATGTAAATCTGATCCTACCACCCACCTCCTCTAGCTGAAAACCTTACAGTGGCTTCTCGCTGCTCTGAGGTAAAAGCCACTTCTGTCCGCGGCTTGAGGACCTTGTGTGGTCTGGCTCCAGCCTTTCCAGCCCCACCTGCCGTTACCACCCCCTCATGTCCACTGCGGTTACACTGGACACCTTCAATCCTTTGGATTCCCCCTATTCCCTTCCAGCTTTTGCACACGCTGTTCCTTTCTTACAGAATGCTTTTCCATCCATTTTAACCACAGTAACTCATCCTTAATATTTAACTCAAACTTACTTCCTTAAGGAAGACTCTCATGATCCTTTTATAGCATGTGGTATGGTTGCAATCTGATATCGATCTCTCTGACACCTGATTCTTGTTGTCTGCCATGTTGGAGAGCAAGTCCTATGAGGTCAGGAACTGTGACCACTTCTTCTGACCACGGTTATACCCAGCCTTGACACAGGGTCTGCAGGATAGTATGTACTTGTTAACGTTTGTTGAATGAGTGAACGATTGAATGAGTGAATAAAGATCTCTTTCTTTGTACTGCCCTTCAGGCATAAACAACATCAATAACAGTTGCTGGAGAAAAAGGCCGTCCCTGTCCAGGCACACAGTCCACTGCGTTAGAACATAGTGGGTCATCCTTGCTAAGAGGCAAGTCCGTTCCTCTTGCAAGTTGCTGATTTGTCAGTTTCACTAGAGAGAGTCCTACCTTGGAGACAGTGATGTTCACGTTGGGGTCAGTTGGGGGCGTGGTCTAGGGAAGAACACTCAGCATGAGCTGACCTATACTTCTGCATCACAGTTTTCTGTACGAATGTTCGTGGGTGCCAATATACATATAGAGAAGACCTCTACATTTATTTTCCCACCTTTTCTTTTCAGCTGTTTCTTCCTCCTCAACCCAAGTTACAGTTTTTTCCAAACGTTGTTGGTATAAACGGAATAAAATCGGTCAGGATCATAAATCAGATTCAAGAGGAGTGAGCAGCATGGGTTCCTGGGATGACTGCCCCTCTCCCCTCCTCTATAATTTATTGTTTTTCTTCCAGAGGAAGCCAAATGATATTTCTCTAATTAACAGACATGGGCAACTATCGTATAAATCAACATCACAGCCTTTTTAGTGATGCAATCACTGTATGATCGGGGATATAAATTAAACATCACAAATGCATCTCAAGCAGCAAAACATAATGGAATAAGAGAGAGGGGCTGTCTGGCTCTGGGGACTGTAGCATCAAGAGGGTATCTTCACTCCAGGAGCTGCTGATTTCATGCCACCGTAACCTGGGAGGTCTATCCTGCCCGTGGAAGGGACGCGGTACATTCATCTCTCTTGTCTGTTGCCTGTAGGTGTGATCCGGTGTGTGTACACTGGAGAGCCCAGGATCTGGGTGGAAACATCATCTTTGGTACTTAGTCCCTGCGTGACATTTGGGAAGTCACTTGCTTCCATGAGCTCTATTTTATCATCTGTAAACTGGAGATAATCGTAGTACTTACTTCATAATTGTGGGCAGTAATGCATGAATGCATGCGAGGCACTTAGGCTAGTTCTGACATGTGAAGGGAAGTTTAATTCATTTAAACTCTTGTGATTGTGATTATCAGTATTATTATCCCCAGCCTCTCTCCATTTTAGTATGCATAATCTCTTAAAATGCTGATTTCTGGGCCACGAACCCCACAGTCTGACTCCACAATATGAGGTAGAGCCTAGGACTCCGCATTTTCACAACCTTAGTGATATTTCTGATGTTGGCTGTCTGTGACTCACAATTGGAAAACGCCGCTCTATGGCATGCATGGAAAACTGAGGCACTGCCGAATCCATAGCTCAGTCTAAATTCTACTAGCTAGGAACATGACAGGGCCACAAACACCCAGGGAACCGATTTAAACTTATTTTTATATTGCCTTCTGGAAAGTGGACTCTGGGTGGGCTTTGATGGGGACACCATCCTTTCCCCACCCCCTTAACGCAGAGCTAAATTCCTGTAGGTATGGATGGTGGCTGGGAGATGAGGCCCCCTCTGGAGATAAGGGTGGGGGACATGAGCAACAGTGAATCCTTTCTACGCACACAGCTTGGATCTGCTCCCTTCCTCCCTTCCCCTTTTTTCCTTCCCCAAATTTGGTAATTATTTTAATAGTTCCTCCCAACCTGAAACTCGGGGAGGGGATAATATGTTACAGTTCGTAAAACGTTTATCTATTCATGATCTCTTGTAAAATTCCTGATCTCGTGAGACCAGCAGGAAAGAGAGATTATTATCTCCGTTTAACAGATGAGAAAACTGAGGTTCAGAAATAAAAGGGTTTTCCTGAGGTCCCACAGTTCTTAAGGGATAAGTGAGTCTTGGTTCCAGGATTTTTAATCCTAAATCTACAACAATTTCTCACTGTGACATAGGGCCTTTGGTCTTTTCTCTTGCTTAAAAACGATCATTGCAGCCTGCGTGCAATCATGTATAGAAAATCGTTATATTTTGAGATGGAGCACAGGTGTGTCTGTGTCAGTGTCTCTATCTGTGTGTGTGTTGGGGGTGGTGGTGTAGAGCCACCTGTTATAGCTCCTTGTCCCCCTGCCCCTCCAACTTCTGGGTCCCCTCAGTACTATCCCAGCCACCCCCAACCTCTGGGTCCCAGTTATGTTTTCCATTTTCTAACGAAAGAAACACTGTGTTGAGACTCTCTTCCTGACACTTGAAGCATGTTCAGTAGCCATTGTCTCTAGAAGTCAGGGGGAATTTTGTAGAAGATGGAGCTCACGACATTTGGAAAGTTGGAAGGATGATGTGTTTGAGGCCACATGGGGCATTTCCTTCTCCCCTCTGTCCCTTCTCCCATTCGGTCGTCTAGGCATTGTGTGATCACTGCTCAAGGAAGGCTGATCCAACCACAATGGGGAGAGAAAGGAGGAGTGCTGGGTTGGCTCCTGCATTTCCAAAGCCCAATGCACAGTGAGGGGAAGATGCGTGAGCACAAACTGAGCGTGGATCTGGGGAAAGCCTAATAAGCGAGGAATAAAAGACAGCTCTGGACTTCGGGAAAGGAAAGGATGGCAAGGAGGTAGAAGGAGAGAAGTGGGTGGGCTTGTGAGGTGGGCTCTGAATGGAAGGAGCATGTGGGGCAGAGCAGAGCCAGCATCCAAAGGCTCTTCAGCCTCTGTGAAAGCATCCTCTCAAGAAGACCTTGTCCATGGTTTACACTTGCGAGGTGAAAGAAGGCCTCTTTTGTATCAGCAGAGCACCCAGCTGCCGCTCAGTTTAGTGTAACATACAGCCTGTCCTGGGGAACACAGCAGCTGCCCTCCCCGTCGGACAAGTCCCTTTGACCCAGCCAGCATGCTGTGGGTTGACTGGCCCCAAGACTGATCACTGTCCTCCTCCAACCTACCTCAGGGGGCCTACCCCCATTTCAATAACTTGGGACACTTGTATACGTCTGAGGCCAACGGTGTGCTCATTGGGCACCCAGAGGGTGTGGTTGGGGGTTTCTTTTTTGAGTTTTATTTAGAACACTTTATTTTGTTAGAGCAGTTTTAGGGTCACAGCAAAACTAAGAAGAAAGTGCAGAGATTTCCCATATACTCCCTACCCTGCCACGTGCATAGCTTTCCCATTATCCACACCCCCCCACCAGCGTGGGACATTTGTCACAATTGATGAACCTACACTGACACATCATTATCAACGAGAGTCCATAGTTTGTATTAGGGTTTACTCTTGGTGTTATATATTCTACAGGTTTGGACAAATGCATAATAACGTGTATCCATCACTATAGTATCATATAGAATAGTTTCACTGTCCTGAAAATCCTTTGTGCTCTGTCCCCTACCCTTGGCAGCAACTAATCTTTTTACTGTCTCCATAGTTTTACCTTTTCCAGAATGTCATATAGTTAGAATCATACCGTATGTAGCCTTTACAGATTGGTTTCTTTCAATTAGTAATATGCATTTAAGGTTCCTTCATGTCCTTTCATGGCTTGATAACTCATTTCTTTTTGGTGCTGAATAATAGTCCATCATCTGGATGTACCACAGTTTATTTATCCCTTCACCTCCTTAAGGCTTTCTTGATTGTTCCCAAGTTTTGGCAATTATGAATAAAGCTGCTATAAACGTTACGTGCAGGTTTTTTTGTGCATGTAAATTTTCAGCTCCTCTGGGTAAATACCAAGGAGCATGATTACTGGATTGTATGGCAAGAGTGTGTTTAGTTTTGTAAGAAAGTACTAAACCATCTTCCGAAGTGGCTGTGCCATTTCGCAGGCCACCAGCTATCAATACGAGTTTCTGTTGCTCTACATCTTTGCCAACTTTTGGTGTTTTCAATCTTCCGGATTTGGACCATTCTAATAGGTATGCAGTGGCGTCTCATTGTTGTGGTGGTGGAATCATAAAGAAAGCCCTGGGCATCAGAGTTTAAGTGGGACGAGTTGGGCCATCTCAAAGATCTCCCCTATCCTCAGAGCCAAGACAGTCATCAGTAAACCTCTGCTACATATATGTACATGGGGAAAAGGCCATGTAATTTTGTGCCACATCAAATATGATTTTGTACTATGTTTGAATATAGGCATATGAATACAAGTGCCGATAGTTAAAAAAAAACTATAGGAAGGAAAACTTGAAATGAGAAAATATGTTGATTCTTATTCATGAGAGAATTTATGAATCAGTTGATGCATTATCCATTGGCCACAA
Organism: Equus quagga; assembly: GCF_021613505.1. NCBI lineage: Eukaryota > Metazoa > Chordata > Mammalia > Perissodactyla > Equidae > Equus > Equus quagga. The sequence continues at coordinate 48,817,559 of NC_060279.1, read as the reverse complement.
ATCTGAAAAGGAGAGGCACTATTTGATTGCAGTGACAAGATGGCGGCCCCCCTTGTGAAGCATCAGTTTCCAGGTGCTTTTGCTCTAAGAATCTCTATTCTTTTCCTCTGCAGTAATATCCGGTTTGCTTCCAGACAATCCTGACACCGCACACCAGGGGTTCAGGGTGGTGACAAAGCAAGGGCGGGTGTGGGCCACGACAGTGTCTTTTCTACAATGACTAATCTGTGGCACTTTCAAAGTCAGAGGAAATATACCATGTCCTAAATATCTTGCTTTTCCTAAATGCAAGCCACAATCCATGAGACCAACCTCTCATTTTGCTGTAGCCATGAGACAACATGGCTGCCAAACTTCTGCTTTTACAACCTCATCTTTTGTCCCTCCTGCTACTCTGAATTCTGAATTCCATCCTGTGTCAGCGATCTTCCTATTGATCTGGAGATGGATGAACTGATTTTTCTTTTCAAGGTATGAATGTAGATGTGATCCTAGCACTTAACTTGACAGTGGGAGGAAGTCGGCTTCCAGCCCCCCTTTGCCCACCACGTCTAATTAACGTGGAGTCTACCTTCTTTGATGAGTTCATAAGTGTTTCACAGACAGGCAGGATGTAGCAACTTTGCAAGACACTGTTTAAAGATCTTCGACATCTGAGAAAGCCACAAAATCCAATAATCCTACTTTCAGAACTCCAGGGTGTCCACCGAGATCAATCTCATATCTAAACATCACATAAAGAGAATGCATTGCATTATAGACTGGTTTCTATTGAACACCACCTAAGAAACAGCATTAGACAGTTTTGAAAAAAAAATGGAGTCTATCCTGGAGGGAATGGAAAAGGTTGTCAAATTCTCGAAAATTTTCCCATTGATTAAAGCTGTGCTTTCAAAACTGTTACGTTATTAACAAAAGTCAGCTTCGCTCTGATTTATCCTTCGGACACTTTCTTGAAGGATTAGATGTTGGGAATAAACTGGAGGAGCTTTTATGTCCTTCTTTGGGCACAGACAAAGCTGCTGTTAATTCTTCCCTTGGTAACACCAGTAATGCCTGCACCAGGTCCTTCTGAGCGGGTTAATGAGCACTTTAGTGTGTTTTTTCTTGTGGGAGGGGCGTCTAGATCTGTGCCCATTCTGGCGTATGCCCCTCCATGCAAGGTGTATCTGCTCTTTATTAGGAGACAGGATCTGAGCACCAGAAAAGAGAGCATTGGGTTCAGATATGTGGAGAGCTTCCTTCTGCTGAGGCTGCAAGGAATAGCTAAATGCTAAAGCGATACTCCTCTTTCTTGAAAAATAATAGCATTGTGAGATGCTTTTCATTTATATGTATGATGAGAAGTAAACTTACTTGGCTTGGCATATTTTATTTAATTTTCCCAGTATTTTTATCATTGTTAATATTTCCAAACCTGTGCTCTATGGAATCTGAAATCCATGTGTATGGGAAGGAAATATTCCTGTGTTTAATTAAGCCTGAGAAAGGCTGGTGGAACAAAATTGTAGAAGGTTTCATTACTGCAGGACTTCTCAGAGCCTTTAATATGATAAGATTCTCTGTGAATTTCCAAGAGGTTGGGAGAGAAGCTAATGTTGAATTTCTTAAACATATTTGATCATGAAAGTCTTTATCAGCAAACTTCTCCCTCTTGACTGCTTTTTGGGGACTATGCTTTGGAAAACGCCGTTCTGGGTACACAGCACATCTCATTAGCACCTTGCAGTTTAGTCTGAGGAGAGATCCAAAAGAAAGGGAAACTCAGTTGGGTTAGGGTTTCCCCTAAAATACTTGCCCACATCCCCTTTGGGCTCTCCCGAGACTAGTTTTTCAAAAGTGCAAAAATTGCCTTAGTTTCTAATTCAAAGGCAGTTGTTGGTCCTTTGGTTGGATCTGAGCTGTCATAGATACAAACCAAAGCTTGGAATTTAATTTTACTTCTTTGAGCAGCTCCAATTTCCTCCTGTTTGTTCTGTTCCTGTACACTTGAGGAGCTTGGAGACAAGAAGTCTTGTCTCTTTCATGCTCAACATCTAGATGAAAAGCAAAAAATCATCTCAGAGGTGCAGCTATTTTTCATAGTAAATGGTTCCAATCCACTCACTTTCTAGTAATCTTAAAACTACTTCTACTCTTTCTCTGAATATGTTATGATAACTCCTTTTGGCCAATGAAAGTCCAACACAGAGACCTAAAGCTTGGTTTCCCCAGTGTTTTAGCATACAGTGTGGTTACCAGGATAACTATCTGACCTAACTTCCCGCAGCTCACCTCTCTCTCTCGCTCTCCTTCTCTCTCTCTCTCTTTCTTTCTCTTATAAGGATTTTAATTTTGAATTTTTGGTTTGTAAGATATAGGCCAATGCCCTTGGAACATGCACAGGATGCAAGATTTTGGACAAAAACAGACTAGAGGAGAACTAAAATTAAAAAAACCCAATATGAGAACCCTAATATGTCCTCACACCGTGCTCTGTGACCTCTCTTTATTTTGTACTAGTTCCAACTTAAGTAAATTCCATGGTGTTTAGTTGGTGAGACACTAACTCTTTTATGGCACAATGAATTAGTGTGTTATTTATATATTTTAAACTTAGTTAGACACTCCCTTAAGGCTCACAGCCGAGTCAATAAAGTTATGTTTGAAGATGGAGTTTGAAATTCTATTTTCATTCATTTTAATGGTTTACAAGTAAATTGCATTTTCTACTTCATTCTGTGACATAAGTCAATAGGTATCCAATGTAAATGTGGTTCATTTATATCTGAATTGATGTTCTGTCTGCCATTACCTTATGTTTCTAATGCATTCTGATACATTAGTAAATAGGCTTGTCTGATTAATCATTAGCACATGAAAAGAATTAGCCCCTGCCTGCCAAATGGAATTATTGACACTGATAAGAGGACCGATGATGGTACCACCTGGAAATGGAGTGTGCGAGTAATTCAAGGAAAAAAATGCCCCCACAAATATGGAGAACCCTGGAAGGATTTCATTAACTCTCTGTATGATAGACATTCTACACTTCTATTAAAAAAACAAAAGCGATTTTCTACACTCACACTTCCTGAAAGAAGGTCTTGATTTACTTTGCCGACTTAGTTGCCTAAGATCTAAATAACATTTTTGGTCTAGGAAAAAACTTCTTGATGACTGTGAATGGAGAATGAGAGAGGTTTTAGAACCTTGGAGAATAAAACAGAGCACAAGGAAAGCCCCTAAAATCCCCCTCTAGTGCAAGTCCCAGCCGGAAGTTCAGGTCTGTCTCACCTGAATACCTGTGTTGCAGGTGGCCTAGCTCACCCCGATTTTGGCCAGAGGCAGTTGCGCGTGCACACCCGCATGCTCACACAGACAGGCACAGATTCATACGCTCCTTTGGAGAGACCTCATGCTGCACACATTCTCCATTTATCAACCCCCTAGCGTGATACTTGGGCAAAGGGGAACAGACTTGAAGTCTCTGTAATGTACTGCAACTCCAGCATGTCCCCGGGATAAGGCAGTGTGACATACCTAAAAGGGTCACAGCCCCATCATTTTGAAAATGCTTGTGTAATTCTGCTTTGTTATTGTCTGAGCCATTAGATTTAAAAGCCCTTCTGTGTGATTGCCAAGTACATTAATGTGAGCAAATGATAAAAGTCTAGCTGCCTGAGCTGCCAAAACTTGTGCAACGTCCTCAGGCGGCACCGCAGTGTGGCAGCATGTCACAGAGTCACTATTGCTGGAGTTTGTTTTGTTCTGAGCTTTAAAGGCATACAAAGCATGGTGCAAAAGAAGGGCTGCTGTGGGCACCTTTGCTCCAGTAGGTCCTGAAGCCGAGGTGCCGAGCATGTTAGAAATATGACTGATGAAGGGGCGTATTCCCTTAGGAGATTTCCTGATGGAGCAAGGATCCCGGTGGAGGAGTCAGGAATCTAACTTCTAGTTTGTCTTCAGGAATTCACTTTCTCTTTCTCTTTCCTTAGTTTCCCCAAGTATCAGGTGGTGATAATAGTTGCCGTCCTTCCTACCTCCCAGGGTGTTTGAATTTCAAACAAAATGATGATGATGAAAACACTAAGGAAGGACTTATTAGATGCAAGATGGCAGGGCTCCTCTTGTTGTGTAATACATCTTGTCTCTTCAAAATTCAAAGCTCCTTGAAGACCCGTGTTATGGGTTCCTAGGCAGTGTGGACTGAACAGATATTTAATTTAAGTTAACTCCAATGAAACGCTCATATTTCATTTTCTCATTTCAAGTTTGAGACTGAACTTTCACTTTCAATGTCACCTTCGAACTCATATTCTGTTCATTCATTATACTACGTACTGGACTGCTCAGGGATTCCTTGTGAAGTTTGTCTTGTATCAGAAGGTAGGACAACCAGAGGACCCGTGAGGGTCCTCAGTCCCACATGCCTTCTTTGATTTTGGTTTTAGTGGGAGCCTTCTCTCCTGTCCTGATAGGAAAAGTTTTCCAAGGCTTGGCAAAAGAAACAGGATGATCGCCATGCAGGTACATGAAAATGCATGATTGGCTGGGGATTGATACATTGTGCAAGGGCCTAGAGCGTTGGAGAGGCAGAACAAAAGAAATAGTGGTCATGGCATGGGCTCAGGAGCCCGGTCACCTCATCTCCTCTTGGGCTTCTCACAAAGTGTGTGACTTTGGGCAAAGTTATTGTTACTATATCTCTGCCTCAGTTTCCCCATTTATAAAATGGGGATAATAATGCCACCTAACTCATGGGATTGTTAGGTAAGTAGAGGAGTAAAGCACATACAGCACTGAGTATGTCGTCAGGTCCATAGTAAGCATTCAAAAGATCTTACTATGGTATTTATTGCTGCATATGATGATGGTGATGATGGTGACGGAGATGATGCAGAATTCGTGGGAGGTAGGTTTAGCTGCCTGCAAGATAGGATGTGAAAAGTTTTGAACATCATCCTTAGATTTCCTTGGGTGTTAACAATGTGATTGGGTCCTCGGCATGACTCATGCCTGGGATGATTTACGATCTCACTCTCCAAACTGTGTTTGCCTCTTTCATTTTTTGTGGGACTTGTCTGTCTGGTTCACAGCCATATCGTCAGTGCCAAGAATAGTGCCTGGAGCCTGGGCAACACTCAATAAATATTTGTTAAATGTATGAATGACTCTTCTACTCCCCGAAGTGGATCCTTTGCTTTTTGTATTTAGTTTGAGACATATTTGCCAGATTCATTGCAACTAATTGAGTTCCTTTTCCTTATGCCTAAAATAAGAGTAATAGAGGACTATTTTTTCTCTTAATAAAATAGATGCAGTTTGTTTGAGTGCGTCAGTGCCAGACCCTATAAATACAAGTCTCTGTCTCTACCACACTACACATTTGGGGATCCACTGGAGTCACCCTCGACTAAGCTGTCATTGAGAAAGCGCTCCATTGGAACACAAGGACCGTCTTATGCTTCCCTTCCCAAGCTGGATCCTCTTGTAACAGCACCTTCTTTCCTCCAACAGCACCCAGAAAGGTGGCAGCAAGATATTCTCTGGGCAGAGGCAAGGAAGTGTGATCTTTTATTAATTATTACAAAAATAAACTGCGGGGTTGAGACTCGCTGCCGCAAAGCGCAAGTGTGAAAATCCCACTTCGCTGGTGAAGAAAAATCTCCTCGTTAACTACAAAGATCTTCCCTTGGCAACACATAGAGTAGGAGGAAAGAGGAGAGTGCATACATTATCAGCATTTTAAACAAATGAGAAAGTGTACTGCTGAAAAGTGATGTTGTAAATCATATTTCCATCCGTGGTAGTAGTATATTCTGCAGTTTTGTGCATTTTCCTTTCCAAAATTTTTTTTCCCAAAAAGAATCTAGGAAACAGGTTTTCCATTGATTCATGCCTTGCAATATGTTAGCTATTAATAACGTTCTCATTTCATAATTTTTCCCTCTTTTGAATGCATCCCAGATGTTCACCTTGCAAATGTGAATTTTAAATGCCTACTCTTTCAATCTTTTGTGTCTCAGGAACTTTAAACAAATTTGTAGCCCTCTTTTCAGAACCTTAAAGAGAACGTGAAAAGTTGAGGGGAGAGAGAGAGATAGAGAGAGAATGACAACACATGCCTGTAACAGAACACAGAAATACGGATATGGATATTAAAATAGTTACGTAATTTTGACTTCTTGGCATTTTATGACTGTGTGTCTTCATATATATTTTTAAGAAATTGATTTTATGCTTTTATTTTTAATAATAATATTTTAAAGAAATTGATTGACAAAGTGGATTTATTGCAAAGTAACATTAAGATAAATAAAACAAGTTCAATTTGTGGTTCAGGCTGCTATTTTGAGAAAAAATGGCAACTGGTGGAATTCTCAAGTCAGCCTGCCCTCTGTATTACATAGTGGCCTTTAATCCATGATGTGGCCTGAAAACAGTCGTCATAGAAGAGGTTGTGAGAACAAAATGCACTTCTTAAACAAAATGGACGTATCACCTATTGCATGCTTGTTAGGTCAAAACCAGATTAGAATTTTTGATCAAGAAGACATCTTAGGTTCCTGTGATTAGGTTCATGAGAATCATGAGTTGCTTTCTCTTTGAGCTAAGTCTATGATTTATAGTATCGTTTAGGAATTTCTGGTCCATTTATGGAGAATAACTTGGATGTTTAAGATGAGCAAACCTTCAAGTGCCTTACATCAGTTAGTGTATTAATTGGGGTAAGGTTTTGCTGCTGTAACCCAGAGACCCAACAATACAAGACACATAAAGAACAAAGGAGTTTATTTCTCTCTCATGTACCAGGCCCCAGGTGAGCAGTGGGGTTTGGCAGGACAGCCCTGCTCCACATACGCATGCATGAACCCAAATTCCTGCCAAGTCATTGTTCCTTTACACCCAGGTCATTGTCATCATCTCACAGTTGAAGCTGGGTTTCTCATATTCAGGTTCCAGCCAGTGAGAAAAAGAAAGTGTAGAGGAAGCATTTTCAATAGTTCCAGAACCAGACACTTGTCTTCCTGTCGCATTCCACAGGGTAGAACTTCATCACCTGGCCCACCAAATGCAAGGGGGTCTGGATCTGGCTGAGCGCCTGGGAAGCCTGCTGCAATTCTATTCCTGTGAAGGGAGGAGAAGGCAGACTGGATGGACTTGAGCAACCTCCATGCCATCCCCCGACCCCCACACGTACTCACTTCAGCCCTGTGCACTCATGGACCATCCCCCACCCCGGCGCACATGGCTGTAGACTTTTGCCAAGCACCAGGCCTCAGTTTGGCCACCCTTTTCCCTTACTTGGACTCTCTCCCCTCCTCCTCTCAACACGAATATAATCTCAAGGTTGCCAAGTTTTCACATCAACTTTGTTTATCTTTCCCAAGCCTGCAGGGCAAAAACCATACCAACTCTACTGCATCCATTTACCTTTTGTTCCCAAATTAACCCAAAGTTCCTCTTTTCTAGCCCTTTCTATTACACAAAACCAAAAGATTCTCTTGAGATAAACAAATTAAATAAATCTAGGCAAAATAATTGCTGGCTAAGTAGAAGTCCATGTCCATTTTCTGTGTCACCTTTATAGGTGACATTTATTCTTTGGTCCTCGTGGTTTAATTTGCAGGACTGATCTGGGCTGCGTGGGAACATCTATTGCTCATCTTCACCATGTCGGCTTCTGAGATCAGTAAGAGTGTGCTCTCCTGTGGGAGCCAGGGTAGTGGGAAGAATATGGACTTTGGAGCTAGGCTGGTCTGGGTTTGAGATTCATGTGCTGAGTGGCTGTGGCTACTTTCTTTTTCAATTCGATTCAGTCTCAGTTTACCCATGTTTACAACGAGGATAATAAAATTTCTGTCACGTGGTGTCGTGGGCACTGGTGGAGTTGACAGAGGCCACATGTAGTAGGGGCCCAGTGGGAGTAGCTGAGACTATTGTGAAAGTAGTGGGGTCAGTAAACTGAGTTCCTGAGTCTCCTTTGCCGTTGACTTGTTACTTCCATTCGGATGAAACGTTTAATTCCTCTAGGCTCCAGTCTCGTCACCCATAAATCGGGACTTGTACTTGCCTTACTTCCCAAGTGGAGCCGAAGACAATGGAGGCAAAGACACTCAAGGGGGAAAAAGCAAGAGATCATAAAAACTGCTGCACAAATATGAATCATTATTTCTTATCGACGTCCCCAAATTGACATGCTGCCTATTTTGGTTTCAAACTAAGGGATGGTGTTCTTCCAAGTATACAGCTGGATCCAATGTGTCCTAGAATTCAGAGAATATGAAAGATCCTCCAGGCAACTATTAGTGCATCAGTTTAATCCCAAGCCCTGTCACCTGAAGAAATAAGTAAAAATAATTTGTTCTATACTTGGGGTCAGACTGGTCTAATATTTTCAGCCTTTAATCTCCCCCAGAGGAAACAGGCTCCATTAAATGACTTGCTGGAGAGTGTGGAGGGAAATTAACAGACTGTTGACAGAAACTCAACACGGTTAAAAAATATTGTAAACTTGTCATCTGGTTTCCTGTTGGTGACATGAGCTTACAGTCAATTGGGAGTATTATGCGCAAGAGTTTGGCTGTTCCTCACTACGGTGTGGTTTTTCTTGTTGCTGTAACTGGTTTTACAGCCTAAGGTTGTCCTCGGCAACTGAACATTGACAAGTCAGCTTATATATATATACGTAAATGGGCAATGTTTGTTTGTTTTTGGTTTCAGATTAAGTGCCAATTACAGAAATTTGGGAAATGGAGAAAGTTACAAATAGGAGATTTTTTAAAACACCCATAACTCTTAATAAATTAGTTTAATTCTTTCAAAGTCAATGTATTTCACAACTGAGGATGGAGATGAAATGGCAGAGGCAGGGAGGAAGGGCATTAAGAGTTTGAGGTCAGAGAAGGATTTTTGGATCCTCGCTTTGTGGGGACAGGGATTGGGGTGGTATTTGTGTGGTTGCTGTGGCCGATGTGAAGGAAATGGAGGGATAGAAGCAAACTGTGAGGTGTGCATGTTTGTGTGTGTGTATGTTTTGGTGGTTCTTCTGTCCTTCATTTTCTAGCCTTCAGTGAGCCCTGGCCAGCCCTGTCCTTGTTCTACAGTGTCTCCCCCGAGGCAGAAGCCCAGCACTGACCCACCTTGCTCAGTCATGTGTGTGAACTCTTGTCCAGATCCATTCTGCACGTCTCCTCTCAGTAGGTGTTCCATCCTCCAACTATTGTGCCCATTCTCATGCGCTCATTTCTCTACTTCTTCCCTCAATGTGTCCTGCTCATGTGAGCAGTCACGTCAGCAGCACTGATGGGGTTTATCACTCAGCGTAGTCTAGATCCCCAAGTCTCAGTGGCTTAAACAAGGGCTTAGTTTCCATCAGTACATGTCCACCACTGGTTAGCAGGTGGATTGTGCTTTTCATAGTGACTCAGGGACTTCGGTTGACAGAGGTTGGATTTGACATCTGCTCCCATGAGAGTCAAAGTAAGAATCGTGCTCTGGCTCTTTAATCTTCCACCAAATGCGATAAATATATCATCAGCTTACATTTTATTAGCCAAAGGAAGTTATGTGGTCACATCTAATTTCATGTGCCCAAGAGATTTGCATTTCAAAATGAATGCTTTGGAAGCAGTGTAGAGAATGGAGGGTCAAAAGGGTGCATTCTGGTACAGTAAGAGGACCGTTGTCTTGCCCAAGTAAAGCAGGAGCTCAGACTAGGATGTGGTAGCCCAGCAGGAAAGCAGCCGGGTGAGGCAGTGGTTTGGAGAGACAGTCAACAGACCTCTCACAAACCTTGCTCTACATGCAACAGGAATGCTAAGAACATAACACACAGAATGTCTCTGTGCCAGCCACTGGATCACAGGAAGAAGGCTGCTGTGTTGAATGGACAAATGGACCGTTTTCATACTCATTCCCATTTTATGGGTAGGAACATGGGGTAGCAGTGGGTACAAAAGTATCAAGTATCCAGCTATTAGGGAAGATGGCTTTTTGTCTTGTGCAAACACTCCTGGGTGTATCAATAAGAGAACTAAGTGAATACTGACCACACTTGGGTTTTCTAAATATTTCTCCTGTAGTGGAGAATTCATTTCACTGTTTTTGTAGCTCCTGAAAGGTGCTTTCTGAGTAGAAACACAGGAGCCTCCTGACCATTATACAGACATTTCGTGGCCCCATCACTGCTGTCATCAGACTATGTTTTACCTGGCTTAGTGCAGGAGCTGTAATTGCTCTTCATGATATAGAACTAAGCCCTAAAAGTGAACTCTGGGCATAGACATCTGGCCCATGCTCTTAAAGCAGACCATATGCTTAAAATAAAAATGAAAATTTCTGCATGACTTATGCGATAGGGTCACAAGATGTAGTCAGTGGGTGACCGGATGTTAACTCTTCACTGATCCCCTCCCTTAAAGCAAAAAATTAGCTTCCAAGTCAGTCTAGCCCTGTGTGTGTTTTCTTTACTTCCATAGTTCATTATGCACACTGCAGTAATTTGTTGACAGTACAAGGCAAATCCATGATAAAACCAGAGAACTTCTCCAAAGTAAATATTTAGTGCTACAAAATAGGGGCTTTTTGCACATTAATCCAATAATAAAATATAGTCTGCAGGAGGAACAAGGAGCATTTGCTAATTTCCTAAATTGCTGTAGGTCACAGAAGCTTCTAATTGACTTGAAAAATATTTTCTTTATGGAGAAGTAATATTCCTCATGAAGAGGCCCAGGTCGGTATGCTGTGGGCAGCTGCAGAGCCCCCCAGATGCCATGCCCCGACAGGGCGGGGGAAGGCAATGGAGAGTCAGCCTGCTCCAATCCATGGCCTGGCTTTGAAGGCAATATAGGAGGCACAACCGAGAGGACAGAAGTGACGGGCTATGAGAAATTAAAACTCTGCCCAAAGTGTTAGAGTCTAGAGCAGCAAGTGGCCTTTCCACTTCAGTGAGGTCTTAACTGTTCCCATCCATGCCTACGTTACAGCATTTCTAGACCTTGTCTTTGCCCTGGAAGCAGCTCAGGGAGCAGAATGTTCAAAAGCAAGGAATGGATGGATGTGTGAGCTTAGTGTCAAGGAGGGAAGATACGCATATACACTAATAATTGCAAGACGGCGATGAAGTCCCCTCAGAAAGGCTGGGATGAAGGAGGGAATGTGCATAATATGCTTGCTCTGTTGCGGTGACTCGGAGGAAGTGACAGCCTCAGGAGGGAGGGGGATTTCAAGCAGAGCTTCTCAGAAAGGGCAATGCTTTGAGTCTGGAAAGAGGAGTATGGATTTGCTAAGAGAAAAATTTTATTCATAAAAGAGTGAACTTGATAAATAAACTATGTAAGCAAGTTGACTGCAATAATTCTCTCATTGCTGATGCACAGAAGGATTAAAAATCATAGACATTATTTTGTAAACACTCACTATGTGCCAGGCACTATGCCAAGTGCTTCCCATACATTGTTTCAATTAGATACTATTAGTCGGTGGTGGTAATGAAAAAACTGAGGTTTAGAGAAGTTCAACAATTCTACCAATCAACACAGCTTGGCAGAAAATTTGAACTGGAGCTACCTAGATATAGAAGCTTATGCTTTAACCCAAATGCTATACCACCATCCAAGCTGATGACCAAAACATCATGTTAGGCTGAGGATAAAGGAAGTTTCATGGGTTTCCCAACTGAAAAAGTTTTAAAAACTAGGTAACATAAAAACAAAATTAACGCTGAAGAATAGGAAATCCGTGACCCTTGGTGTCCACCTTCACCAAGCTGCCATGTTGACGGAGAAGCTCTCTGATGCCTCAACGTTGCGTTCTATCAACCCTGGATTCACAGTGGTGATTTAAAAACTGCTAATTGAGGAAGGATAGTTCCGAGGGGCTCATTTAGAATGAGTTGAGGGTATATTTAGGTCAGATCTCACTGTTGTTAATGGCATCTGTTTTCTTACATCTTGTGACTTCCTGCTTAGTTCTCTATAGCACCACTTCAGTGGGCACCTCAGTGGGAGAAAATCCATTAACTTGCTTGAGTAGCATCATGTTGACATAGGCAGAATAGACCTTGGCTTTCTCTCTAGCTCTAGGAGACTCACAGAGCCCAGATTTGAAACAAAGACAAATAAAACTCAGCCCGTTTAGTTTTGATGGGGATGCCAGGTCACTCTTCTTTCTAATTCCTGGGCTCTCTTTTTCAGAGAGGATTTTTAGTTAAGTCTCTCACCAGCATTGCCAGAGCCTCTTTGTATCAGGAGAAAATTAGCTGCAAGAAAAATTGAGATTAGACAATAGAAGGCCAGATGCCACACCTTGTAAATAAAAAAAAAAAAAAGCATGCAATGTAGCCAGCTGTACCATATAAACTCAGATTTTATACCACACTGTTGTGTTCTGTGTATCCTCATTTGGTTCCAACATCTGTTCATCCCTGTCTGATCCTCCCATATATTAGTTATAATTACAGACACAAGAGCTTGTTTATGAGGCTGAGAAACTGACCCGACAGCACTGCTTTGGTGGTTCTCTCACTCAGATAAAGACTGGTGGCTCCTTTTAGGGATCAGGCTTTGGCTGACTTCCTCTGCAGTGCAAGGCCAAACCAGGATTTGCTTGTGACCCTCCTGAAGTGGAGAAGTGCCTCTTTGCTTTCTTTCGTTCTTCATTCCCCAAAGCAACCTGCGGTCTCCTGGCTCTCTACTTTGGCCTAGTCCGTTCCTTTTTGATGTTCTATTGACATTTTATTCAGTTCCATTCTCTTCCAAGCTCACTCAGCTGGAAGAGATCCTTCTTTTCTCCAAATTCCTATTGAACTTCCTACCTGTGATGCATACTGAGTACTTAGCTAATGTTTTTCTTGAATTATATTTATTTGTTTCAGTCATTACTTATTGATAAATTCTGAGAAGTAAAAATCTATGAATCATATGTATCCTGTTAACCCTAACACAGATTTCTATGAACAGTAAGTGTTTAAAAAATAGTCTGAGAATAAATTAAGATGGAGATGTGGTCTAGTAAATAACATATTTTCAAAAACTAAAAATTAAAAGAGATTGTCAACTATAAGTTTATGGCTGGACATACTCTGGAGATAAATTTTGAGGCCCAGGTTGAAAAACAATTTTAAAGTTGACAATATTTAAAACTCAGAAGAATAGATAAATCTCTATATTTCTGGTTTCAACTGGGACATCCAAAGATGGACAGCACTCCCCTATTTTGACAAGGTTGTGATTTACACTTTGACAATCCTTATCTGGCGCACTTCCCCCATTTGTTTTACCTGCCTAACCTCTGTAGAAATTTGCATTGGTAATACTTGGAATAATAGTGCAGGTTTTTATGACATATGCTCATTATTATAACCAACTTCCCCTCAGACTAGCTTGTTTCACACTAACCCACCTGTTGAGACCAATTAGAAAAACTGGGTAAATGTTTTAGAAATCCATTCAAAGGCATTGGAGAACTAATAGGAAACCAAGATTCAGAGAACCATGGTCCTGGGGAAAAGGCAAATGCATTCAGTTAAACCCAAAAGTCTGCAGCGCTTTTCTACTTGACGCACTTGCTGACGCATAGGCAACAAAGAGTAAGAGAATAGAAACTAAGTAGAAAATATCAGCTACAAGAAGAAGCTGAGCAAAACTTTTGGCTTAGGGAGATAAAAATTGGAATTTAGAATTTGCAAGGTATCCAGGCTCTGAGAGAGCAAAACCCTAGAGAGGAAGGTACTGAGAAACCAGTTTTCAGTATTCCATGTGACTTTTTCAGTTGAGGCATTTGACAGTTTACAAGCAGCAGCCCAGAGGCTAAGACTTTGGGCAGAGCTTTTGAGAGTTTCACGGTACCAGGGAGAGAAATTGGAGTTTGAAGCCTTCTAGGGAGACAAGGGATTTTGGCAAACATCCCTGGCTTTCAGTGGGTACCATTGATGGCCACATCCTGGGGATAAGGGCAATGCAGAAGTAGTCTCAGTTTCAAATGTGCTTCATTCTAGGCTGCACTAAGGTGGTATATCCCTGTTCTAAATGCCTGATAAAGTAAAGTAGAACTTCTTTGGACGTAGATAACATCATCCAGAGCCCCTACAGATTTCATACATGATAAGTTGCCCTCAATAAAATATCACCAGGCTATAAGGACACAGGACTAAATAAGCAAAATGAAAAGGAAAAGAAAAAACCTGATAATCAAACAAATCCATAGGCAATCCAGATATTGGTGCATTAAGACACAGATTTTAAAATTATTGTGATTAATATGTTCGGTAAAGCAGGCAACAAGATGAAGAATATCATCAGAGAATTGAAATCCATAAAAAAATAATGAAATGGAAATTCTGTTTGAAAAATAATTGAAATTAAGAACTCAATAGATAGGTTGAATGGTAGTAAAACAAGCTGAAAAAAGAATTAGCAAAGTGGAAGACAAGTCAATAGAAAATATTCAGACTGAAGTATGGAGATCAATAAAAATGGGTAACACATAACAAATCTAACATGCATGTAATTGGAGCTTTAGTGGATACGAGAGAAAAAAATGGAACAAAAGCAATGTTTAAAAGATAATTACCAAGAATTTTCCCAAACTGAAGAAAACATCATGCTACAGAGTATTTAACCTCTATAAACTCAAACAGGATAAGTTTAAAATAAAAAATAAATAAAAACAAAGAATATGTGTCTAGGCACACAGTGGTAAAACTGCTGAAAGCTGAAAACAAACAGAAACCTAGAAGCAGCTGCTTGGGGGACAGGGAGACACATGTTACCTGCAAAGAAACAAGGCTGACAGCAAATTTTCAACACAAATAATGGAAATCAGAACACAAGGGAAGACACTTCTTTTTAAAGATTGGCACCTGAGCCAACATCTGTTACCAATCTTCTTTTCTTTTCTTCCTCTTCTCCCCAAAGCCCCCCCAGCACACAGTTGCACACTCTAGATGTGAGTGCCTCTGGCTGTGCCAGGTGGGACGCTGCCACCCATGCATGGCCCAATGAGCAGCACCATATCCACGCCCAGGATCCAAACCTGCAAAACGCTGGGCTGCCTAAGCGGAGCCAGCAAACTGAACCACTCAGCCACAGGGCCAACTCTGGAAGTGCTAAAAGAAAAAACCGTCAACTTAGAATTCTATATGCAGTGAAAATATCCTCCAAAAATGAGGGTGAAATAAAGACATTTCCAGACAAACAAAATCTAAAATAATTATCCAGCAGCTGACTTGTAATAAAAGAAATAGTAAGGTGGTGGTCGTTGGTGGAGTGGCTTAGATTTTTTAGTCAGATAGAAATATAAAAGTGAAGGAAAGTGTTAAGAACAAAAAGGATATAAATATGTGGGTAATCTAAATTAGTATCAATATCCTGTGGGGTTTAAAATAAGGCAGAATTAAAAATGCGTAATGATTAGATAAAAGTTGTGAAATGGAAGATGCAACTGAAGTTTTCTATGCTGTTTATGTTAAGCAGAAGTTGGTAAAAGCAATGATTTTTATTTTTCTCTATCAGATTAGGAATTCATATTGTAATATCTAATTTAGCCACTGAAAGAATGATGAAATTATATAGAACCAACATTTAATAGAGTAAAAACTGGAATAGTCCAGATCACTATATTTATCCAAAAAGAAACAAGAAATAAGATTAAAAGGAATATAGAACTTGTGGAATAAATAGAAAACAAAAACTAAGATGGTATATATAAACGTGTCAGTAATTATATTAAATTATTCAGACTAAATGTCTCAGTTAAAAGGAAAGATTGTTAAGCTGAACAAAAATTCAAAACCTAGTTATATGCAGCTTACAAGACAAAACTTAATGTGAGGTTATAGACAGGGTGAAACTATAAACCATTAAAGATATACTATTTAAACACTAACTGAAAGAAAGTTGGTGTAGCCAGGCTAATATCAAAAAAGTAGATTTTAAGCAAAAATGAGTAATAAAAATGGATATTTAATAAAATTAAATGAATCAATACATCAAGAAGACAGAGTAATTCTAAATTTGGATGTAGCTAAAACATAGCCGCAGAATATACAAATCAAAAATCAACAGAACTAAAAGGAGAAATAAAAAAAATCCCGTAAACATAGTTGGAAATATTAATATACCCCTCTCAATCACTGAGAAAATGAACGTTAAAAAATCATAACATGAGAGACCTCAATTGCCTGATTAACTTATTCCACCTAACTGACGTTATAGAACATTGCACCCACAACTGTAGAACTGTAGAAATACATATTCTTTTTAAGTGAACGTGGAATATTTACCAACCCTTTTCAGGCCATAAAGCAAATATCAATCTATTTCAAATGATTGATATTATCCACAATATGTTCTGTGCCCACAGTGAAATTAATCTGGATATTAATTTTTTTAATTACTAGAAAATCCTCAAATGTTTGGCTATTAAGTAGTACACTTATAAGTAATACCCGTTTCAAAGAAAAATCAGAATAGAAGTTAGAAAACATTTTTAGCTTAACAGAAGAATGATGCAGTAAACCTTTTGGGAGGCAGCTAAAGCTGTGTGTAGTGAAAGACTGATAGCCTTCAAGGCGCTTGTTCACAAGAAGATAGGTTGAAAACTAACATTTTCATGTAATGAAGTAAGAAAAAGAAAAGCAAATTAAACCCAAAATAAGAAGAATATAAATAACAAAGAAATGGCAGAAATTAATGAAATAAAAAGTTAAGAGAATCAACCAAGTCAAAAAAGAGTTCCTTAAAAAGATTGTATAATTTATAGAATCTGGCGAGAATGGAGATGATCAAGAAAAGAAAGTGAGCAGGAAAGGATTAATCAGCAGACCTGATTTGCTCAAATTCTGCACATTCTGTAGAAAGGCCTATGGTCAGGATTGGCCCTTGGCCAACTCCTGGGAGATGAGCTCTGAGCCCTCGGATCAGTCTGCCTGATAAGAGTGTTTTTCCTTCTCTGAGGCCTTGGGCCATGCAATACCAGTTTGCTCAGATAGTTTGCACTAATGGTGTGATTTATGTTGAACACTTGTTTTCTGGACTCGGGGGCCTGGAGTCTGACTGAGTAGCTGCAGTAAGCCACACAAGTGCTACATGCCTTCATGGCTGACCCCCAATAAAAACCCTGGACACCGAGGCTCCGGTGAACTTCTCTAGTTGGTCATACTTGGCACGTATTGTCACACATTGTTGTTGCGAGAATTCAGTGCATCTGTGTGAC
This sequence comes from Equus quagga, assembly GCF_021613505.1. NCBI lineage: Eukaryota > Metazoa > Chordata > Mammalia > Perissodactyla > Equidae > Equus > Equus quagga. The sequence goes on along the minus strand of NC_060279.1, from coordinate 48,800,357 downwards.
TCCACCAGGAGAGAACACCTGGAAGTTTGCACCTAGTTTCTGTGGACTTTTTGTCCCATGCGCTGTTTCCCTTTGCAGATTTTAATCTGTATTTTTTTCACTGTAAACAACTACAACCACGAGTAAAAGCATTTCTGAGTCCTTCTAATAAATCTTCGAGTCCGAGGGGCGTCTTGGGGATCCACAATATACACAGACACTCACATACGCACACATGCAGAGGTCACAAATTACTGATATCAGAACAAAAAGGACAATAAGAAGTTTTTCTGACAATTTAAAACATAAGTTTAAGCCATTATGTTTAAAAATGTGGACAGAATCAACAAATTAATACAAAACACAACTTTAAAAAGCTGCCAAGTAAAGTAGAATATATGACTAGCCACATATCTACTAAAGAAATTATATGCATAATTAAAACTCTCTAAAGTAAAACAGATCCCTTGAGGGTCAGTATTGTGAAACCAGCTTGATGAAAAATAAGATTAGAGGATTTACGTTTCCAAATATCAAGATTTATTACAAAGCTACAGTAATTAAGAGAGTATGATATTTGTTCAATAATAGGCATGCAAATGATAAGCAGAATAGAAGGACCCCCAAACCCCAGACCCATGCAGATGGACAAATGTGATGGGTTAGTGCACTGAGGAAAGAGCAGCCTTTGCAGTAAATGGTGCCAGGCCAGCTGGATATCCATGTAGAAAAAGAAGTGAATCTCGACTTTTATTTCACACCGCAATCAAGAATGAGCTTCTGGAAGATCCACAGATTTAAATGTAAAAGGCAAAATGATAATTTTCTAGAAATGATATAGGAAAATCTGTTTGTGATCTAGGAGTAGGCAAATATATCTTAAATGGACACAAAAAAGCACTAACCTTAAGGGAAAAGATTGATAAGCTCGAATTTTAACAATAAAGAGTGGCTATGAGGCTGGCCCAGGAGCATAGCAGTTAAGTTTAAGCTCTCTGCTTCAGTGGCCTGGGTTTTGCTGGTTCAGATCCTGGGCATGGACCTACCCACCTCTTAGCAAGCCATGCTGTGGCAGGCATCCCACATATACAACAGGGAAGATGGGCACAGATGTTAGCTCAGGGCCAGTCTTCCTCAGGTAAAAGCTAATGCTCAGGGCTAATCTTAAAAAAAAATTAAAAAATTATAAATAAAATAAAATAAAATAAAGAGTGAATAGGAAAATGAACAGTGGGAGAAGATACTGCAATCCATATATCTGATTCAGAGCTCATATTCAGAATATACCATCAAATTCTACAAATCAGTAACAAGGTGGACAACCAATACCACAACATGCAAAACATTTGAACAGGCACCTTACAAAAGAGGAAATTCAGATGGCCAACAAACATATAGAAAGTATCAATCTCCTTAGTCATTAGAGAAATGAAAACTAAAACCACAATGATATATATCTACATACACCAGAATGGCTAAAATTAGAAAGCTTACAAATATTCAATGTTGATGAAGATGTGGAGTAATGGATGCTTTCCTACATTGGGGTGGGTGTATATATTGGGACAAACGCTTTTGAAACTGTTTGGTAATCTCTACTAAAGCTGAATATTCATTTAACTTATGATTTAGAAATTCCTCCTCTAGATGCACACCTAATGAGACACACGTACGTGTGCACAACGGATGTGTAAGGACGACCATAGCAGCATCCGTAGCAGCTAAGCATTGGAAACAACCTTAATGTTTACCAACAGTAAGCTGGAAAAGAAAATTGTAGAATATCCACACAATGAGATATTTTACATCAATGAAAAAATGAACAAACTGGCTACATTCAAAAATATGGATGGATCCTATGAAACACAGTTTTGAATGAAAAAAGCCAGACACAAAAAATACTATTACGTTATTCCCTTTATACACATTGAAAACAGAATAAATTAATCAGTGTTGTGAGAAGTCAAGAAAATGGTTGCCTTTGGGAAGAGGTGGGTTTTGACTTGCAGGAAAGGTAAAGGGGACGTCTGGGGTTCTGATCTTGTGAGTAGTGGTCACACAGGTGTACTCATTTTGTGAAAATTTATTGAGCTATACATGTATGATTTATGTATTTCTCCTTATGTTATATATCAGTTAAGCAGTTTATTAAAAAGAAAAAAGAAACTTTGGGTATGGATAAAGGTTAACAATTTAAGTCCCTGAACAATTGTTACCAATTATTACAATTATATTGTTACCAATTGTTAACAAAACTTAACAGCTTAGGGTTCCACAGTGCTTGAGGGAAAAGTGGCATTTCTTCCCCATGAGGAGCCCTGAGAACCAGTTGCTCTCTGAAGAGCAGACAGAGGCTGCACAGGGCGTAGAGACTGCCTTCCGCCAGCAGGACCATGTGAGGCTTAGCTCCAAAAATCTCTCTTTGTTCGTGTCTTAATGTTTTGACCAGGATGTTGCGGGTTGTAGTTTTAAAAAATTTTGCCAATATTTTCCCCTTAAGAGCGCCGTGAGTTAAGTCAAGGATGAAACTATTCACAGTTTTTTTCCAGTTATTGAGAAACCCATGGATGGTCACTAGAAGATGGTGCTGAAGGCAGGAGATTATACGCCTGCTGTTGGGGTGGGTATGGGGGATGGATCAGCCACAATTCACTTTGAATGAACTAACCACCAATAGAAGAAAAAAATTCCATTGGAGGGAATTCCTGGAGGAGACACTTGATTAAATCTTGCTGCTGAGATCCCTGTTGGGATCATTGTAATATTACCCCAGTACTTCAGCTTTTCCGTAGTTTGCGGGAACTACCTCATGGTCTACCAATAATTTCTCTTTTTGCTTTATGTTCATTAAAGTTAGTTTCTGATGCTTGCAACTAAAGAACCCTGGTTGATGGGCCTTGTTACCAACTTGTACAGCGTAGAGACTTCTAGATTTTGCAAAGCAAGTGCCTAGCTGGCAAGCACACTCTTGGAGAAAAAGAGTGAGAGCTCAGCTTCATAGAGCTTCCTCCAAGCCCTGTGATCCCCTTTAGGCAGCAGGGCGGGCTTGCACCGTTGAGTTAATGTCCCCCTTCCCTTCCCTTTATATACATCCCATGCTGTGCTGTTCCTTCCACACAGAGCACAAAGTCCATGGGATGCTTTTGAGGAAAGAAACTTCTAGTGCTGTGAGTCAGTGAGAGAGGGCAAGGGTCATCAAGTCTTCTGGAAGTTTGGAGAGACTCTCTGACAAAAATGACTAAGATTTAGGTTTGGAGCCTTTTCTGAAAAGAAGCAGTCTGGGATTTGGGAATACGCGTTCTCAGCAGTTGGCAGTGCCAGGTGGGAAAAATATATCCTCATAATCGCAGTTAAGAGGACAGAACTAACTATAGCTACCAACAATAACGTGAACAAACTTCTTGAGCTCTGACTACGTGCCAGGCACAGTGGGAGGCATTTTACAAGCATCATCTCATCGAATCCTCCAATATCATGACAAGATAGATCAGAAGATCAACTTCATGAGAGCATGAGCTTTTGTCTGTTTTGTTCCTTGTGTCTCAAGGCACCTAAAAGAGTGCCTGGTTTCTTAGTAGATAGTTGATGTCAATAAGCTGGGCAGGTGAACTTGTTGACTCTCATCACTGTCTCCTTTGTGTAAATAATTTGAGGATGAAGTAACTTGCCTGCATCTAAGTGATAAAGCAAGGATACTGTTCAGGTCACGAGACACCAAAGACCACAAGCCTAACCATGACTTTATATTGAAGTTTTGGGGAAAATAAAAAATGTCAGAGAATGTAAAAGGTATTGGTGGAGTGTTGCATCCAAGGGCCTTGCTGACTCAAATCGTCTATGGCTTTGGAGCTGGCCCCCTGTCTTAAAGTGATCCCGGCCTCAGGATGTTGTAGAGAGGCAGGAGAGAAATGAGTGTATCCCTCAGTACTTGTTCCCAAGGGATGAAATGAATGGCTGAGGGGGACATTGTTGATTTTATTAATGATTCCCTCCATTAGTCAATGGAACATGTTTATCTGCTCAGGTTTCAGAACCATGGGAAACTTTGCACATTCAAATTAATTATAAGGTGGAAACTATTGTGAGTTTAACTGATGGCTCAATTATACATATTGAGGGAGGAAGAAGCCTAGGCAGAAGTGGACGCTGATTCCCAAGTAGCCGTTTCCTTTGAAGATTTAGTCCTTTGTGACGGAAACATCTAGATCAGTGGCAATTTCATTCTCCCAGGAAACACTCCCCTACATTTGGAGAACGAAATTCTGTGACCTCCTTTACAACAGTAACTAAAAAATACCTCAACAAATCTTACTAAGACACTGTTTATAATATTGTGTCTAAAGTGATCCAGTAGCCAAGAATTCATGAACTGAAATGTCAAAAAGAAAAAACAAAATTCTATGAGGCAGCTTCATTCAGAGAAGGAGCCTGTAGGGATGTTTTAGGGAAATATGCATTCGGGCGAATGTCAAACTCTGCCGCTAGGAACTGTTGATATTGGTTGATGTTATTGATGTTGGTTTCTGTTATTTGTTTTCTGTATTATTCTGATTTCCCTTAGATGCAAGTGACAGAAACTTGGCTTAAACTAGTGTGAACAAAAGTGGTAATTCAGTTGTTCGCATAACTGAAAAGTCTAGGGTTATGTGGCTTCAGGTAAGGATATACTCCAGGATTCAGATGATGTCACGAGGATTCATGCTGTCTTGCCCCACTCTTAGTTCTGCTTCCATACATGCTTCATCCTCAGGAAGGCCATCTCCAAGTCGTGGTCTCCAACAGCTCCAAGCTTATATCATCCCTATAGCCCCCAATTCCAGAAAAAGGCCAGGAATTTAGTACCATTGGCCTGCCTTGAGTAACACAACCATCCCTAAACCGAGAACCTGACTAGACAAGACAATAAAAGTACCTACTCTAGGAACTTAACCTTCTAAAAAGTGTCTCTGACATCACAGACCATGTAGAAGCTTGTAAATATGATCTGGATTATTGCACTTCACCTCTGGAAGCTAATCTTTTTGATAGATATTATAAAGTGAGACCATTCTTGGTCACAACCTATCAACATTTGGCTGGTCTAGGCCAGGTTGTGTCCTTTCACAGGTGTAGTTGGACTTCTACAACCTGCTGGTTCTCTTTCTTCTCCAGAAACTAGCGGGGGCTAATTGTAGAGTCTTGGTGACCACAGTTAGTAATAAGACAAGAGCCAGGAGATAAGACACGTGGCTGGAAGGTGAGGGCTTTATATCTGGAATCCCCAACTGGTATATCATTATTTACCTATAAATTGTTAGGCCTTATGGTTAGGGGTTATTAATACAGGCTGAGGAATAAGATGGACTAGAATTTGTGTGTCAGCTTTACTATCTAATATAAATTACTTAACAAATCTATAAAATGAAAATATTAATAATACCTATCTCACAGGAGTGTGCCTAACTCATGCCTAGGGTAGCTGTCACTATTATCTTATCTACCCAATACTCACCTTCATGACCAGCACCCTCCCTCTTTTCCACAAGTTGTAGGATTCTCAAAATGAAGATGCTTCACCCTCCTAACTCCTAGACTTTACTTTCCCAGCACTCCTCAGTCTTATACAATAACTTCTCAGACAACCCTAAGTTCAAATCTCTCCTCTTCTACCTATCAGTTGGGTGACACTGACCAAGGTGAACACTCTGAGCCTCAATCTCCTCATCTGTAAAATGAAGTTATTTCTACTGACCTCACAGGGATGTAGTGAAGTTTAAATTAGATAATGTATATAAGGCATCTAAAACACAATGGATGCCAAGTAATTTTCCTTTCTTTATTGATTACTTGCACACTATGTGCCAGTCCTTGTTTTAAGCACTTTGTAAGTTTTAATTCATTTAATTCCAATTTTTAGAATTAACCCTATCATTATCATCATTTTACAGAGCAGGAAAGAAAGTGTTGAGAAGTTCAGCAAGTTGCCTGAGATTACAGCTCTGGTACGTGGTGGGAGTGAAATGTGAACCCAGGTAGTCTGGCTCAGGTTCCATTACCTTAATCACTTTTTCCTCTCTCACTTGCATCTTACCAGAAAAGGGTAGAAATATGATCACAATTGAATGAGAAGATGGATAACATCCCACATCTTCTTAGTGGTGCTTGAGTCCATCCTACCACTCATCAGTGTATTTGCCCAAGGAAGTATTTAGGTATGCACAATGGCAACATTTTCTCTAAGAGATGCTGTTACCTTTTGCTCCAAGTGGTAAAGACCCTGATTCTTCTTCATGGAAGGCTCCCTCAGGGCAAGTACCACGTTGTATTGCTGATCACTTATCTTCAAAGCCTCACAACCACCCAGCGAGGCAGCTACAAACCCCCAGGGTCACTCAGCCAGGATGTCATAGATTTATGATTTGAACTCATGTCCTCAAAGGGCTTGCTTTTCGTGAATATGCCATACCATCATTGGTGTAATAAAGAACACTGAGAATACAGAGTAAATTTCCTCTGCAAGTCTGTGATGGCCCCTTGTTTTTAGAACCCATGTCAAGTCCTTGGCTGAACGAATGTTTTTACTCATTTTCTTCAACCTGCATTTATTGAGCACTTACCACGGTTCAGGCAGTAACTATGTGAACCTTCAATGAGAGATCACTTATGTCCGCTTGCACCTGACTCTAAGACGTTATCTAGGTCACCCTAGCTTGCTTTAATTCCTGCCAGGCTTGCCCTGATGGGATGCACTGGTTTGACTTTAGGATATGTCATCAATCATCCCAGTTATAAAATGTAAAATAGAGCCATGTTTCAAGTTCCTGCAAAACAAGGACTAAAAGAGTAAAAAGGTATGGAAAGAGAAAAAGAATTTCGAGTTTACTTTCCTCGTGGTGGTCACTTCCTTGTAATCATAAGCCTTATTGCAAGACCAATGAGGACGGTGATGGTTAACCTTGCAAATAGTGGACTTCACATGGTCCTCATTGTCATACGCTTTAGAAAACGTACTAGGCTTGAGGAAATCAAAGTTTTAATGGATTTGAGAATGAAGATAGCCAATACTGATTAAGGAATTATAACTTACACTCAGAGTTAGAAGGTAAATATTGTATTAGTCAAACCTGACAGCTGTTTGTTTATCTTCCACGTATCAGCAAAATCATAAAGTATTTGTCTTTCTCTGTCTGACTTATTTCATTTAACATAATACCCTCAAAGTTCATCCACATTGTCACAAATGGCATGATTTCATCTTTTTTATGGCTGAGTAGTATTCCATTATTTATACATAGCACATCTTCTTTATCTATTCATCCATTGATGGGCACGTAGGTTTCTTCCAAGTCTTTCTAAGATAAACAAACACATAGATAAGGAGAACAGATTGGTGGTTACCAGAGGGGAAGGGAGTGAGGGGAGGACAAAAGGGGTAAAGGGGCACATATGTATGGTGACAGATGGAGATGAGGCTTTTGGTGGTGAACATGATGCTGTCTATATAGAAGCCAAAATATAATGATGCACACTTGAAATTTACACAATGTTATAAACCAATGTAATCTCAATAAAAAAAATTGATCAACATTAATGAGCTATGTCTGCCAATTCAACAATAGGAAAATGCCCTTTCCCCTACTCTCTATCTTCTGAGATTTATTTGTCTCTTAGCCCACTTGGACAACACCAAGTAAATTTTGGAAAAAGAATCAATAAGAGCTTGCCAGAACAAATGGTTACAGTTTACTAATTTCTCCCATGACCCTATGTAGCATTATTCTAAAGTTTCTCCCTGTTGAAATCTGGGCTTTGCTGTCTCAGGAGTGACCCCTCTGGCTGAGAAGACCGTCAAGAATATGCAGCATCTCAACCATCTCCTGCCCACAGACTGGCCTGATTAATCCAGACTGAGTCTTTGGGAAGCACACAAATATAAACTATTCATTTATTTCAAATTGGCGGGCGCCGTGGGGAAGTTATCACATATAATCTAGTGTTAGTCTATCCACTGCATCATAAAAATTAATTTGTCTAATTAATGACATTAGTACTTTTATACATGCATAATTCATATTAATTGATAGGTCTGCCTAAAAAGAATACCTTTTGGAAGAAAAATGATCCCATTAGCGCAAGTTTAATCCAAATCAGGGCTGACAAAGCATGGAGCCTTCAAGGCGTATCTTCAGCTTTGTTAATTGTCATAAGCATTCTAAATTGATTATTCTTACATTAGCATGAGACATTTCATTCATCAATGCTTTGCTGTAAAGGAAATTTGTCTAATGGATTTGGGTAGCTCAACTAAATAAGTAGTATTTTTTTTTTCCAGGGTAGCTAGAGGGGCATTTGAAGCATATTAATTCCCTAATACTGGAGGGAAGAAAAATTAGCAGAGGAAATATATAGAAATATCATACAAAATTAGATTTCTGACACTGAATAATTTTTGTGATATCTATTTCAATGGTAATTGAGTGGGCATGCTTGCACTTTTATTGCTTTTCTGTTTTGCAAGTTCCATGATAAACAGCTAATGTTAATATTTCTTATGAGTTATGTTCCCGCACCTGGTAGGGCCACAGGGGTATGAAGTGGAGGGTGAAGGAGATGAATATACATTTTCGGGGGGACTGCTAGAAGGCACAGGGATTACACAAAGATTGGCCATAGCACCATGTACCTTGGTCTTCTGGGAAAACTCTTCCCACAGACACATGTGGCCAGCTAACCACAGGAAGACAATAAACATAGATTTGATCGTGTCCTCTTTCAGACTAAAAATCTGGAAATCCATTAAGTTTGGGGGCTGTCTCTTTATTTTTTAGGAGTCATTGAAGAATTCTTTTTAATGGCTAAAACCAAAATTATTGGTTGATGGCCAAGGATTTACACAAAGCTTGGCTGGGATCCTCTGTTTGGGAAGCGATAAGTTAAGAATGAGCTAGCCAGACATATTTAATGGTTGCTTCTTTGTCTTTTGTGACTGTGTCGACAACATCCACACTATGGGTTTTGGGCACAGCTAGGAAGTCTGCGTAGCTGCAGGAGTATTTGTGTCATTAGGATCATGGTCAGCCTGGGAAGTTGTGCAGGATGGCCTCCTATTCAGAGTATCTCCTTCTTTCCTCCTCCTTCTCTCTCCCTGCCAGGATGGATTGCAGACATTTCAAACACTTTAGACTGTTCTGGGCACTGGAGACAGCACACTGCATCAGAGGCTCAGAAACTGTGTGACTTTGGGCACTTGCAGAAATTCTGGGCAAGGAAAAAGGGCTAACAACCCCCCATCAACCTTCCAGAACACTGTCACAGCAATTGTTTCAACTATATCTCTTACTTCAAAGCCCCCCGTGCTGTTGTCAAAAAAGCCAGCCCTGTGGAGTAGATTAAGCTCAGGTTTCAGATTTAGATAAATCTGACCTGGAAACCTCTCTCATTCATTCATTCACTCATTTATTCAATAAATATTGAGTTAGTACTCACTGTGTACCAGGCACTGTGTCAGGTCTTAGGGATACAGACATGCACTCAAGAAGCTGGTATTCTTGTCAAGCAGATCCACAATTCACCAGTGAGCTTAAACATACAGAAGAGAATTCAGAGAGAGATGTGCTGAGAAGGGAAGTAGGCAGGGGATGTTGTGCTGAATGACTGAGCTGTAGGCAGGGTGGGGGGAGAATCCTTTAGCAAGGATGGACGGGGAAGGACCCTGATGTGGAACCAGATTTATGACAAGGGGCCATCCTTCCAGACAGAGGGAACCTCAGGTGAAAAGACTTGGTGGAAGGAAGATCCATGGCCCATTTGAGACACAGATAGGAATATGCAACTGCTGTACAGTCATCAAGTGGCAGAGTGACAGGAAATGAGTCTCAGGATAGGCGGGGACCTGAATCAAGACCCATCCCTGCCATTTATTTACTGTATTTTCTGGGACAGATTTTATAGACTTCTCTAGGCTTTGATTTCCTAATCTCCAAGATGGAAATAATCATGGTTGCTTTCTCACAAGGTGCTCTTCATGAATAAATGAGATATCTCAAGATTATAGATTCATTTGGACTCAGAAAATGTTGCTCCCTTGTCTCCTTCTCCTTCTTAAGTGCCGTTTAATGGCAAATATTGATATCTTCTTGTTCATTGGCATGGCCATCACCTAATTTATTTTGGGGTTTTCACACAATCTAGTAAATAATTAGATATTTCCTCTAACCAAGGAAAAACCTTCCTCTACCTGGTGTGTCCCACTCAACAAGATCATGAGAATCTGGAATGAGCAATGAGGACCAGAAAGAAGCCTGCTCCCCACTTGTGACGCAGAGCTGCTGCAGCCTACCTTCTGGCCGCAGCTTCAGGTCAGTTCATCTTCCGGTATCCTGTCCTCACTGTTGGCTGTTCTTCTGGGCCATTTTCAGTAAACTCCCTCCAGGCCCCATGTATCCCAGGATGTGTTCCCTGACCTTCGAAGCATTTCTTCCCTAGGCTCTAATCTCTAATCTCCTTGTTCCGATAGCTACTGATTTTTTCACATCTATTTTCAATCCATTCACTGAGCTCTCTGTTTAGTCCTCAAGTTTCAACAGAAAGAAAAAACTTCCTAAAGTTGTTCATTTTGGTTTCCAGTAGACAGAATTGGGAAGGATGGAGATCTTACATATCCCACAACTAAAATATACCAGATGTGAGCTTTATTCTGGTTTTTAACATATAATATTCCTGTTTTCCTAGAATGTAACTTAATATTGCTTTCACCAGGGAACATAATACTCTAATTAGACAAAACGTAACCATACTGCTCCTCGAAAATATATTTATACGTAGACTAATGGAAGGGGCTCAGACAAACGATCTGTGTTAGATATTCCAAATGTGAAAAAATTAGGTTTGTAGAGATAGATTTAATAGCTATTGGGGGAGTGCTTACAATAATTGGTTATTGTTGAAAAGAAATGTCAGATATCATTATTGGCATTTACAATTTTAATTAGCTTGATCCCTGAGTCCAATATGTTCTATTTTCCTCTTTTCAATTTTTTGCTAAAAGAAATAAAACCAATAAACTTTCACAGTTATTTAAGGAAATGTTATTAAGGCCCACGATGCTGCGATGTGCTAACAGTTTAATGGATAAAGAATATGGGTCATTTTTCATGTTAAAATACAGCCCTGAAATGAAATACTTCTCCCATTTCCTACAGAGCCAGAGGAGCAGAATGCACTATTTCCTCAAGGCCCTTGGTTTGTTCAAGGTCTCCTAAGGTTTTCGATCTTTGTGCCATTCGTTCTCCACCCACCACCTTTGCTTTGAGGAAGTGTGTGAATGGGGAGGACGCCAGGAGATGGCGGGTGGAGGAACTGAACTTGTGGAGGCAGGGCTCTGAAGCCTGTAAGGCGAGGCACATTTCTTTCCAGGCGCCTCCGGAGTTAGAAGTTTCTTGTTGATCTGCAGGTGGCTCTAGACATTTTTGGTGGCATTTTACACATGCCATTTAATTCTACAAGGTGTTTTATGAAACCAAAATATCCATAATTATTGGAGCCATCTCTCATTATCCTCACATGGAGGATTTTGCTGATACTGTGTAACGCCTGCTTCTCCCGATCTCTAGCACACCTGACTTGCATATTTCAAGCGTTGCAAGGTAATCTTTTCCCTGAAGCAAATACACTTTGGAACGTACATGGGTTTTCAAAGATCATTTAATCATTTATCTACTGTGATACAATAAGAAACACTTATTTTGATATTCATCCCCAACTCCTGGTCAGAGCTCTCCAAATTTTTGAAATTTCCTGAGCAATAAAGGTGCTAGGAGCGTCTATTGTTCTAATGCTTGGTCTTTGACCTTGGTTCCTGATACGGAGCTCCTAAATCCCTTGGAATTTCCTGGGTGATAGGATTGAGTGTCCTTTGTTCTAATGAGGCAACTCTTGGTGGCTCCTGGAGAGCTTCAGGATGGAGACTGGTCACCAGAAAGACCAAGCCATGATTAAAGGCTTGGAACTTTCGACCTCACCTCGTATCATCCTCCAGGGAGGGGAGAGGGGCTGGAGATTGAGTTAATAACTGATCTTGCCTGTGTGATGGAGCCTCCATAAAAATCCCTGAACTACAAACTTTGGAGAACTTCCGGTTGGTGAACACATCCATGTGCCAGGAGGGTGTGAGCTCCAACTCCACAGGGACAGAGGCTCTCACACTCAGGACCTGGAGGAAGCAGACCTAGAGGAGAAAGCAGAGCCCAAGGAGACTCAGTGCTGATGGATGAGGGGTTTTCATGGTGTTGGGTACACGGAACGTGATCCTGGGGAAAGAGAGCTCTACACAGGTCTATCCCCTTGGCCTCAGTGGTAGTGTGGTCAGAGGAGGCCAGAGTAGAGACACTCTGAAGTATCAGGCCCAGGGCCAAGGGTGGTATTGCAAGTCCCTTTGCATGGTTAAACTCATTATCTGGATATTTTAGCCTTAAAAGCTCCCAGAAAATAGATGATATTAAAAATTAGAGATGAATTTCACTTTTATGAAAGTATCCAGTAAACAAGTTATCTCTTCATTGCCTTGTCTTCAAATAGACTCAACCAGTATAGTTGTGGTTCATTCTTTACTGGTTGGGAGATTATGAGATCTCACTTTATTGGAAAGAATGGAAGACAAGAAAAGATATTTTAGTATAGCTTACAGAAGGAGTGAAAGAAGCCCCCCAAATATCTGTACTGTACTGTTGGTTAGAGGAAAATATTAAAAAGGCTTTGGGAAACCCAGCCTGAATTTTAGCTCTTGTCACAAAGCTATTTCCATCATATCTCAATCCAGGGGCCTTCATCCCATACAAGTGGATCGCATGCCTTGGATGGAATTTCTCTGCCTTCTCACTTGACGGGGCTCGAGGAAGTCACACAGGTGAAGGTTGTTCATGTCAGAGTCTAGCTTCTGCAGCTTCAGTGATGGTAGAGGTCCATTGATGTTCCCCAAGTGTAATGAGTACTGTCTAAGCCTATTTTCTCAGTCATCGACATCAAGTTTCTTGATCTGAAGGAAAATTTAGCCCCTTTGTTGGTTCAGCATCAGTGTTTATTTTCTCAGCATGTTCCATCTCCGCAGGGGATGGCTGAAGAAAACATTTGGTAAACATCTTCAAAGCCACATGCATCCTCCTGGACTGTTGCAGTCAGCGGACCTGCAATTCCCAGTTGAACTGGGTGGTTGATGGCGGCACGGCAGGAGTTGGGGAGGACTCGCTGGGGCCGCTGGGTCATCATGAGCACTTAGGAGGGCGCACTGAACATGGCAGGACAAGGGTGGAGGCAGGGTCTGGGAGCTCTCCGAGGGCCGGCAGTCTATGGCTCTGGCTCTGGATGGTTGAGCCTTAATTGTTTTGAAGCTGGAAATCTTCAGAAACACTCTTGATAGAGTGTCTGGGCTGGATTCTCTCTTACGGAGGCCGGGAAATAGTAGAAGATTACCCTGCCTCCCCTCCCGCGCTTTTCTTGTTTTATATGTCTAAATGAGACTGAAAGCTCAGGAAAGTCTTTGCCCAAACTTTGCATTTTACAGAAAAGGGACCCATGTGTATAGGATCCTATGGGAGCCAGGGCTGCCTTCCTCCCCAATCTTACGTTACAACATTCCCTCCCTTGGTTTCTCCTTCCTGGGTATATGACCTTCTTTTGTATCCTCCACAAGCTGTGTCAACTCATACCCCAGCACCTTTGAAGAGGTGCTTTTTTCTGGAATGATCTTTCTAGACACCACTGGCCTCCCTTGCTCACTTCACCTTTGCCTTCTAACTCCCTTACAGCCCTCAGGTCTAAATTTGGAGCAACTTCCCCAGGAGCCTTTCGCTTATCCTCCGTCCCAGGTCTCCTGCGGTGTGCTGCTTGTGCAGCGTGCTTGTACATTGACTTTGTAGTGCTCTGTACACTCGTGATTATTTGATGAACGCTTGCATTTGTCTAATGTCTGTGTTGCCTACCAAACCATAAGAACAAGGTGGGACCACTGCTCACTGCTACCTTGCCAGAGTCTGGCACGGTGTAGAGGCTCCATCTATGTGTGTTGACTCAAGCGCAGACGGCCAAATGGAGGAACATCTCTCTTTGGGAAGAGGCAGCAAGAAATTATGGAAAGGACTTTGATCTGGGAGTCAAGCATTCTAGGCCCTAGCTTCAGCCCTGAAGTTAATTTCTTGGGTGACTTTGAAAAGCGTATAAGAAGAAAAAGTGCTTCAGAATTCCTAATATCATGGCAAAGGAACCTAAGAAAAGAGAGAAGAGTTATTTGGTTCAACTATATAAAATTGCTGATATTTGACCTTTTTTTTTAACCTACTAAAGTGACAATTTCATATGGTTTAAACTAATTGAATAGAAGGTCTCTATATAAGCCCCTTTCAGCTCTGTCATAGGGTCATTGAGTTTCCTCTGCAAAGCCTGGGGTCCCATTCTAAGTGAGTTTCCCTCCAAGGTGGCCGGGTCAGGTGGCAGAGAAGAAAATCCATTCTGTGCAGAACACAGCGAGCTGGCTCTGACTGGTCCTTTTGGGCAAAGAAGGTGGGCTGCCGTAGCCACTGCCCCATAATCACATTCCCTCACTCCCAGTGATAAGCCCCAAATCTTCACTTTTAACATGCTTTGAAAAGATTATCTTTTTCCATGTTCTCACGGCTGCCCCTCGGCCTTTGTGAAACAATTTCCACAGAAACGATGGTCTGCCACCAAATAAGAGTTTACTAAGAATAAAAATTGAATTTCGTCTGCCTGTTGACAAGCTGATTGATCTGGGGGCTCTCTTGACTGAATCCTCTCCTAAGCACATTCTCATTTATCATGTGCGATATTGTTTCCGAATCAATAGCAGCCCTCCACAGGCGCGTCTGCTGGGGCCCGTCAGGGCCCTCAGCCTTCCTTGAAACTCTGCTAATTTTTTGACAGAATTATTTCAAAAAATTGTGCTATGTCTGCTATTCTCATAGTTTGGCTAGAATCGTTTGTTGAGGTCATAATTTTTAATATACTTCCTCTAAATGCTGAGCCTTAAGGAGTTTGTCCTTTTTCTTATGAGGTTAGTTTCTTGTTCCTGCTATTCTTCCTCAAAAATCTGTTTGAGAGTTAGGTAATATTTCAGGATGTCATTCGGGTGCAACTCTGTATACAACCTGCATCAAATGCCGTACCATACAGGAGTTGGAAGAAGGCAGCTTGACTTCAGTGCTAGCCCTGCATGGACTAGCTGTGTGGCTTTGGCAATTGTTTTTCCCTCTCTGGGCCTCATTTTAAGAAACTGGGTCCAAGGAAGTCTTGAGGAGAGTCTGTCTTGAATAGACGATTTGTCCAAACAAGGAGATGTGAGCTGGAGGTTCGTTGGTGGGATTCAGCCTGCAGATGGGTTTCATTTGGCCTCCAAAGTATCTGTTTTGCTTTGTTTGTTTAAGTTGATTTAGCTTTTTGTTCTACTTTATTTAAAAAGTTAAGTTGTTAATATTTTAAATTTGCATGCATTATAATTCACCCTTTTTGGCATGAGTTTTGACACATGCATAAATTCTTGAACCTACTGCACACAGGATACAGGCAAGTCCAACATCCCAAACTATTCCTTCATGCTTCTCCCTTGTAATCAGGCTCCGCCCGCCCTCCTAACTCCTGACAGCCGTTGATATCTTCTCTGTTCTGATGGGTTTACCTTTTCCAGGATGCCATATAAATGAAATTTTACAGTTATATGATCTTTTGAGACTGAGTTCTTTTACTTAACATAAATGCATTTGAGATTCATCCATGTTGTATGTGTTAACAACGTGCTCCTTTTTGTTCCTGAATAGTATTCCACTATATGGATGTGCCACCATTTATTTATCCATTCATCCCCTATATTTGGGCTTTTTCAAGTTTTGGACAGTTATGAATAATGCTGCTGTAAACATTTGCATGAACACAAGTTTTCATTTCTCTGGTATAAAGATCTAGAAGTAGCATTGCTGGGTCATATGGTAAGTGTGTTTTTAATTTTTTAAGGAACTGCCAGGGTATTTTAAACAGTGATTAGGCCATTTTGCACTCCCTCCAGCAATATATGAGAATTCCTGTCTCTCTGCATCCTCATGAACACTTGATATCGTCACTTTTTAAAAAATTGTAATCATTCTTGTAGGTATAGTAGTATCTTGTTATTTTAATTTGCATTTTCATAATGACTAATGACATTGAGCGTCTTTTCTTGTGTTTATTTGACATCATCTATCTTCTTCGGGGAAGTCTTTGTTCAAATATTTTGCCTTTTTTTTAAAGTGGATTGTTTACTCATTGTGTTTTAAGAGTTTTTTTAATATATCCTGGGTATAAGTCCTTTGTTGCACATATGACTTACAAATAATTTCTCCCAGTCTGTGGATGTCTTTTTATTCTCTAAATTGGGTTCTTCACAAAAAAGTATTGAATTTTGATAAAGACTCCATCCCTTTTTCTATTTATCACTTTTACCTTTAATGTGTTGTGCCTTTGATGTCATATCCAAGAAGTCGTTGCAAGGTCAGGAAGATGTAGTTCTCTTTCCTTCGAGGACTTTTACAGCATTGTGTTTCATATCGGGGTTTGTGATCCATTTCAAGTTAATGTTTATCTAGTGTGAGGTGTCAGTCAGGTTGGTTTGTTTGTTTGTTTTTTGTATGTGGATATCCAGCTTTTTTACAGCACTATTTGTTGAAAACACAATCCTTTCTTCATTGAATTATTGTCAAAAATTTAAAAAGCAGTCAATCTTGTCTATGTCCACCAGAAAATGTCTGGGTTTCTTATTCTATTCCATTCGTCTAGGAGTCTATCTTTTCACCAGTGCTACACTGTCTTATCTGCTGTAGTTTCACAGTGCATCTTGAAATTTGGTAGTGTGAGTCCTCCAACTTTGTTCTTTTTCAAAATTGTTTTGACTATTCTAGTTTCTTTACCTTTCCACGTAAATTTTAGAATCAGCTAGTGTGTATCTACAGGGAATCTTGCTGCGATTTGATTGGGACTGCAGTAAACATGTGAATCAATTTGGGAAGAATTGACATGTTAACCATACGGATTCCTTTGCTCCAAGGGAACAGCCCGTTTCTCTGTTTGTTTAGGTCTGCTTTGATCTCATTCATCAACATTGTGTAATTTTAACATACAGATACTTTGCATATTTTGTTAGCTTTATATCTATGGTTTCATTTTGGGGAGCTATTATACATGGTAGTGTTTTAAAGCATTTTATTTACAGTTGTTTGTTCACTGCTAGTATGTAGGAATACAGTTGATTTCTGTTTATTAATCTTTGAATCTGCAACCTTGCTAAACTCACTTATTAATTCTAGGAGCTTTTATTGTAGATTACCTGAAAACATAGAGAAATCACACCATCTGTGAATATTTTATTCTTTCTCATCTGAATGCCTTTTACTTCTTTTTCTAGACTTAATGAATTTACTAGGACTTCCGGTACGATATTGAATAGGAGTGAGAGAGTGAATATTCTTGACTAGTTCCCGATCTCTTATGGAGAAAACATTTGATACGATGTTGGATGTAAAATTCTTCACAGATGCTCTTTATTAAGTTCCCTCTGTTCCTAGTTTTCTGAGAATTTTTATCATGAATGGATGTGGCACTTTGTCAAATGCTTTTTTGCAGCTATTGATATGATTATATAATGTGAGGAACTGCAGTGGTTGATTTTTGAGGGTTGAATCAGGCTTGCGATTCTATGATAAACCAAAATATATTTTTTTAATGTAGCAGATTTTAAATATACACTTTGAATTTTTAGTTTTCCTTAAGAATTCAGGAGGTCTGGCAACAGTGGGTCAGAGATCCTGCCTGGTCATGAACTAGAGCTGAAGAGAGACCACCCTCCAGTGGACCAGGAGGTGCTCTCCGTAGACTACAGTAGAGGCCAGAGTCAAGACTATTACGGCCTGTGCACTCTTGGTTTTGTTAAAGCAAAGAATTATTTTTCTGTGACGATGTCTCCAAAAAAGTGGAAAAGAAAAGCAAACGAGGAGTATTTTGTGTTTCAGGAAAAATGGAAGAAAGCGTATAATTTTAGGGAAGTGATCAATATTCCCAGGTATTTTCCTTACCCTTTCCTACTTCCATCCCAGTTGTCACCACCTTGGCCTCTGTCGGCATTTGGATTTGAAACCCTAAGTGAATTGTCCAGGTATCAATCCCTGTTTCGGTTCCACACACAACCATGCCAGATCTCTGGGGAGTCCAGAGTTCTTGCAAGGGAACAGCAAGCACATATTGTAGTTCTTTAAGGATTTGCAGCTTAGACAAAGGTGTTGCAATGAAGCCCCATTTCATTTTCTTTATACCCAATCATCAGCATGATTTCCATGTTTTAGTTTGATGATCTTTTGTTTCTCCTCCTTTGTTTATTTAAATCTGACTGCCTGTTTATTCACTCCATATTTGATTCCAGAGCGACTACTTTTTGGGAAGAGAAGAGACTATTCATTTGTCCCACTGAGTGATTCTCCTGGAGCATTCTCTTAAGTCTACAATAAAAACCATTCCGCCAAGCCGGTATTTCTCTTTTGTGCCACTACGGCTCATCCATATAGCTCCTTGGTTTTGGTAAAGACTGGAGTATCTTTTCTACTTGTTCTGTCATATCTGACAATATGTACTAACCCCCCAGCACTCTGAGCAACCCTCCTGACTCTTAAAGGAAGAGTTAATCGTGCTTTCCTCTGGATCTTGCTGCCTGGTTCCTTCTTCTTTTGAAGCTCATCATACTGTCATTATCTGATAGCTTTAATCATGATTTTAAAACTAATTTTAAAAAGCAAAATACGCGTATAGCAAAAAAGAAATCAGAGTTTCTGAAAGGATATGCGGGAAAACCTTTCTCCCCCCGACTCTTAACCCCACATCCCCTGGCACTTTTCCCCAGAGGGGACCGCTTTGCCCAGGCGCCTGCATATCCTTCTAGAGGGCTTCTGTGAAGTATACACTCCACAACACTTGTATACAAGTGAGGACACCCTGCACACTTCCTCACCTTGCTTTTCTTGTCACTTGAAATATATTTTGAAAGATTCTATCTTGAACATATATTTTGAAGATTA
The DNA here is from genome assembly GCF_021613505.1 of Equus quagga. Taxonomy (NCBI): domain Eukaryota; kingdom Metazoa; phylum Chordata; class Mammalia; order Perissodactyla; family Equidae; genus Equus; species Equus quagga. The sequence goes on along the minus strand of NC_060279.1, from coordinate 48,781,299 downwards.
TTCTATCTGAGTACATTTATTCACTCATCCAAAAACTATTGAATGCCTGCTACATGCCAGCCCTGTGCTAACCTCTACGGACGCAGCGATGAACGAGCAGACATAATCACTACCCTCAGTGATTTATTCTATTTATTCTTTTGATTGACAAAGCAAAACAATACAAACAAAAATATTACATATATATAAAATATACACACATTTATATATATATTTAATGTATTACATTAGATGACATAATATGTATTATGATAGATGGTACTAGGTGTTATGGAGAAAAATAAAGTGGGGTCAGAAGACCGGAAATGTTGGGAGGCAGGGGTTACAATTTTAAATTGAATGGTCAGAGAAGACCTTACTGAAATGATGAGCTTTTTCTTGAGGAGGAAGTCCTGCACCTGGTACATATAGACGACCTCCTTCTTTTTAAGTGCAGCATAATGTTCTAAGTACACTGGTACATTTGCCAGTGCATCACAAGGGACCATTAGGTTGTATCCACTCTATGGTCAATAAACAATGCTATAAGGATTATCTTTGCAACCACTCTTTGCATACATGTGCAAATTTAACTCTGGTGGAAAAAAATCTTAAAAGTAGAATTACTGCCCCAGAAGAAAGAATTATCTGTATCTGTTCATGTCACCTGCCAGACTGAGTTTCTCAAGGGGAGGGACCATATCTTAGACATTTTTGAATTTCCTGGGCCTAGAGGATGTTTCTGGTTTGAACACGTGACAGCTCAGAACTGACAATGAGCAGAATGGTCTGAGCTTGTCTTTTCATTCTTCCAGTAAGCAGGCCAGCTTGCCCAGTCCCCTAGACTATATCTTACAGTGTCAACACACAGCCAGTCCCCTGGACTCTAGCTGACATGACTGAGCTTATTTCAGGAACCTACCTAGGATAGAAAGTGAAAAATCTCTTCTATTAAGCAATGAACAGTATGTTTTCTCCTCTGCACAGAGTGAACCCTATGTCCTCAGGGTGTTAAGCCTTGAAGGCTCACCACAAAGGACAAAGAAGAATTCACTCCACATAATTAAGTATTTTCATGTAAGTGTCTCCTTCCCAATGCCTTTTCTTTGGAACGTCCAAAGGATTCTGCACATCTTTCAAGGTCAAAGTAACTCAGAAAATTGGCACACTCCGAGGGCTGTTGAACATTTAAAGTTAAAATCAGTCTAGTTTAGGAAAACAAAATACAAAAAACAAAACTCGCCCAGAGAAGACATGATGGATATGTAGCAACTTCGAGCTCTGATAATATTTTCAGAGGCTGTCAGGACACTTTCAATTATTCAGAGCTTAGGACTCATTTACTCCCGAGCGTTATCTTTGTTGGTCATAAAGGCAAGCATCCTTGCAGTGGATAGAAAAAGGTCATCTCGTAAATGTAATAAGTGAGCTCTTTGCTCTTAGTTTGTTAGAGAATGTAAGATGAAAATATACAAATGGGGGAGTCAACTATAAACAGCTGGATGGGATGCCCGAATTTGGAAGGCGGGCGATGCCTGCTGGCGCCAGAGCCTGGCATTCTCCAATAGAGCAACAAGAAGTGATTTCTATTAAGGCCTCATATCTTATTATTTTTATAACATAAATTGCCATTAGGCCTTCCTGTGGAATAGACGATGATGATAATTTACCCACGCTGGACAGATAAATGATTCAATTCTTAGTTACAAGAGACTGTTGACAGTGATTACTGATGCTCATTTCTTTCAGGCACATTATGGGGGCAGGAAACTCCAGGTTTAGAGGCCTTTCATGTTTTTTCAAAGTAAATCAGTCCCTCACATAATAATTATTTATTATTGCACATTGGCAGGCAGCTGGATGCATTTATGACAGTTAAACGCTTTAGACAAAATGCTGCAAAGTAGCGCAACTGATAAAATATTTTACAGCATTGGAGATAGCTACAATAATTAGAAGGCCTTGGTACACAATGAGAGAAAGCACCTCGAGGTTTCCCCAGGGACTCTCGGCTGGTTTCCACCCATACCTTCGCCTGGCTCGGGACTGAAGTGCTGGTGTTCACTTGAGATTTGGATTCAGACCACTTGGGATCTTTGTAAAGAGCTTTCTTCCCTAAATATCATCCACCCACCCATCTGTCCGTATATTGCATTTTTCATTCATACATTCAACTTTTATTAAATATTTTCTATGCGCCTAGGATCCCACTAAGTCCTTTATATAATCTCCTCTTGCTGGAAGGACCTGAGAACCGTGTGAATTCTAGTTTTAATTGTAAATGGTGTACTTCTTCCACTTCCCTGCCCAGCTGTATTCCAGAGGTTCATCAGAGTTAAGTTTCCACGAAAATAGAACGTTTCAAATCTAGGATCTTTTGTCACAGTGCTTGGTGAATGTTACTTTATTTCCCAAATCAGTTTCTTTTTGAAAACACATTACATAAGAAAATACAGTGATAAGTAAGTTTTCCTCACTTTGCTGACTTCCAGCAGTCTCTCCAAGGCACAGGTTTCTTATATCGCCTCTCAGACGTATTATATGAACAGTCAGTCCTGCTACCATTCAACAGATGTGTTCTTAAAAATTGCCACACTATGCAAAATCACACAATAAAAAACGCAGGCCTTGCGGAACAAATGGGGTTGAAGGTACAATACTCAAAAGTAGCAACAACATGTTTTTTAAAAAGTGAAAAACATAGGAATCTAATAAAAATAGTAGCACAGTGTTCCACATATTGAATGTTAAGAAATACATAAATGCTACAAGAAGTATGGCACTTTACCTTGAAAAAGAGTTTGCTTGTAGATAGATGTTGGAAAGATAAGAGCGCGAGAGTTTCTGTCGATTATCGGAAGGAGGGTCATCTGAGATCAGACAAAAGATCAAGCGCCAGATGCGGACAGTGTGGCTCCGAAGATAAGGGGAACCAAGATAGCTGGTGGATGTCTGAGCTGTGTGCACAGGTGTCTTCTGTGTGTTTCTACACGGCTCCCATCTGCACAATGCAGTTTTCTGTATTCACATAGTGTTTCTTTCAGAAGAGATTGTGCATAAGCAAAATTTGCATGATGTTCAGATTGTTCCCTAATAGATCAATCACACTGGAAAAGACTTGTATTTTCAAAACAAATATTGTAGCAGAACTGACTACATATGAGAATGTCTTTTCCTTTCAGCATAAACTATAACATAGTGCACTTCCTTCTGTAAACTTTGAAAATGCATCAAAATTAAAAAGATATGTCACCTTTAATCCCGAAACAACTACAGTGATTTTTTTGTATCTTGCTCTATTTTTAAGAATTTTCTTGATATATGTAGTTAACCTTGCTGAAGACAGTGTCCACCAAAGGGAACTGCTGGATTCAAGCAGTTGTTTCTACAATAAGCGATAACACTTGCTCAAAAACTGGCTTCATTTTAGGTGCAAACAACCCAAATGCCCATCAGCTGATCAAATATAAACAAAATGTGGTATATCCACAATATGAAATATTATTCAGCCATAAAAAAGAATAAAATGATGATTCATGTTCAAACGTGGATGAATCTTAAAAATATTATGTTAAATGAAAGAAATCAGGCATGAAAGGCTTCATATTATAGAATTCCATTCATATGAAAGTGCAGAACAGGGCAACCCATAGAGATAGGAAGTAGATTAGTGGTTACTCAGGGCTGGGTGTATGGATGGGAATATGGGATTGATAACTAAAGGGCACAGGGTTTCTTTTTGGGGGAGATGAAAATGCTCCAAAACTGTGGTGATGGTTGCACATATCCATGAATATGCTAAAATCCACTGAAGTGCACACTTTAAGTGGCTGAATTTTATGGTATGTGAATTATGTCTCAACAAATCTATTTTAAATAGATTTAATTTCCTTTTAGGCTTTATCCATATGACATTGTGAGAGGAGGCACCAAGACCTCCGTGTTCTTGGAAGCTCATTAGTGTGATAAATTCAACTGAGCCTAGTGTGTGGAGGTGATAATTATCCACAGAAATCTACGTGTTTGGATGGTATGCATGTGACCATCCCACAGAGAAGTCTGCAGGTCCCTTTCTGCTATCATCTCTCTCTTGACATCTTGTCAGTCTTCATTTTGGTATGTTCTATGGCTTCCTGTGGCATATCCCCAGTCTTTTCAAGAAAAATACTTGGAAGCTTGCTTTCTGAACTCTTCCAGACCTGAGAATACCTTTTCATTGTCTTCCCATAAGCAAGACAGCTTAGGAGGGTAGAAAAATATTAGGTCATTATCACCTTTTACCCTCCACAATCTACAGATTTTGTAATGTCGTCTTCAGACTTTAAAAGTTTCAAAGTTCAAGAGCAGCCCGATTTTGTTCCCCTGAAGAAATCGTGAGTTTTCTGCTTGGATACTTGTAGCATTTTTCTTTGTACTTAGAAGTTGAAAACTTTGCCAGGGTGAGATTTAATATTGGTCTTTTTCACTGATTTTTGCTGGGAATGTGGTGAGCCTTTCCAATATGTGTGTGTTTTATCAGCTCAAAGAAGCTTCATGTGTATGAGTGTTGCTACAGCTCCAGTTCCTTTGATTTCTTTCCTTAGAAGATCTCTATTTTTAATATTTAAAAATTTGTCTCTCTATTCTTTATCCTCCACTTCTGTTATCTTGAACATTGTTTTCTTCTTTGTGCTTTTTCTTTGGCATTTCAAGGAGAGCTTCTCCTTTTCACCCTCTGTGTTTTCATTGAGTTCATCTTTGTGTTTTTTCTTTTGCATTTTGAGGAGAGCTCCTCAATTTCGCCCTTCACTCAGTGATACAGTTCTGCCTTCACTACCCCCTTATAACAACTTGTGAGGCTTTGTTTAATTTTTCCTTTCATCCTAACCTGGCTTTGTCTTTATGAATTTATGAAGGAGCTATGTCTTATGGTTTCCTTCCAAATAGAAAATAGTTTTAAAAGGTTATAGGGTTTCTATAGTAGATAACTTTCAAAATTCTATTTTTCCTTTTGGTTTTCAGAGTAACAAACCTTTATTTTCTCTTCATTATTTCACAGATTTTAATTTTCCCATGGACTCAATCACAAATGAGACAACAGACCAGAGTTCTTAAAATTAAAGGCTTGGACATTTGACAATCTACATTCACATTCCAGGTCTCCCAATTACTCTCTGTGTATCTTTGAGATAGTTAACTATACCTTTCTATTTAAGTTTCATCATTTTTACAACAGGAATATTTATATACATAATAGAGTCATTTTCAGTATTAAATGAGATAATGCATGGAGAGTACTTAGCACCGTTCCTGATATATAGTGAGTACAAAAAAAGATTTTTTTTTTTCAAATGAGAAGAAATCTACCTGGATTCAGAGTATGTCAACAATCAAAGTGTATGGACTTTCTCCTTGGCTTAGCTTTCTTCCCATATGAGTGTTTGTTGAATTCTCTTCTGGGTCTAGAGCCGGATAGTAGATTTGTATGGGATGTGGCTCCGCCTGTGTTGGCCGTTTTCCTTCCTTCAGTGCCAGCACTGTGATACTCTGAGCAGAGGTGATACATGAACTATTACTATCACAGATTGTCCTGGCTTCTCTTTATTATGGCTACTGTCTGGGATCGATATATTACTTTCAGGCTTCCCCTTTTATATTCAGATATTCTCCAGAAGTTTAAACTATGAATGGAGATCCAAAGAAAGTCATTCACAAGGCCTGGTGAAAGAGATCCACAAGTCTAGTTGTTTTAACTAAAAATACTGATGGAGGTAGAGACAGCAGTTTTCTGATTGGTAGCCTTAAAATTCTATACCAGTGAAAGGCAGCAAAAATGTGGTGACAAATCTTCCCATCCCTGTGTTCTTCGATCCTGTTGCATTGCCTTTTGCTATGAAGTTTCTTTTAGGTTCTGTCTATTGGTTGGCAGGGCTACTTATTAGAGGTGTTGGGGTTCTTGCCTTTTCCTTTGCCTCCACTATTTGAAACTAGAAGCCCTCTTCTTTATTTTTAATATATCTCTTTTTTGGTGTTTTGCTCAAATTCAGAGCCAGGCTTTTGGAAGGCTGAACACGAGCATTATTGGTCCATGGGTGTTTGCTGAGGCCTGGAGGCTCTTTTTGAGGAGCTGATTGTCTGACTCTTGCAATAGTCTCAGAGGGGCCACTTTCAAGAGGAATCGGTTGTCCCCAAATCATAGAACCTCAGAGTTGGGCAAGGCAATGGAAATTATAGATCCTAAGCTACCACGTGGTTGTCAAGTTTTCTTCACAATATCCCCTTCCTGTGGCTCGGCCAATCCCTTCCTGAACTGCTTTGTGTGATGGCAAGCTCACTAGCCATCACTATGGTCCATTCCATTGCTGGACAACTTGCTTAACCAAACTGAAATCTGTCCCCTGTCTATGTCTTGGGAATGAAGGGGAAAGTTACTGTGCTGGTGAGGAATCTGCACAGGAAACAGACAGCATTCCAGCTGTTACAATCAGAGAGGCAGTTAACAAAGGGAACCGAGTACTTCAAAATTATTTTTAAAATTGAGTGGATCAGAAGTCAGGGGATTGATACCAGCTTTTTCTTTTCTATTTTTACCTTTTATTGAACTATAATGTACATTCAGAAAATGCTATTGATTTTTTTTCTTTGAGGAAGATTAGTCCTGAGCTAACATCCATGCCCATCTTCCTCTACTTTATATGTGGGACGCCTACCACTGCATGGCTTTTGCCAAGCGGTGCCATGTCCACATCCAGGATCCGAACTGGCGAACCCTGGGCCGCTGAGAAGCGAAAGTGCAAACTTAACCTCTGCACCACCGGGCCGGCCCCTGATTTTTTACTTCAAGATCACCTGACAGGAAACTGCGCCTACCACTATTTCCCCACAGCTGTCTCACACCCCAAGTCTGGTGCCCAGACAATGGGACTTGTAATCGGGTAACTGTATCACACACACTTATTGTATGTTTCTTGTCAGCCAGTCTTGCCAAAGAAAGATGTCGCTGCCTGCTTTCTACCTTCCCAGTCTCACAGAATGCATCTCATTCACAGAGCTCAAATTACATTGGGAGCCCTGGCTGCAAGGTGGTCTCGGAAAAGTAGTTTTTAATCTTACCAACCTCTGTGTTACCGGGGTATACATGGAAGGGTGTGAGAAAGCATGCCAAAGGACAGAAGACAGTAGTAAGAAAGTTATCTGAGTGCTGTATGGACAGAAATCTTTTATCAAAAAGGTTTCTTCCAACGTCTCCACTTATCTGATCTACAGCAGCGGGGTTCAAGAGAAAAAGGCCCTCGATAAGTTCTCAGTGTCTTCTGGGTAGGAGAAATGTTTAGCTATTCAAAGTACTTTTACAGATTTGTGTTAATCAATTATCAGGATCTGATGAGTAAGGTATTACTGTCAGGGTCCTAAGAGTCAATAAGGAAACGGGGGGAAGGGCTGGGAAAGGAGAATTAAATGGCAATGAATATAAATGAGATCTTGTTCCTCAGGAAAAGATAGCTCTTATGCTTTACTTTAAGAATCTGCAAGATAACAAAGGTAAAGGGCCCCAGAGATGGGTGGCCCTGTGGGATCTCAAAGCGTTCCCACGGGGTGGGCATATCCTTCAGCTTCATACCGACAGGCAATGAGAGGCCACAAGGAGCAACCCCCCATGCTCACACTTGATCAGTGGAGAACAGAGGGAAAAAATGGATGGCACGGACCTTTGCCTGTTCCCTTTCCATCTCTGGAGAGTAGCAGTATGATGAGGAAGTTTATTCACTTGTAAACACACCTTATTTTTAACATCTTAGTCATATTCAGCTGAGTTATCATTGCTTATGTTATTCGAATGACTCATTTCCTCTTGCACCCTGCAAATATTAGACATTATCATATCCCATATCTGTCTTATTTTCTGTATCCCTCAGGACTACCATTTAGTTTATCCGAAAGAAGAATTTTAGAGGAAAACCACACCAAATGCCAAGGAGACGCAAGGCAGGAAAAAGCGAGGCTCACATGTACCTTTTTATTTGAAGCCTCAGCACACTGGCAAGGTTCTGTTAGCGCTGGCGTAGAATGTAGATGGATGACAGCAATAAAATCAGATATAGGAAAAAGACAATCAAATCACTGACTAGGTCACATTCAAAATGTATTATATCAGGACGGGGGGCTCTACCTTAGGGCATGCGTTGCCTTCCACAAGAGGCTTCTGAAGTGCCCATGTACCCTTCCTTTCAACATCTATCTGCCTGATTTGATCCTGGGTTTCAAGTCTTTTCCCATGCTCACACTGTTCCTTATTGTTCCGTGAAAATCTTATGTTCATTTATACATTTTTGTCCTTACTGTTAGTAGATGCTAGTGGGGTTCCACCCAGATCCACTTTGCTGGCCAGCGCACTCACCCTCAGCTGCCGACCTGCGTTGCCCATGACGTTACCCTGTCACATCAATGATTGACTGATGTGGGGTTCAAAAGGCTTGCTCCCTTGCTTTAATGGGGGGAGGGAATTCTGCGATGCAATTAAAGGGCCCAAATTTGTATCTCATGCTCTTTTTAGAGAACTGGACTTAAGACACTACTGAAGTAGCTTTTTTCTTTTTCTGCTTGAAACTATGAGCCCAAGTCCTTTCTGCTTCTCCAACGTAGTCAAGGTCCACCTTAGTTTCCACTTCCTTCCAGAAGCCTTCCCTGATATTCCTAGTCCTGTTTCTTCCCTCCTCTGAGCTGCTGAGTCATTCCCAGGCAGTGATATCAGCTAAATGCTCTCATAGATACTGACTTGTGGAATTAGCTGCCAGCTTGTCATAAATATAAATTGCAAGTCCCTCAGGGCGGACGCTGTTGAAGTATGCAATGTGTGGTCAATGGATGGTGTCCCGCTAACTCCATTGGCAGTAGATTCCCCAGGCGGGGTGGAGCTTTCAGAACAAGCATCCATAAACTGAGACATTAGGCCTAAGCACCTGGGTCTGGGGTTAAAAGAAGACTCTGCATGGGGAGCTCCTTCCAAGTATGTGGATTCTTCCTTTTAAAAGCAAGGTTGGGCAGCCACTTGTCAAAAGGGAAACAATTTTGTCCAGGGTTCCCCAAGCCATGCTTTTTGAAAAACAATTTTCTCTAGGTAAACTGAGAACAAAAGATTCTGTCTTCAAATGAATTTTAAAATACATATGGTATAGCCAATGGAAATTCTTAACATACACTAAATGCTCTGAAAAGTCCTGTAAGTTAAAAGAAAATCTGCCTAACTTTGTTTAACACAGCCTTTTCCAGTCTCATGTGACCATATGACAACAGAATTCATGCCAGTATAACAAGAATTAGCCCATGGAACTGTTCTTCCATGGAAATCCTTAGGGGAATCCTAGGGGTGGCAGTGGCTATGTTGAGAGTGGGATGGGGTGGGAGCTAGTGAGATCCCAGTCATCTGGAAGCATGTGAAATTTGCATGAACCCATTCTAAACTGGTGAGATATTGAGTATGGGGCCAGTCATCTTCCTTCTGTCTGATCTGTAGAAAAGGTGTCGGCAGCATCTGCCCTTTCTAAGTAAGGAAAAGGAGGCTCAGAGAGAAGACAAGTGTCTTGACTAGATGATATTTCACTCAGTTTTCCATCCATCCGTTCATTTACTCAGGAACTATTTATCAAGCATCAACATTATGCCAGGTCCCATGTCCCGGCATCCTGCTCACATTTGCTTTGTTCTGCACAGAAAATGAACAGCATCTCATAGCAGGCAAGGTGCTTAGTCTTGCCACAGTAGCAAGATGATGTTCAATGCAACAGGCAAAGGTAAAGCTCCTACTCTGGCAGGCCCTGGGTGTGTCCATGCTGTTTCTTTAGGGAAATTTGAAGGTCTGCAAAGTCTAGAAAACAGATTCTTGGTTCTGTTTTTGTGGGCTGGTGTTCTAACTAGTTTGATTGGCTTACTTTGGGTAAAACTGTTATTAAGATTTCAAAGGTTTTACACTCTTCCGAATAATCAGGTTTCGTGTAGGTAACTTTGCCTCAAGAGAAGAAGTTGGTGCAACATCAACTAGTGTTGGTACTATTGACATTTTGAGCTGAATAGCTCTTTATTATGGAGGCCTATTTTGTGCATTGTAGAATGTTTATCACCATCCCTGGCCTCTACCACACTAAATGCCGGTACCTTGCCAAAGTTCTGATCACCAAAAATGTCTCCAGAGATTGCCAAATGCCCCCTGGTAGGGCAGTGAGGAGGGGGAATGGCCCCCAGTTGAGAATCATTGCCCTGAGGCATGCTCCATGTACCGTGCAGTCTTTAATTCGAGGATCTGTAAGCTAAGAAGGTAGGTAAGGCAGTTGAGCAAAGTGCCATAAGTCATAAAGCAACTTGGTGAAGGTCAGCCTAGAGTTAGCTACTTGGCGGAGGGTAGGACTTCTGACTCCAACCTCATACCAGGCTATTTGCTCCACAGTGGCAAAGACCCTCTGACGGATGGTTTCTGCCAAAACCTGTGTCCTTTGCAGCCAGAGGTAGACGAGTGGAGGAAGAAGTCCTTACACCCAAATGGAGATGAGCATATGAATCAGTCTCTGGAGGTGAGGAACCTGTGATGTGTGCTTCCTGATTTCATCTAGAATTGGGGCTGTCGGCATGTGAGTAGGCAAAAACTTGTAATGTTCCTCTAATAGGCCTGCCCTAAACAGCCATGCGGTGTGGGGATAATGGGTGTTGGGTGAATGACAATCAAACTGCCTCTTTTCCAGACTCCAGATCAAAGATGGTCAAATTGACTCTCTCATGGGCAGTAGATTGACTGTTTCTTTCCTCTCTTACTCATCATATCTGTGTACATCCTGCCTTGAGCTAAAAAAACATTGGCTGGGAAGGACTTGAGGTTGGCAGGGAGGCATGAGGCCTAAGCCTCTGTTTATGATACATGTCATATTTCATGGACCACGTCTGGACCCCACCTGCCTCCTTAATCTCCTTGGAATGCTGGTGCTTCCTCCATGCGCTCTGTGTTATTCCAATGACTTCAGTGGGTACTGCAGTTTCCAATTTCCTAACCTTTCTATTAAAATTAATATTTAGATGTTATAACTTTAAAACTGGAAGAATGATGGAAGCAGTATTCAATGTTTATGTCTCCTAGTCACGAAAATGCTCCCAATTTCACTCATGCCGGGCCACACACATGTAGTCACAATAAATAGCATTTACCGTGTTTACAGTAGGGAGAGAATGAGGAGGACTTCTGTTTTTATATTGATGGGCTCAGCTGGGCTGGGGATACGATTGTTTACAATGAGCTACATTTTTTGTTGTTCTGATTTACCCTCAAATTAAATCTTTATTTCAGAAACCAACCCCAGGGAGTCCCCGTAACGAGGGAATGTAATAAACAGCATTAGGAGAGGGCCCATGGCCGCCGCTCCCTGGTAATTAGTCCAAATGTCTCAATCAGAGTGGTTCTCAAAGTTTTACAGCCACAGTTTGGTCACAGGTTTATTTGTAAAGAGCTGGTTTGGCATTTTTCTCAGCGTGGCCTTTGCCCTTTGGGGAGGGGCATGGGGGGTTTGGCGACATGGAACATGGGGAAGTCAGACTTTCAGGTTTGTTAGGGGGTGATGCCCATGTTTCTTCTTTCCATCTGTTTCCAAATTAAAAATTGTCCAAATTGAAAGAAACTGGGAAAGGGAAATAAGTATCTGGCCTTGGTTTTGAGGACACGCAAGGGAAGGGAAGGGGCCGAGGATGGGACTGAGTGCGTGGGAGCGTTCCCACCCAGGCAGGGTGACTGTCCTATAAACCCTGGCAAGAGGGGAAAGGTCATTAGAAGGCTCCGAGTTTCTGTGGTGGGGCTTGTAGCCTGCCCAGCTCACCTCCTCCCTTCCCATCTTGGTGGGAAGAAGGAAGCCTGGGCCTTAGTAACACCCCCACCCCCAACCCCCCAAAGGTCCCTGGGGGCCTGTAAGCTGCCAAGACCTCCAGTCTTCCCAGAAAAGAGACCAGAGAGCACAGGGCAGCAGGAGCAGCTCTGGTCAGGCTCCCATTTCACCCTCACCAGCAAGCACAGCAGGAAATGCAGAGACGCCCAGCTGGCACCGCCCCTTGCAGTCCTCCTGCAGCCCAGCTGTCTCCATGACGCTCCTTCCCTCCCTCAGTATTAACTGAGCAGCATGATTAGCGTAGAGGTATTTAGCCGCCTTATTTTCTGAGCTGAACAGGAAGACAGGGCTGTGGATAGGTAGGAGGCTCCTTACAGCATGGTGGATGGACGTTTTCAATCGAAAACCCAGAAAGCATGGTGTCTATGTTACGAGACCCTCTGCTGCCTCTAAGTCACCTGGCCTGGCTCGGGGGTGGTGAGGTGTCAGGCAGACGCACCTCTTGGTCTAGTGGGAAGGAGGATATGGCTGGGGGCTGGGAAAAGCGCTCAGGGGCAGGAGTTCAGTTCCACTGGTCGCTCCTCGCACATGCTGCCATGTTATTGATTTAGTTTTAAAGAACATTTTTGTAAGACATATCTCCTAAGGAATCATCAGTCATGAGTCCGAGGGTCTGCAAACTTCTTCTGTAAAGGGCCAAATAGCAAATATTTTAGGTTTTGTGGGCCACCCAGTCTCTGTCACAAAGACTCAACTCTGCTGTTAGGGGGAGAGCAGCCATAAACTATAAGTAAGCGAATGGGCCTGGCTGTGATACAATAAAACTTTGTTTACAAAATCAGGTGGTGGGCAGCATTGGCCTATGGTTTCCTATTCTTGATCTGATCGTTCATTCCCCCTTCTGTGTTAGCTTTTTCTCTTTCTTTAGCTCCCTCCCCTAACTGCTTTCCTCCCTTTTCTCCTTCCTCCCTTCCTCCCTTCTTCCCTCTCTCTCTTCCTTCTTTCCTTTCTTTCTCTTTTCTTTTGATACGAGTTATGCCGTGCATTGTGAAAGGCACAGAGAACACAATGATGAACAAGACAGGTGTGATCCCATCCTCCTAGAACTTCTAATAGGGAATATTAATGAATAAGCAAATCATTAAAGTAAAATACTGTAACTGATACTAGTTACCCAACATCCTTCTCCATTTTTTTTTCACTATTAGAATCTCAATTTTGTTCAGAATGGCAATGTCTCAGATTTTTAAAAAATTTCTTCTCTTGCTTCCTTAGTAGCTAGAAGTTGCTGTGTGACAAAGTTCTGGGCAATGAGACAGAGACAGAGGTTCTTGGAGATCGCATCCCTTCCTAAAGAAAAAACCAAGCCCCTTTTCACTCTTGGCCCTTTCATTTTCTTTCCATTTGGAATGCTGCTATGATTCCCGGAAGTGCAGCAGCTTTCTTGTGAGCCTGAGGAAAACAGCTATGTGTTAAAAAGTGGAAGCAAGAAGGTGGAAAGAGCCTGCGTGTGTCCCTGATGATGTTATTGATTCTTAGCACCAGCTCCATTGCCTACCTTTGAACTTCTTGTGGCATAAACAAATAGCCTTCTTATTGTTTAAGCTAATATAATAAGCTTTCCTGTTACATGCAACCCAAGGAAATAGAAAGAGACTAAATTATAATTAGTATCAGGATTACAGAGCCATGGATTAAAAATTAGTGCTCAATAATTACCTGCAGAGTCTAAAAAAGAAAACAGCGTAACCACTCTCAGATTTCTGAGATATTGTCTCACTTTGTGTACCTCAACTCCTAGCAATGCTCTCCACGACAAAAGGAGCAAAGAGTGGCACTTCACTGGCAATCCAGACCCAGCATTGTTTTAAAAGTGATTTATGATGATTGGGTTGTTTACTAAGTCTGGGAAACCAGTGTAGCAAATTTAGATGGGAAGTGGATACAGATCTGGGCTCAGTTCTAGAAATTTCTTGTTACAAAAGATTGCTTTCCTTGCGCAGGTAAAGACTCATAACAGTTTAGTTATGGACTCAGTCTGAATTGTTGACAGGGCCACTGCCTTCACTGTGTCTTTTGACTAGCAAGCATTTTACAGGTTAGGGACAATAGTAAATAAAAAGTGATGTGAGTGTATTTGTGTGTATACACGTGCTTTGGGGGAGTAAAGACAGTTGTGGCCTCAGCAGTAAATTACCCTTCACCTGCTTCGGAAACACCCTTTACCAGCTCTCAATAAAGACCTCAATCATCTGTTGAAGGCTTTAGATGAGGCCTCCATTCGGGCTTAGCAATAGGGGATGCCTGCAAGTCTCCTGATTGCTTGTGGACATCATCTGCTCCATGAACTGCTGGCGTGATACTTAATTCTCAGAACTTAAGCACACAACTCAAATTCATATATCACACGGTAGGGAGGGGCATGACTTGACATAGGGGCTGGTGAAATGGAAAACTAGATAGAAAGTTGCTTGAAGGAGTTTAGTCCAAAGGAGAATTCTTCAGGAAAAAGGGAGAGTGTCCCCCTGCCTACTTTTGATTGAAGCTAAGTTACACTGGTAACGTTCTAGAGAGGTGCACTTGGATTCCTTCTTGACACTGAGTTAGATCAACATTTAGAAATCTAGAGCTTGGCTTAAATGCCCAAGATTCACGTGCTGTTATCCCTCAGAGGCCATGCCTTTGGTAGTCAACAGCTCCTAGGCTCTGTTCTGTCTGCTTGATCCTCTCTCACCTTCTTTCTTACTTTATTGGTGTACAGAACACACCTGGGCTGCTGAACGTTACCGGGATGCCTTCTTACACGAAGAATTGTTGCCCAGGGCTTTCCAGGACATTTCCCTGCGCTCTGCAGAAGCTCTCAGCTTTGGGTCAGCATTTTGGAAGGGAAGACAATTGATGCTTTCAGACTTGCTGATATAATTCTTTTTGATGTGTATCATGTGTTTTGACACAATCCCCTGAGCCATTGCGGTTTTCAATATTCTTGGGCCTATAATGAAAGTCAAAGAGAGGGGAATGTTTTCACTTAATGTTGATTTCTAATATTGATGGCATGTTACCTCGTTTGTGTTTCTGAAGCTTTAAGGGATAGAATTAAGCCCTTGGGTCTCGGATTAGGTACATCTCTTGAGGGCCTGTGGCTGTCAAAAGCTGACACTGACACTGGAGGCAAAAGAACTTCGGGAGGAGCACATGCTGTGCTTATGCAGGTAACTAATTTTTCCCATCATTATGAATTTTATGGCAAATACACCAGCTGCAGAAGAATTTGTGGGCTTTTTTTTTGGCTGTAAGGCATCTTAGAGAGTGTTTGCCAATTTTCTGTCTCAAAAAAGGTGTCTTAGCATCTTGATTTAGCCCTGAATAATTCAACAGAATCTCTAATAACAGACTTGCATGTTGCAAAGCCCCAAAACATGTTGTAAGCTTAAAGAGGCAGCAAGAAATTTAGCATCACAAACAAAAGTCAAAGAATCAAAGCTAGGAGGTCTTTAAAGGGTAGGAGCAGTGCCTCACACATGTGCTGGGTGCTTATTTTTGCTGACAGTTTCCTTGTTTTTTTAAAGAGCGGTGGCTCTGAAAAGGGACCAGGAACATTCCTGGAAGTTGGTTGTTGCTCTTAATTCCTTTTTTATGAGAATTTCCTTCTTATGGCTTGTCCATTCATTTGTTCATCCTTTCATTCCTTCCTTCCTTCCGTCGAACACATAATTATTGAGTGTCTACAACTTTCCAGCTACTGTGTTAGGCCTTAAGGATTTGAGGGTTAGGGGAGCAGACTCAGCCCCTCATCTATATAGAGTCTAATCTTGCTCTCTCTTCCCAAAGCAAGGTAGTTTTGGTGTTCTCTTGGATTCTGAGTTACACCAACCTCTTTCCATCAAATTCCGTCTCATCCTTCTCCTCCCTCATTTTTCTCTAAATCTTCTTAAGTGGCTTTTGTTGTTTTGTGATTTTCCACCAAAATCATGATAAGAATATTGGAAACCCTCACATACAGAAGAACATGGAAAGGAACTGCGAGGGCTTGGTTTGGGGGAGATTATGACTTTGGAAGATGTCTTCTTCTCTTTGCTTCATGGATTTGAAAGGTTGTCTTTAGAAGAGAAATTAAGCTTAATGTGTATCTTTCCAAGGGGCAGATCTAAGACGAAATGGGAAACAGATTTGGGCTCAAAGGAACCATCAATTTTCTAACAAGCAGGGTGAAGGGACCTGTGCCTGACACTGGGCTGAGTGTGTGCATGTGTTCATGTTTGCATGTTTTCCTCTGTATGAATAGATGATGGTTTCTCAACCTCAGCACTAGTGACATTGTGGGTCGGAGAATGGGGCCTTTGTTGGGGCTGTCCTGTGCATTGTAGGGTGTTTCACACTATCCCTGACTTCTACCCACCAGTTGCCAATAGCACTCCCTAGTTGTGACAACCAAGGATATCTCTAGTCTTTGCAAAAATGTCCCCTGGGGGACAAAATTGCCCACGGTTGAGATATATATATAGATATATAGATATAGATATATAGATATATAGATATAGACATATAGATATATACACATACACATTGGATAGATAGATACATTTATCTGGGATAGAGCTAAGACTCTGATTTAAAACCCACAGATTCCCTGGCAAACAATATAGCTTCCTTGGTGTACAGGGGCTTCTCAGCACTGTAGCTATTGAAGTGGACGGCCATTTGTCAGGTGGAGTAGAACAGAATATTGCCTCAGGTGGGGAGCGGGACTCCGCAATCTGTAAGGCCCCGCTCTTCCAACTAACAGATTTTGTAATTCCATAAGACCAGATTTGAGTTAATAAAATTGGTGTCAGTTTCTAAGGGAATATACCAAACTAAGGTTATGACAGTGGGCCTCACGGTGCTGTTTGAAATATGATGCATAGCTGTAGGGTGGGATGAGTAGAAATGGTTGAACTTGTTTGGGGTTTAATTGGCAATCAAAAATTTGCTTCCTAGATGTGGGCATGTCACTGTAAAAGCACACCCAGGACCTTACTTTGTCTGGCTAAAGTTATTAATATGTGTTGATTGATGTCAAAATGGGAATTGAATCATAAATGTGCTTCGGGGCCTCGGGCTGGTGGCTTGGCAGCTTCTTTAGCCTTGTCACTTTGGAGAGACAGCTCACATGGCCCTGCCTCATTTTTTTGATGATTTCTTAAAGATTTCACTTTATCATCTTTTGTCTATGAGCAGGCTTTGCTCTCCATCCCATTAGTGTTACCTCCGCCATGGCGCAGTCAGAACAAAGTTGTTACCCACAAAGGAACCCTGGATAGATTTCATACTGGAGTGAAACAATGGGGTTGTACACTCCATAAAGAAAACAAAATAAAATAAAATGTCCCCAATTAGTGCTATTTACAGACATGTAACACCATGGCTGCTGATGGGGGGTGTATGTTCCTTTCCCAGGGGAGTCCCAAAATTCCTCGCACTCGCTCACAGGAGTAAAAAAGCATGGTCTTTCTCATTTCCAAGTTAATCCAATTTGAGTGTGGGCTGAGAGGGACCAGAGCTTCCCGAAGGGCCTGGCAGAACTGGGCAGCTGAGCATCATTACCAGACCACACACGTCATGTTTAATAGCTAGATTCTGTGTGCTGGACCAGAGAGGAGGTAAATCAGTGTTAGAAATTCCTCAGGAGCAGCCTCCGTCTCCCTTCACACTGTGGAGGCTTTTGTCCAAGTCCCTCCTCTCTCACCTGAATTTCAACAGTTTCCTAAAGGTGTCACCGAGTCTAGATGTGGCTTATTCCAATCTACTTTCTTCTGCGTTGGTGAAGTGGTCTCCTTAAGCCCCAGGATGATCACGTCATTTCCCTCACTTAAAAACTCTTTTGGTTCTTTTGTGCTTAAAGGATAAAATTCAAAATCCAAGTGATTGAGATAAATGACCCTTAATGCCAGCATATCCCCTTTCAAGCCAGCCTCTGCGCGTGAGCCATCCTGTCCTCAAATGATAGTGAATTCCGTGTAGACATTGCCCCATGCTGCACTTTCTAACGATGATCTATTTCTTTCGTGGTCCAGCTCAGAAGTCCCCTTTGCGGTGAAGGCATCTTCATGCTCCTGGTTGGGACATATTTTACGCTCTCCAGTGGCCCCTAAACACAGTATGTCCAGCTTAGCATGTGATATTTCGATTTTATCTATTTACCTACTTGCTTATTTATCTGTTTATAAATCTATTTTTTTCTCTAGCCTTGACAGGTAGAGTACAGTCCCCGCAATGCCTGGAACATAAATAGCTGCTCATTAAAATATTTTGGAATGAATGCATGAATACATAATTGAATGTAAGTGTGAATACACAAGTAGGTTCTCCCTGTCTCCAAATGATTCCTTAGAATAAATGGAAAAGCTCATTATTATAGTACAGAACAGTGATAGAGAAAGCAGATTCTGGATTCGCTCCTGGCTTCACTACTTGCTAGCTGTACACCCTTGGCGAGTTACTTACCCTCTCTGGGCCCTCAACTATTTTACCTGTAAAATGAGGATAATATTATTATCCCCACTAGCACCTGTTTGTTTGAATTGTCATGAGGATAAAACATATTAGTATATTTAAAGTATTTTAAAACCTGGCCCATATTAAGTACTATGTTAGCACTAATTATTTTTGGAGGCACCAACTCTTCCCAGAATCTCTCTAATGCAGGAGGTCTCCAACTTATGCAATGACATCATCAAGAGGGATGAAAAAAAATGCAGACACTGGGGGCTCATTCCAGCCCAGGTGAATCAGAATCTCTGGGGTGAGGCCCAGGTTCGAATTCACTATCAGATGCTTAACAAAGAAACTTTAATGAAGTGCTTGTTCACCGAGGAAAGAGTTGAATTAAGGGAGCAACGAGGATGGTGAGGCACCCAGAGGCTGGCAACAGTGAGAAGCCATTGGCACCACTGAGCTGAAGGAAGAAGGGAGAAGAGTGTCACTGGAGCCAGTGAGAGTGCGGTCCTGGAGGATGGGCTGCCCAAGGGGACCGTTATTTCTCATGAGGGACTGAGTCTCCGAGAGAGACACAGCACAGAGGCAGGGAAGACGTGGGAAAGAAGCACCTGACCTCTTTCCCCTTCCGCCTTTCCATCTCCAACTGGTGCCTCCCCCAGGCAGAAGCCAGCTATAATCTGGCTGGCAAAGGAGCTGAGAGATGGGGTCATCAGGAGTCAGCATTCTTATCACAGACCAGGAAGAGAAGAGCAAGGAGTGGATTTGAGAAGACAAAGGGGAAAAAGTCAACACGTCAATTTTAGGGGGAAAAAAATATCCTTGAGTGCTTCTGATGCACAGTGAGGAATAAGACCCACTGCCTTGATGGGGCATTCACATGGGCCCACGCTCCAACTCCTCCAGCATTCAGGGAAGACAGCCATCCGAGGCCAGAGAGCACACAGGTAGCCTTCTGATACTACGGTTCTCAGTAGGTTCTCCCTATGCAGTCCCTCTTCCAGGACACCAGGGACTGGGGGAAGTGGTTTCTGGGAAGTACCCTGGCCATATAAACCAGATGGGTTTTGACCAAGGTAACAGCTGACTTTCTTTCCGGGAGTTTGGGTGCTGAATGCTGGGGAGACTAGTCAACGGGAGCTTGTGTTCCACCCCCGTAGTTTGGGAAGGGGGCTCCTAGCTCTTGCCTTTTGTTTTCTTCCAAGCAAACATGCCAGAAGAGACCCCTGAGATTTCTACCATATGTCACATCATCTGACTCAATCTAATTTGCATAACCCCACGGTGGAATTTGGAGTGGAAGGGTGCCTGGTGCCCCCCACAAAGTGCTCCAGTTTGCATTGAACCCACCAGCTTGTTTTCCCATTGACTGTGTCGGCACGTTTCAGAAGATTTCATTTCTGCTGCTTCCTTTCCGAAAGGAGGAAGGTATAAATCATAGGCGCAGAAGTAACTAGCAGTTGTGACATTTTGTTACAGAGTTTAATTACATGAATCATAAAATATTGCTACAATTTTCCAAACTGTTAAACCTTAATTAATATGAACCCACAGGGACCACCTTGATCGTTCTAAATATTCTGAATCACAACTCCTACGGTAGTGCCTCAATCCGCCTGAAGTGCTTTGTAATTTGCAAAAAGTGATTAATTATTAGAAATGAAACCAGACAAATTAATTTAATATAAATGAGGCTGTACATGATTTGATTAATTCTTTTTAATTACCTATATGTTATTTTTTCAATAGTTGAACAAAGAAGCCTATTCTTCTCCTGCATGTTCATATTCATTAATCTCATTAGCACAGAGTATTAATATAATTTTATCGCACATTCCAGAAGTACAGCACATTGACAAACCGTAATGAATCGCGGCATTAGTGTCCTATCACTACATTAATTTCAAGACATGCCTGGCTCATCTGCAATTTACTTTGAGACTTACTTTAAAATGAGCTGAATAAGCGTGTAATTATGACATCTGCTTCTTTTCAGGTACCTTCTTTGTAAATCAGTGACAAAGGAATAGCAGGTTTAAATATGTGTTAACACTTGGATAGCATGTATAATTGCAATATGGCGATGTGTAATGAAGATTAAATTAGACCGTACTATACCTGACATATGCAAGAACATAATTGAACTATTGTCATTGTTAAAGTAGAAGCAGCTGCAAAATAATAACATTTGAATCGAGGACAGCGAAACGAAATTAGAAAAGAAGGTAAAGAGGATAGTCTCAATGAGTCACCAAGAAAAGAACCATATCAAAACAGG
The DNA here is from genome assembly GCF_021613505.1 of Equus quagga. NCBI lineage: Eukaryota > Metazoa > Chordata > Mammalia > Perissodactyla > Equidae > Equus > Equus quagga. The sequence goes on along the minus strand of NC_060279.1, from coordinate 48,760,728 downwards.
ATCCTGCAAACTCTAAGAGTTCAGCGTCTTCGCCTTTTGTGGCTGATGACAGTTGGTCATGAATTTCATGAACTGTTCCAAAAGGGTCCATTTCGGATATCACTGGGGCATGACATCACACTGCATATCTTGCATGCTCAGAACCTCTGCTCCGGGCTATGGGGTGGGCACCATGCCCAATGTTCCCATCTTGAGCCTCAGGCAGGGAAGTGGAATTCTGGGATCGAAATCTAGACACCCCGCATGGTTAACCCTAGATTTCCCTGAGCAGGACACCTAGGACGACAAAATGATTTGAGATTGCCTGGGGAGCAAAACAACCCTGAACTTGGCTTCTAGGGGAGACAGGAGGAAAGGACATAGGGATTTGTCATCTTTAGAGGTCCGTGCAGAGTTGGGATAAAGAAGAAAATTGTATCTTCTATCACAAATCCTCTCCCATCTTTCCTGAAAATGGACTCTTACGGCAGCCTTTAGGATTTATCCAATTTTTGGTAAGGATTTATCGCGTGCCAAGTCTACTGTGTACCTTGGGTATTCCTGGGCAAAGTAGGGGCCCACTTAACCGTATCTATGGTTTTTCTCTCTTGGAAGCCATAAGTGCTTTAGTGTAGAGCTTGACAGGAGCCAAAAAATATTGCTTTTGAGTTTAACAAATACTCCAAAGGAATTTGGGGCTATATCTCAAAACAATTGTAAGGAATTGGCTTACTCAACAAAATCCCCATGTCAGCCTTTTTACATTGATGCTAAGGAAATGTGAAGAGATGCTCAAAGGAGATGAAAGGAACACTGCTTCATCAGAAGATGCTCGCACTGAAGTGCTGACATGGGGGCTTCCTAGCAGAGTCGACGAGAGGAAGGGGGGAGCATTATTTTCTTGGGTTAGAACGTTTAGCTACTCAAAGTAATATCATATTAGATGGGACTGACTTATTTAATACTTAAAAATACCTTCTGGGAGAGAACGTGATATTTACAGAGTTACTGTGATAGAACCATTAAATGGTAGACATTGAAGTCAACTTACAGATCCTCTATTTGGAAGTGTGGTTTTGGAAATCAACCACGGCATGATCACCTGAGAGGTTTGTTAAAACCTAGGTTCCCAGACCACGCCCCAGAGCTTGGGGATCAGAAACGCTGGGAGTGCTGTTTGGGAATCTACATGTTTAAAAAGCTCCTGGTGATTCTTGGTATGCAAAGCTTGACATAATCTAGCCTCCTCGTTTTACAGAGGAGGGAATGAAGACCCTCAGAAAGGAAAGGGACAGAGACAGAGCTGGGACGAGAACCCAAGCAACCTGACTCCTGGTCCAGTGCTCTCTCCTCTGATGCTGAGCGTGCATGGGAAGTAAAAGGCAGGATGTGGGTTTCGGCAGTCAGTGGGCACCTGCAGCAGCATCATTTTGTCCATTGAATTTGTGCTTCGCAAGTTTGGCAAACAGGTGTTATAATGTTAACTGACTCTATCCACTGAGGTGGGTAGGCCTATTGCAAATTCAGGAGTTCAGAGGAGCTGTGCTGTTCAGGCCTCATCAGAAGAGAGAATGGTCCTGGGAGAATTTTCTGCAAAATTTTGGAACAAGAAAGAAAGTATGATTTTCAACTTGCAATAAGGAATATTTCAATGTCAACCTTTTTTCCCCACTCGTCCATTTATTCCTTAGTGTATCCGTTCATTTTACAACCTCTAACGAGCTCATCCTTTTGCCAGGTATGACATTAAGCGCTAAGATTACAACAATGAGCAAGAAAGAAACAATTTCTGCCCCCAATAAGAATCGCTTAGATCCAACCAGTTCCTGTTCTCAGAGGTGATTTGAAACAAAACAAGTCTATTATATGGGTTGTTTCTCCTCTCTTCTGTGCTCACAACTATGCCCCTAGGCTTCCTAGTGTCTAAAGGATCGTTTGGGGATGCTGGTCCTTTCCTTATCTTTCTCCCCTCCTGCTTTCTCACTTAATGTGAGTGAGTGAGTAATCCTATTTTAGGACCGGTCTGAATAATTGAACCTGTACTTTCTAAATGCTCCTCACTTCCTCTTGTCGACTCTGCCAGGAAGCCTGTGTCAGCACTTCCCTGCAAGCATCTTCGCACGAAGCCGTGTTCCTTTCATCTCCTTTTAGCTCCCCTTCGCATTTCCTTACTGGTTACTGACATGACCACTTGTTTAACAAATGTGTACTACTTATTGTTTAAATATTAAATAATTGATGGAAAACTAAGTACAACATTTACAGTGATATGGTTTTCATTCCATATGAGGGCTTCTTGGTTAAAAGAAACCATGTTTTAGAGTTTCTAATTTCTTAGGGATTGAAAGAAGCATGTCGGCACCCATTTCAACAAGGGTGTCAGCTGAAGGAGAGAGAGACTGTATCAATTAGGATAGACTGGGCTGGGCTGCAGTGACAGATAACACAAAAACCTCAATGACAGTGAACCTCAAGGGCTCTGTTCCACGTGGTCAGAGCAGCCTCCATTTTGAGAGCTGCTGTTACCATCCAGAGGTGAAGAGTGAGCTCTGAAGGGTCTGAGACCACAAATTAAAGCTCCAGTTCAATTGTGGCCCATGTCACTTCTACTTGCAAATCATTGGCCACAGCTAGTCCCATGGCTCCACTCAAACGTGAGGAGCCAGGAAGTGCAGTCCTACCCGGTGTCCCAGAGGAAGGAGGGTGGAGAGATTTGGCAGATGACACTAATGACTAGCACAGAGGCTAATCAGATGTCATCATCCTTGTTGACGTTTCCAGTCTGTGTGCTAGAATGAGGCTCCAAAATGGGTAAAACTTGTCGTCTCAACCTGAATTTCTCTGCTGAAAATCTTATATGACACCTGCCCAAAGAAAGTTACTTGGCCGACCTATTCTCTGTTCCTGAGTAAAAGTGGACTTTCTTGGAAAGTTGCAAAGAAAAGGCAGATCCTTCCAGTTCCTAACTACGAGTTACGGTGAGGGGTGGGAGGCAGCAAGCCACTAACTGGCTTTAAACCATCTCTTCTTGTATATGGAAAACAGAGAAAGAGAGAGACCTCTCTTTGCTGTGGGACACTTCTTGCCTGATGACTAGTCTTATATTGAAGATTTAGGTGACAAATCCGTACATCAAATAATATAAAAATGGTTCTATTGAGCAGATGAATTTTTTTTTTTTACTCTTTGGAACTTTACAAGTTCTTTCGAAACCACAGGGCTCTCTAAACAAGGCATCGCCTGACAGCAGGAGCTATTTCTGCCCATAAGAGGAGAGGTTAACATTTTTCATAATAATGGGTTTCACCCTCATGACGCAGATGAAGCCTGCAATTGTTTTTGATCTTCTCTGGGCTTGCCTAGCTATCTAAAAGTCACTGTAGTGGGAGGGAGCCAATGGGAAATCACCACTGAAATCACAGCCGGAGCTGCTGGGCTGGGCTCCTGTGTGCTCCATTTGAAAGGTCTGTGGTGCTGCTCTAGTGGATGTCTTATCGTACGCTAGCTAGTCTTAAGTCCTCTGAAATGCCTACATGATTAGGATGCAAAAGAAGATGCTGGAATCTTATATGCTGCCTGCCAGGACCATAATTTTCTACAAGAACTTTGGAAAACTATAGCAATGTGTGCCGCAGCCAAACATATGCTTTACCTTTAACTCAGCAGTTCCACGTCTACGTATATTCTCAAGAGAATTAAGTGTACGTAGTCGCCAATAGACACGTATAAAACTGTTCATAGCAACAAGTGGCATAAAAGCCCCAAACTGGAAACAACGCATGTTCCGTCAACAGTTGAACAAATAAAATGTGGTATATTCATGTAATGGAATGTTACATAGTAATGCAAATACTGAGCTACTACTGGGTGAATCTCCAGGTATAATGCAGAAGGAAATAAGCCACATAGAAAAAAAGTATCTATAGTATGATTCTACTCATAGAAAATGCAAAAAACAGGCAGAGGTCAGAAGCGGTGTCACCTTTGCGGAGAAGGAGGTTTAATCTTTGCAAAGCATATAAACACGTCAATACATAGGAGTGTGCACACGTGTGTGTGTGTGTGTGTGTGTGTACATACCTTAATAAGCTATGTGACCTGGACATTTAGTAACCTAACCCGTCAGTTACTTGCTTAATTTCCCTAACTGTAAAATGATGATAACAATAATAATAGCTGCACATAGGATTGTCGAGAAGGTCAGAATAAGAGATATGTGTAATACATGTGAAAGAATAAGATATACATGTGTGTGTATGCATGTTTATTTGTGGGAGTGTGTACACACACATGCATACAAACACACACACGTATTTCCTCTATGAAAGGATGAAAAGAACACTTGCTGGTTGCCCATGCATTCCGTTCACTCACTCAGGCAAGAAATACATATCAAGAGCCGGCTCTACTGGCAGCTGTTTTACAGACTGGTTTGAGTTGTGAACAAGACAGGTGGGGCCCTGCCCTCAAGGCGGTTACATTCTAATTAGAGAAGACATGTGACAAAAGAGGTGGACAAATAGCACTTTTTCAGTTTGTGAAGAACTGGTGGTAAGAAAAAGAAACACTGCAGGTGAGAGTGGGCGGAGCTAATTTTCATGATGGAGTCAGGCACCAGCTCTCTCAGAACCTGGAGCTGAGACTTGAAGGATGGGAGGAGCCTGCTCTGGGGGGAGCCTGGAAAAGAGTATTATAGGCAGAGGGAACAGCAAAGGCAGAGCCCAGAGAGAGTGGGGAGAGTGCAGGGTGTGAGAATGAGAGCTGGGGCCGGAGGGGAAGAGGGTGGAATCTGGCAGGTGGGAGAGCCGGCAGGGGAAGCTCATGCACAGCCCTGGAGGCCAGGGAAGAAGTCTGATTGCATTCTAAGTCCACCTGAAAACAATTGAAGGGTCTTTACAATCTTATTTTGTGTTTTAAATGTATCATCCTGCCCCGCTGAATTGCTTTAAATATATTATCTCTATAAAAAGTGAGACTTTTATGCCCTTAAATTGGTAGAGCTGGAACTCTTTTGGGGGAGAGAACTGAATTTATTTGTAAAAAAAACAAAAACAAAACCCTTGGTAATTGGAATAGAGTGAAAAAGGTAATGGGTGTGTTGCCAGGAGTCAAGATGCCAGCAGGCAGCCTGGTTTGCGTTTATATTTGGGGCAAGGGCTCTTCTCACGCTCCTGAGAAGACAGCAGAGAGACTTGGAAGCTGGTGAGATGCTGTGGAGTGACCAGTGAAAAATATGTGGTGTGGGGCCATTAGCAGTTTCAAGAATGAATGTCTAATGCTTAATATAAAACATGCTTTATTATGATATAAATACCTTGTCTCCTATCCCCTAAAATTCAGTGAAGTCTACTTCTGACTGTTGGCATGACTCGGAAGTTTGTGGAATTTAAGAAGAGGCTGATATTCACGGTCTGGAGTGGAGTTGGGTGCGTGCACTGAGAGTGGCCGTGAGAGTGTGAGTCCACCACCTCCCAGGGAGTCTCAGCAGCTGTGCTTGAGGCTCCAGCCTGGACAGAGCTCAGGATAGAAGATACGGTAATCTTACTGCAACTTAAAGGGTCAAAAATCTAAGCAACATTTGGATTGCATCTCATGTTAGTCAAACTAATAAAAACTATCTTTCTACTAACCTGCCTGATAGTTTCTTAGTGTACAGTGGAGGATATCTTATCCTGGGCACCAAAACAATCAGCTGCCTTTTCTGGAGCTCTCTTCCTAGTATCAGAATTCCTAGAAGCATGGCGAGCAGTTCCTCTGGGCAAAGTGAGGAATACGTTATCCGAGTTGGCTGAGGCCTCTGTGGTGGAGCAGCCAGAGCAGAGGCTGAATGTTGGTGCCCCCGGGTCAGCACCTCTCCTCAAGGCAGCTAGAGACACCCGAACACAGCCGGCTTTCTGAGGTTCCTTGTGCTACTTCCGAAGCTGCCATCTCCTTCCGTTCATCCAGGTTTTTCTCCAGGCGGGATGCAGTGCCCTCAACTGGATTGGGATGTACAAAAGTATGATCATATTTTCCTGTTCAGAGTTGTCTCTAGCTTCCACCCATTACAGTCCCCAGGCTCCCATGCTTTGCATTTACCTGGGAGGTGTTTCAAGGTCCAGACTGGGGCCAGCCTGCACGGCCCAGACCCTCTCTGCCTCTTACAGCTAAGTGACCTTGGCTCTTTACAGCACCTTGCTCACTGCCTCAGTTTTCTCATCTGGAACATGGGGATAATCATAATAGCTACCTCATGGGTTTTTTGTAAACGTTAAATCAAAATATATATTTGTTGATATATAAATATTTTCAGTTATTTTATATATAATGTATATATGCTATTACAACATATATACATACAATCACTTACTGTATATTTATAGAATTAAAATAGTGACCTCGTAAGGTTGTTGTAAAGAGCGAATGAATATATACGTATTCATTTATATATCTAAGTGATTATATAATATATGCATATGTTACAACATACATAACCTCTTAGTGTGTATATGCATAACACATATGTATCGTTCACATATATACATACACAAATATGTATATACACACATATCATTTAGAAGACTGTTACCTAGGTAAATACTTTGTAAGTTTATGCAATCAATTATTGTTACTTATAGACTCTATATATACTGGTGACTACAACAGAATGCTAACTATATACAATTTGTGGTAGCTAGAATTCGGAGAACGATCCCATTTCCCTCATTTTCGCTTTTGGAGGGCTGCAGGAAAGGTCTGTGATAAAGAGCTCGACCTCAGCCCTGTGCCCCCGGACGCCAGCAAAGATCCATCCCAGAGGGAGAAGAGGGCAGACGTCAAAGGAGCGCTGTCCTTTATCCACTGCCTGCTAGGAAAACTCAGGCACTTCACGTCATCGGATAGGTAAAAGAAAATAAAGAGAAACCCAACCAACTCACCAGCATCTACAACCGGACGAAGAGGGGAAGAGGGGAAGCGATGAGGAGAGCAAAGGGGCTGAGCTGGGAGGGAAGGCCTGTGCGGAGGGAGGGGACACCGCGTCTCACTGAGCAAGTTTACAGGCTCTGGGGGCCCCTGAATCGGGGTTAGAACACAGTTTAGAAAGGGAGAGAAAATGAAAACTCTGATGGGCTGTGTGGAGGGATTAGTCTCTGCTTCAAATTTCATTTGAAAGAAGTGAAAGACACACTCCAGAAACCCTGGGCTTTGGCTGATGAAAAAAAAATCAAAAGAAACATTTATTTTCACTAATTTAAAGGGCCTTCCATGACTCTGAGGCTGAGAAACAGGCAAGTGATGGAGGCCCCAGGCAGGCTAGCCGGGCAGGCCGGGCACCGAGGTCAGGGGAAAGCGAGGAGGCAGCAGTGCGGAAGAGCTGCCCCGCCCCTTGGCTCGGTGCCTCTGGAAGGAAGGGCAGCTGCTCCACGTGCGTGGGCAGAAAGAGGATTATTTGGTCCCTGCCTGTTGGGTAAGGCCACACCCGACGAGTAGGTGAGGTTTCTCCAGAATGGGGAGGACATTCCCACTATCCATCACCCAGGTGAGAGGAAGATCGTGATGCCGAGAATCAAAACCCAACGGCCTGGGAGTCAGAAGGCCAGAGAACGCCCTTGGTCCTGTGTGTCTGCACTGAGTGGTCTACAGGGTCCTGAGCAGGCTGTGAGGACAAGCCTTTGCCACAGAGCTATGCTGGAGGCGCCCTGTAAGTGACCCCAATCTGAAAAGGACATGCATCTGGTAAGCCACTTAGCTAGTTTGAAGTTTCTCTCTGCATTTATTTCTTTTCCACAACACCGACTGGACACTGTGACGTGCTGCCCAGATCCACCACCAAAGCCAGCTTCATGAGAGTGCAACCTGTGCAGCTGTACAGGATCTGATACTTAGAAGGGCCCCATGCTCAATTTCACACACTGTTGCCATCTTGAAATTCCCAGTAATTTTGAATAAGGGGCTCCACAAATTATGTGGCTGGTCCTGCCTGCCACTTTGGGACCAAGGCACTCACTCCACCAGCTGCCAGGAGTGTTGGCTAATGCGAGCTTGCAGCTGAGATACTGTCCTAGTCTGAAGAGAGCTGCCTTGCCCAAGATTAAACCTCTTCCCAGGGGCAATGTGACGCAGGGTAGATTTGAGGGTGCAAAGACCCAGCCCCTTTGCTCCAACCAGGACAACTGGCAAGAGCCATGCTTGCTCCGGAGCTCCCACGGTTAGGCTGAAACCTCTGTTGCATCTGAGTTACAGTTCACATCTCCCTCTGCCCAGCTCTGCTTTCCTCACTCCCTTACAGGTGCTGCTCAGGAGAGGCCTCCCCAGAAAGTCTCCTGTATGCAAATCTCCATCTCAGACTCTGGCTCCAGGGACCCAGAAGGAAGAAACCAAGCTTTTGATAAAGTCTTGCCTATATGTTCCATTCTCATCTCAAGTCTCCTACAGGGAATCAGAGAAAGAATCTTGGTCCCCATGGGAATCAGGAAGCTAGCATGGTGGTAACAGCAATAATCAGCGAAAAGTCCCCCAGGGCAAGGTAGAGAAAATGGGGTCAGAGAGGTTAATGAATGGCCCCCCGAGGCCACACAGATGGTAAGAGTCTTAGCCAGGATTCAAACTCAGGCTTCCTGACCCCTAATTCGATTCCTTTACAATAAGTTGTCACACGTCTTAACCCCACAGGGAGCCTGGCAATACCAATTTAGAACTACATGCAAAGGAGTTATGTGCATTCTCTCCTTTGAACTTCCGAAATACGTTGTTGGCAACTTGCTGGTAGCTCTTTGTATGTTACTTCTTTATAACCTAGAAAGCATCCTTTCCTTTGAGATGCAGACAAAACTGGGTTACTTCCTCACTCGCAGTTAGTCAGAAACTCAAATTTCCTCCAAACGTCTCTAGGGTTCTTCCGAGGTGAACCAGCAGCATCAGCTCACCACAGAAAGGCATCAGGTCCCATCCCAGACCAGCTGAGTCAAACCCTGGAGAGGCAGTCCAGAAAACAGTGCTCCCCCAAGCCTTCCAGGGAATTCTGCTGTGACAAAGTTCCACGGCTGCGAGGACTGGGTCTTGGGGACTTGTCAGTCAGATCTGACTCTGGGGCTCTGCGTCTGCTTGATGTCAGTCTCTCTCACGTCTCCCTCTTGCAGCCATTCCCTAAGTTTTGCTTCTCGCAAACCCAAGCAAGCAACTCGGCTCTATTTTCTTGACTTCCCCCAAATGCCACTTATGCAATGAGGCTGAATGTAGCATATTTTTCTAAAAAAGAAAAGAATGAGGCTAACAACGGGGGAGATTACCTCACAGCGCATCCCAATACAAACTAAAAGCTAACTATAAGGCATTCCAGTTCTTGAGAGTTCCTCAGCCACAGGGCATTTTCTCTGGTTGCTTCTTCCATTCCCATCTTCCTACGAGCTTCCTCTCTCCTCATGGCTCTTGGGCGGGCCTCCTCTTGTCTCTTCCTTTCCTCTTCTCCACGTAATTCCTCTTCGCTGATTTTCCTCCTTGTTTTTTTCCAGGCCCATCTTCATATCATTCAGGGGGTTATCTTTTCAAAACCGGAATGGACCATCAAGAAGAGTTTGATGTCAGTGTTTCCAGTCGCCATGATTCCCGGGGGCTTGTAACTCAGTTCCTACGTGTCTTCCAGCACCACCCACCTGGTGTCTTTATGCAACCCACATACCCAGGCAGGTGCTACCACTTAGGCGACCAGTAAATCTCTGTCGACTTGGGCTGACCCAGTGCTCCCGGGGTGGCTTTGGCTTTAACATTCTCTGAGGCCAAGGCTTTGACCAAATGGCCACTTGAGCTCTCTGGCACCTGCTGAACTGCAGACCTTGAGAGGATCCAAATCGAGGAGATTCAGGTAACTTCCTCTGAATAGAAAGAGTTGAGAACAAACCTTTTATTTTTATTTATTTATATTTTTTGAGGAAGATTAGCCCTGAGATAACATCCACTGCCAATCCTCTTCTTTTTGCTGAGGAAGACTGACCCTGAGCTAACATCTGTGTCCATCTTCCTCTTCTTTATATGTGGGACACCTGCCCCGCATGGCTTGACAAGTGGTGCGAGGGTCTGCACATGGGATCCGAACCAGTGAACCCCGGGCCACTGAAACAGAGAGTGTGAACTTAAGCACTGTGCCACCAGGCTGGCCCGTTCCCCATAATTCCACCCTAAGCACTTTTGTCTTGGTTCTCTGTACTCTGATCCACTCTCAGGAGTCACAGGGATCCTCCTTTCCAGGGCCTCTTTGTCTCAAGAGGAAAACAACAAAATCCTTCCCACCCACTTGTCCTAACTCCCCTTTGCTCAGTAAGATGCTGATTTGATGAAACTAGTTCGTGCTGTGTAGCTAAGGCTGAGAGTTTAAAAGAACCCCTCCAGGGGACCTCTTTGTTCGAATGTAGGCCTTTAGTCTTCTATGTAAGACCTTAGCCAGCTCATGGGGCCCTTTTGGGATCACATTGATCTGTGTTCACTCTTTATTTATGTGTTTTCATTGGAAGGCTGCACAGCACAGAGATAGAGTCTTTGGGCTTAGAATTCCCACTACCAGGATTTGAACCCCAGTCCTGCCTCCTGCTAGCTGTGCAAACTTGGATAAATCTCTAAATCGCTCTGTCTCTGTTTTCTCACCTATGAAATGGAGGTGGTAATGGTAGGTGATTAAACCAGGAATTCATGAAAGAAATTTAGGACTCAATGAAGATAGGCTTTCCTTATTGTTATGTGTGTGTATGGCCCTGTTTATTAAGGCTAACATTGCGGTGGCTGCAAGAATTCGGTAGCTGCTTTGGAATATAGCCCCATCCAAGATTACCCAGTGCAGCTGAAGCAACTTCACGCTGTTCTGGAAAGCAAAGGAGAAATCTTCATTTTATGCACTAGGTGCTTGGTTTCAATAGGGCCTGCTTCATTTCACTCTCCCCAACCCAGCTGCTCAGCCTAGCCACGCTTTCCCCTTCATCCCTCTAGCGCAGCCTGTCTTCCTGCCTCTTATTGCTCTGCAGGAGTCTTTCCCACAGCCCTGCCAGGATGCGCAGAGTGACACAGGGCATCAGTTGAGAAATGAGTGGTTAGTTGTGATGACAACCCAAACCACAATGCTGTCAAGAAGGCTTCGCCGCAGGTGCCCACGGGAGCAGGAGAGAAGCCCCACAGTCTCCTTCTAATTTGTACCGCACCAGGGAAGGGCAGAGCAGCCCCCACCTGAGTGAGATCCCGTCTGTTCACACACCCACAGCCCATTGACAGAATTCACGCAAGAGACTGACTCCGGAAATGTTTCCAAGGGAAATGATTAATAGTAACAGGTTGGAATGCTTAAGAACCTAGCTCCACACCCTGTAGATCAAAATCCAGTGCCTGAAGCAGCAAATGAATTATATTCCACAGCAGTGTCGCACCATCTGCCTTGTTCTGGCCAAAATAACTGAGGCCCAGAAGTTGTTATTTCATGGTAATGTACCTACCATTCATTTAGCTGAAATTATGTGTCGGGCGCTATGCTAAGGTCCGCATGGGCAACTTCTCCTGGAATCCCAACCGTTGTCTTGTAAGCCATGTAATGTCCTTATCTCTTTTTATAGATGAGGAAATCACTCTATAGAGGTGAAATAACTTGCCCAATGTTGCACACTTCCTAGGGGAGCTGAAACTTGAGCCTGCCTCCAAGATTATGTTCTTAACCACTGCTGTATCTTGCCTCCAACAGCCAGGGTTATTCAAGGTTTACCTGTGTTTTGGAGGCAAATCTGCTATATCAAAAAGAACCAGAAATTTCTTCCTTTATACTCCAAAATATCCCTTTTTATCACCATTCATAACACACCGTACTATAATTACTTGGTTATGTCCTTGGATGTCTGCCATACCTTGAGCTGCTTGAGGGCAGGAGCCAGATTGCATTAACAAGTTTACATTCCAAAGTCTGCCGCACACAACAGACATGAATGAATGAATGAGTACAAGACTTCCTGCCTCCCTATTCAGTGCTCTGTCCACCATTTTCTATAGACCAACCTTCTTTGGGGGCCCTTAAATGGTTTTTCTCTTGGGATTTTCAACAAATTGAAGTAGAATTAACATTGTCTCATGATGTTAAGGACTGAAAAAAATAATGTCCCCTGAAACCTCACAAGACACTGACCAAGTTTGCAAAACAAACAAAAAGCATCCCATTTTCTTTATCTCCTGAGATACACGCAAGTCTCTCTAGCAGTGCCATTGGTAGAAAGAAAAAAAGTGATGGTGATGCTCTCAGGCTATTAGAAAATATTGGCCAAAGTGTCATCCTTTTAAATGATTTTAAGCTAGACATAAAACTCTAGCACTGACATTCCCCAGTGATTTATACAATTAGGGGTGGTTTTCCCAGAGCGACTACTTAATATTCCTGTAATAACCTGAGGGTATGAGCTTTTAGGGGCTGCTTCTAAGTATCTCTGTAAGCCACTTTATTCTGTCGAGTGTGCTTCTTATACCTCGTCTTTTTTCTGATCACATTCATATTATTGTATTCTTAGAATTTAGTTTCGCATACTGTGCTTTTCAATTAACATTGTAATATAAGTATTTTCCGGGGTACTATAAAGTGTTGGATGCCTGTTTTAGTGGGTCCTAATATTTCCAAGTGAATGTATCATAATGTATTTAGCTCTTCCTCTATTGTAGGGCATTTATGTTGTATCCAATATTACAGTCTTATGAAATAGCAATGTGATAAATAACCCCAAGGAGAGAGCTTTCTCTGAGCTCTCTCCTTGGACTGTTTCCTTCGGGTCAATTCCCAGCAGCCTGTCATTTATTCTTGATAACTGGATTTGTGAGCAAGAGATGAGCTCACCAGGGGACATGGAGCGAGAGAAGAAAGTTAACTCACTAGTCACTGAACACTCTGAAGAGTGTTATCCAGCAGAGATATGTGTCCTATTCCGGAAACATTGCACTTTACTTTCTAATGTATTTTTATCCAAAAGCAATAGTCTCATGGTAAAGAGTGAAGCAATATAAATGTGTATAAAGGAAAAGTCATTGACTACCTTCTACCAGAACTCCTGCACTCCCGGCCCCCTATGAGGACACATTTTAACAGCTTGGTGTGTGTCCTCCCACACATTTCTCCATGCCCATGCAAATAAACACACGCTGAGAAATAATATTTTTTTAGTACAAATAGACTCATATATATAACACACGGTATTCTAGATAACTTTTCTTTTGCATTTAACCACATACCATGGAAATCCTTTTATGTCAATAAGTAAAGCGCTAGCTCATTCTTCATGAGAAACGAATAATATTCCATAGTAGGCATGTGTCACGGTTTATTCAGCTATTTTTTAATTTAATTTGTTTAAGTTAAAAACATGAAAATAGTTCACTCATTTCTCCCACCTCCCCACCCCCAGCTCTGGCAAACAGCTATCTGTTCTCTGAAGCTATGAGCTTGGTTATTTATTTATTTATTTATTTATTTATTTATTTTAGATTCCACATGTAAGAGAGATCATAATGGCATTTGTCTTTCTCTGTCTGACTTACTTCACTGAGCATAATGCCTTTGAGGTCCACCCATGTTGTCACAAATGGCAAGATTTCATTCTTTTATGTAGCTGAATAACATTTAATTGTATATGTATACTATAATTTCTTTATCCATTCATCCATCAACGGACACTTAGGTTGTTTCCATATCTTGACTATTGTAAATAATGTTGCAATGAACATGGGCGTGCATAGATTTTTTTGTGTTAGTGTTTTTGTTTTCTTTGGATAAATACTCAGGAGTAGAATTGCTACATCATATGGTAGTTCTATTTTTAAGTTTTCAAAGAATCTCCATACTGTTTCCATGGTAGCTGCTCAAATTTACATTCCCACCAAGAGTACACAAGGATTCCCTTTTCTCCACATCCTCTCCAACACTTGCTATTCTGAGTCTTTTTGAGAAAGGCCATTCTAACAGGTGTGAGGTATCTCATTTTGGTTTTGATTTGCATTTTCCTGATGATCAATGGAGTATTTTTTCATGTACCTGTTGGCCATGGAAATCCTGTATGTCTTCACTGAAAATTTGTCTATTCAGATCTTCTGTCCATTTTTTCATTGGATTTTTTGTTTTTTTGCTATTGAGTTATATGAGTTCTTTATACATTTTGAACAGTAACCCCCTTATCTGATATATGATTTGCAAATATTTTCTCCCATTGAGTAGGTTGCCTTTTGGTTTTGTTGATGGCCTCCTTTGCTGTTCAGAAGATTTTTAGTTTGATATAGTTCCACTTACTTATTTTTGCTTTTGTTGCTTTTGCTTTTGGTGTCAGATTCAAAAAATTATCACCAAGACCTCTGTCAAAGAGCTTACCATCTATGTTTTCTTCCAGGAGTTTTATGGTTTCGGGTCTTACCTTCAAGTCTTTCATCCATTTTGAGTTAATTTTTATGTATGGTACAAGATGGTGGTCCAGTTTCATTCTTTGCATGTAGCTGTCCAATTTTCCCAACACCATTTATTGAAGAGACTGTCCTTTCTCCATTATATATTCTTGGCTCCTTTGTCATAAATGAATTGAGCATATATATGTGGGTTTATTTCTGGGCTTTCTATTCTGTTCCATTGATCTATGTGTCTTTTTTAATGCCAGTATCATGCTGTTTTAATTCCTATAGCTTTGCGATATAGTTTGAAGTAAAGGAGGTTGACGCCTCCAGCTTTGTTCTTTCTCAAGACTGCTTTGGTTATTTGGAGCCCTTTATGGTTCCATGCAAATTTTAGTATGTTTGTTCTATTTCTGTGAAAAATGTCATTGAAATTTTGATACAGATTGCATTGAATCTGTATATTGCTTGGATAGTATGGACATTTTAATGATCTTAATTCTTCCAATCCATGAGCATGGAATATCTTTCCATTTATTTGCATCTTCTTCTATTTCTTTAATTAATGTCTTGTAGTTTTCAATATACAGCTCTTTCAGCTCCTGGTTAAGTTTATTCCTAGGTATTTTATTCTTTTTGATGTAGTTGTACATGGCATTGTTTTCTTGATTTCTCTTTCTGATAGTTCATTATTAGTGTATAGAAATGCAACAGATTTTTGTGTATTGATTTTGTATCCTGCAACCTTACTGAATTCATTTATTATTTCTAATAGTTTTTTTGATGGAGTCTTTAGGGTCTTCTGTATATAATATCATATCATCTGCAAATAGTGACAGTTTTATTCTTCCTTTCCAATTTGGATACCTTTTATTTCTTTTTCTTGCCCAACTGCCATGGCTCAAACTTCCAATAGAATAAGAGTGGCAAGTGTGTGCATCCTTGTCTTGCTTCTGATCTTAGAGGACAAGCTTTCAGCTTTTCACCGTTGAGTATGATGTTAGCTGTGGGCTTGTCATATGCGGTCTTTATTATATTGAGGTATATTCTGACTATACCCACTTCGTTGAGAGTTTTTATCACAAATTGATGTTGAATTTTGTCAAATGCTTTTTCTGAATCTATTGAGATGATCATATAATTTTTATCCTTCATTTGTTAATGTAGTGTATCACATTGACTGACTTATGGATGTTGAACCATCCTTCCATCCCTGGAGTAAATCCCACTTGATCATGGTGTATGATCCTTTTACTATATTGCTAAGTTCAATTTGCTAATATTTTATTGAGGATTTTTGCATCTATGTCAATCAGGGATATTGGCCTGTAATTTTTTTTCTTGTGGGATCTTTGTCTGGTTTTGTATCAGGGTAATGTTGGCCTTGCAAATAAGTTTGAAAGAGTGCCTTCCTCTTCTAGTTTTAGGAATAGTTTAGAAGGATTGGTATTAGTTCTTTGAATGTTTCATAGAATTTAGCAGTAAAGTTGTCTGGTCCTGGACTTTTGTTTGTTGGGAGGTTTTTTTGTTACTGATTCAATCTCCTTACTAGTATTTTCTAATTCATCATGATTCAGAATTGATAGGTTGTATATTTGTAGAAATTTATCCATTTCTTCTAGATTGTTCAATTTGTTGGTGTATAATTGTTCATAGTAGTCTCATATGATGCTTTGTACTTCCATGATTTCAGTAGTAATATCTCTTCTTTCATTTCTGACTTTATTTGAGTCTTTTCTCTTTTTTCATGATGAGCCTAGCTAAAGGCTTGTCAATTTTGTTTATCTTTTCAAAGAACCAGCTCTTAATTTTATTAATCTTTTCAGTCTCTATTTCGCTTGCTTCTGCTCTAATCTTTGGTGTTTTCTTCCTCCTACTAGCTTTGGGCTTGGTTTGTTCTTTCTCTAGTTCCTTAAGGTGTAAAGTTAGGTTTACTTAAGACTTTTCTTGTTTCTTAAGGTGGTCATTTATCACTATGAACTTCCCTCTAAGAACTACTTCTGCTGTATCCCATGAATTTTGGTATGTTACTTTTCCATTTTCATTTGTCTCAAGGTATTTTTTGATTTCTTTTTTGATGCATTGGCAGCATGTTGTTTAGTCTCCACTTATTTGTGAATTTTCCAGTTTTCTTCATGTAATTAGTTTCTAGTTTCATTCCACTGTGGTTGGAAAAGATCCTTTATATTATTTTAATCCTCTTAAATTTATTAAGACTTGTTTTTTGGCCTAACATAAGATTTATCTTGGAAAATGTTCCATGCACACTTGAGAAGAATGTGTATTCTGTTGTTTTCGGGTGAAATGTTCTATAAATATCTGTTAAGTCCATCTGGTCTAACATATGGTTTAAGGCCAATGTTTCCTTGTTGATGTCCTGTCTGGATCATCTATCCATTGATGTAAGTGGGATATTAAAGTCCCCTACTATCACTGTATTGATGTCTATTTCTCCCTTTAGGTTTGCTAACATTTGCTTTATATATTTAGGTACTCCTATGTTAGGTGCATAGCCTAACCACTGCGCCGCCAGGCCGGCCCCTCAGCTCTGTGTCTTTTGATTGGAGAATTCGGTCCACTTACAATCAAAGTAATTATTGATGGAGATATGCTTATTGCCATTTTGTTAATTGTTTTCTGTTTTTGTAGTTCCTCTCTGGTTTTTGCTTCTCCTCTTGCTCTCTTCCTTTGTGGTTTGATGACTTTCTTTAGTGGCTTATATTCCTTTCTCTTTACCTTTTGTGTATTTACTACAGACTTTTTCTTTGTGGTAAACATGAGGCTTATATATAGCCACTTAGATCTATAATAGTCTATTTTACGTTGATAAAAACTTGTTTGATTCCATTATAAAGCTCAACGTTATTACTCTCCCCATCACATTTTATGTTTTTGATGTCACATTTTACATAGTTTTATCTTGTGTATCCCCTAACTAATTATTGTAATCATAGTTATTTTTACTACTTTTGTCTTTTAACTTCCATACTAACTTTACAAGTGATTAATCACTACCTTTACTATATGTTTACCTTTCCAGCATGATTTATTCTTTCATATGTTTTTGTTACTAATTAGCACCCTTTCTTTTCAGCTTAAAGAGATTCTTTTTTTTGTCTTTGTGAGGAAGATTGGCCCTGAGCTCACATCTATTGCCAATATTCCTCTTTTTGCTTGAGGAAGATTGTCCCTGAGCTAACATCTGGGCCAATGTTCCTCTATTTCGTATGTGGGATGCCACCACAGCATAGCTTGATGAGCAGTGTGAGATTCCGCCCCTGGGATCTGAACCTACAAACCCCAGGTCACCAAAGTGGAGTACACAAACTTAACCACCATGCCACTAGGCCAGCCCCTAAAGAAGTCCTTTTAACATTTCTTATAAGGCCAGTTTAGTGGTGATGAACTGGTTTAGCTTTTGCTTATCTGAAACGGCTATTTTTGAATTAATGGAAATTCAGGTTCTTTCCAGACAAATAAAATTTATACCAAGCTGTTAGAAAAAATGTTAAGGTAAATTATCTTTCAATATCAGTAGAATCACTTCCTCCTTATCCTCAGTTCTTCTTAGCAATGCTCAGTTATTTTCATGGGGTATGTGTGTCTTCTTAACTGGCCACAGTGACGTGCATGTCTGAAGACTCTCCTGGAATGCAGAACTCAGTACTGATTAATGTTAACAGTGTTAGGTGCTGACGTCCTCAAAGGAAGCCATAATCTATCAGGAGAGATAGACCTTTATAAAAGGACACAGGGAAGCGAATGAAAATGGGAGACACATGCTAAGTGTAAGGATTGAGTGTGGAAGTAGCTAGCCCCAAGCTTCACCAGAACGCCAATTGCAATGTTTAGGGTTACTTTAACTCTGAAGACAGATGGTCCTGTACATTTAAAGAATGAACAAAAAAAGTATGTTTAAGGTCAGAGTACAGGTCAGAGTTAGAAAGCTGTCTTTGAAGCCAGTAGTGGTTCCTGCTCGTAGACCAGGCATCAGGGTCTAGCTTAATAGTAATCACCATTATGCAGCAGAAAGAAGACCAGCTCAGGAGCCGCAGACACCTGGGTTCAGCTCCGTGACACATTCGTTCCCCTCTTCTTTTATTCAATAAGTACCACGCTTAGGCAAGGCGCTGTGCAGGCATTGTGGATACAGCAGTGGATAAGTTCTTGCCTTATTGTATAATCTAGTGGAGGAAAATAGACAATAATCAACAACTCTCAGACAGTGATGAGAACTACAAAGACAGTAAAGAGGGTGACGTGACAACAGTCCAGATGGATGACGAGGAAGGCCTGGCTGCAGTGGTGTTTCAGTGGCTCCCTGCACGACTAGAAGGAGCCGGTGACACACACACGCACCTGAGGGGAGAGCTTCAAAGCGGAGGGAACAGGCATGGTGTGCGCAGGCGCAGAGAGAAAGCCTGCGTGGCCGGGACGTGGGGAGCGGAGAGGAGAGGAGTGTGAGGAGGTCAGAAATGAAGTCAGATAAGACAGTCTGGATTTTATTTTAACTGCAATAAGAACCCATGGGAGGGTTCTAAGCAAGGAATGACATCATCCAATTTAAACCCTCAAAATTGTACTCTGATCGCCATGTGGGAGATGGATCGTGGGGAGGCCAGCGTGGATGCAGGGCAATCAAGGGGGAGAAGGATGGAGGGGAGGCCAGCGTGGATGCAGAGCAAGCAGGGGGGAAGCTCCTGCTATGGACCAGGTAAGAGACAGTGGGGCTTCAGCCCCGGTAGTGGCAGGGAGAGGATGATGGCTGGGCCTTCCACTTAGAAGCAATGAGCCTCCCACAGGCAACCGACTTCGTCTCTCAAAGCCTGAATGTGTTCACCTGAGAAATGGGGATAGTAATACAAGCTTTCGGAGGTTGTTGGGAGGGACAGTCTGCAAGTTGTCACAAGGCTGTGCTCTCCAAATGCCAGCTGTCTGCACTCCCTCTGCTTTGCCCCGCTTTGGCTAGATTGGAAACATCCAGCAGTTCAGGGTAATTGCAATAGGCTAGAACACTCTGACCAATTGAAATGAAAGGAGTGACATCGTCAAATTTAAACCCTCCAAATCATACTTCTTCACACAGACATGTTGAAGAAGCTACAGTGAGGCAGACACAAATGGAGGTTTTGATCGTGTCTGTGCACTCGTCAAGGAGCTGTGCACATGGTCCCCAAATTGAAAGAGTCCTCTTACCAGGGACAGAGAGATAGCTGACAGAACGGGGCTTTGTGTTTTTATTCCCCTAAATGGTTTGTGAGTGGGAGAGGCCCTTTATGTCCCTGGTAAACATGAGCCCTACTGCAGGTGTTTGAGTTTATCACAGAGAGGAAATGACTTTTTTTACACCTAATTTAATCTGAAGCTATTCACAGTTTAAAATGTTTAGTAACGGTGACCTTTTTAATGACTAACACATTGCAGGTGGTCCTGTTGTGGCCAGCAGTTAATGTTTGCCATCAGAAAGAGAGGCAGAGAATTAAATGACCACTCCATGGCAATTGTCTTTGCATTGCAGGGTTCAAAGGACAGCTGGTTGAGTGGAGCTGTAGCGAAGGATCTGTGAAAAAAGGATGCAGTCCTTTGGTCCTTTCTCCTCGTGGGAGAGCTGCTTTCCTTTTCTTGGTCTTTCTTGGAACTGAGATGTGTGCGGAACACCTCAGAAAAAATTGTAAACCAAACACTCCTAGCTACCTGACCCGTCTCCGGGTGTATTTTGTTTTTTGAAGGACAGATGGGTCTATGATATTCCAATAGCCCAGAATGGATATGGAATTGTTTTGGTTTGCTGACCATTGGCTGAATTCCTGGGCTTTACACACTAATTTGCCCTGAGACCTGTGGGGCCCTAGAATGTTCAGGTAAAATCTACCATTTTGGATGAGTGAAGGAGGCCCAGAGAGAGGGGAGGAGATTGACCCAGAGGGTCATCGCAGATGCCATGCACTCGCCAGATCTCTTGACAACGTCTGTCCCCTACTTCCCATGCACCCACAAGGGCCTTTCATTTTGATTCACCCCCAAGCTAGGTGATGTGCTGGGCTGCTTGATTTTCCGGGTGGCCTGGAGGAAGGCCCATCTCTTGTCTCTGATCACCTTTCAAGGCTTTTGCATCTGCGTCATACCGTAAAGATCTCCTTTATGAAGACCACAGCAGTTCATACATCAGGGCAGAAGTTCCCTGAGTGTGTCCTCGGTCTTCAGGGCAATGCAGCAGCACACTGTGTCAGCAAATATCATTTTACATCTATAACTGGGGAAGCAGATCCAAAATTCGGTGTGCTGACTCTCCCAGCAAGCCCTCTCGGGGGGCCAGCCCAGGGAGTGTGGCTTTGCACATAGCGCTTCTTTATTGCTCAAAGCAGTGCATTTCATTGCTTCATCCTGTCCACCCCCTCTTCCCTCTAGTCACCCCTGGGCCCTGCACATTCCCCCAATCCCCACATTGGTGGGAAGAAGCAGGGGACAGGCTTTCCCCAGTCCTGGATGGTTCACAGGGTACTCATTTTGTTCTGACTGTCCTGCCCTGGTAATTTCATTTCAAAGTCATTGTCATCCCCCCAGCCATTTGTGTCAGGAGCCTGCCCTCTGAGCTCTGTGCTGCCCAAACTGATCGTGGCTTTACTGTCTTCCGAGCCTGCTGGGATCACAACAGTACTCACAGTGGAAGACGTCTTACTACGTACACCTAAGGAGAAGCACAGAGAACAAGGGAGGACGTCTGCTGCTACAGGCGAGGCTTCCAGAGCTTCTGATGAGATACCAGTTGGTTCTAAGGGACCCACATGGTCCT
Organism: Equus quagga; assembly: GCF_021613505.1. NCBI lineage: Eukaryota > Metazoa > Chordata > Mammalia > Perissodactyla > Equidae > Equus > Equus quagga. The sequence continues at coordinate 48,739,595 of NC_060279.1, read as the reverse complement.
CAGTTCTTCCATGCAAATGCTGAGGACTAAAGCTACTCAGTGTCACAAATTAGTCCTGGGCCCCAACCTCACTCTATTTCAGAAGTTATCTTGCATTTCTTCCTCTCTCCTCTTCTTAGTCATGATTTTGAAGAGATAACATTAGACCTTAAAACTACATTGGACAATGATTGCACAACTCTGAAAATCCGCGAGAAAACATTAAATTCTATGCTTAAAATGGGTGGGAAAAAGTTATCTTCTAAAAGTCCAGCATACATATACAATTACAGTTTGTGCAATTTTTTCTTTATGTTTGTTATACTTCAGGAAAAGAGTCATTTTCTAAGAACTAATACAAGTATTCTATGTACAAAAAACTCCACACGTAATCTTTCATTACTTAAAAAAATTTTTGCTTTTTTATTATTATTGCAAATACAATTTTATAACAATCTCTTTGAATCATTTGAGCTTGTCCCTTGTTACAAAATGGGATTATATACATCTTTTTAGTTCATCCTCAAAAACTTATAGTTTAGGAAAATTACTAATTGTAGAAGAAAGAGAACCAGATATTTGAATGAAACCATGCATGCTAGAAATATTAAACAATATTAACAATGTTAACTTTGACAGACAATCCTGCTAGATCTAAAAATTAATAAATAAATAAAAATGAGTTTATATAATGAAAAAATTAACCTAAAAACAAAAAGCATTGGAAAACTGAAATCTATATTTTATATCTTTTTAAAATCACACCACTGCAACATAATGGCAGAGAAAGAAAAGATGGTTAATTTATAGGGCATCTTCTCTGTAACCTACCAGTTATACCAGAATCTTAAAGCTCTTAGGAGAATCCATTCATTTGGTATAATGTATCAATAAATTTACAATAACATGATAAAATCAAACCATGTATTTCAAAATATACGGAATCAACTGTTTTCCCCTAATGACACGCAAAGGCTTCTAGAGGCTATATTAGGGATCCATGTGCTTGATGTCGTTTATTCATACTCAAAATGATGTATGGAAAGAAGTCTAAAAATATTTGAATTCTCTCTCCTTCATCCTAGCGCATTCTCACCCTGAAACTTTTTTCTGAGCTCAACAACAGTTAAAGTTGGTACCTATACTCATGTGAGGACTTTATTGTCCTGAAATTACGGCTTTTGAAGTTTCTTCCTTTCTGAAACAAAAAAGAAAAGCTACGGTCGACATGAAAGAGGAGGCATTCTCCCCACTAGCAATTACAGCCCCTTCATGTTACTCAATATCCACCCAGTTGCAATCTGCCTTTGCTGTTTGTAACATGTACTTATTTTGATCAACACCTTTAGAAAAAGTACCTGAAAGTACCCAGCTACCTATAAAATCCTCGCTCGATTCTTCCTGGTGGTGGTTGTTGTGAATCAAAATACTCCTTTAATAATGCATTCTGCCATATATGATTGTGGGTGTTTTTTTTTCTTTTAAAGAAAACATTTAATTACTATTGGAGAGTTGTAACTGTTAGCTGTGAGTTACCAGATGTGAAACCAGACACAAGGGTGAGATTTTACAATTTCAGCACAGCTGCTTACGACCGAATCTGGTTTAGGACACCGTCGATGGATTTAAAAACATTACATTTATATTAAAAATAGCAGGGCCTCATATGCAGCCCAGCTGAAGGTCTTCTTGGCAAACTTGTTAAAATCAGAACAAGTCCCTCCAATCAAAGTCCGAAAGCAGCCTGTATGCACCGGCCAGTGACATGTGCTGTCACTCCCTGCCCGCCCCACCCTCCTTGCAAACATTTTCGTAGAGACACATGTGTCTGGGCCTTTTGTCCAAATTCTAAATTAAACCTCCCAGTCTTTTCATTTGTATATTGTGTGTGCTCAGTGCCAGAATGTAAAGGCTTAAAAGGCATCAACACTTTGTGCAGGCTTGAAAACCTTCACTTGCTGCACTGAAGATTTAAACCAAAAGTGTTGTTTTGTCTCCCCACCCCACCCCCCTAGCATTTGAGTTTTTACAGTGTAGGAAGAGAATAGCTCTCCAGAGCTAACTTTTTCTTCCTCCCCCCACCCGCCCCGATGAGTTCTTGAATCTACAGCTATTATTCTGGGCCAAATTGTCGCCATGCTTAGTGGAGCGTGCGGAACCAGGCAGGACAGCTGAAATGACTGGGAGATGTCGGGGACATTGACCCCCACACCCTGCACGTCAGACGGCCTGGCCTTGGCCTCGCCTCCAGTTCTGTCGTTATTTTAACAAGAGTTTTGAGAGTTTCCAAAAATGTGTCCAGTGAAAGAGCTCCCCTTTCTTAAGCCAGCACAGTGGGAGGAGGTGGAAGACTCTTGTCTACGTCTGTGTGTCGAAGGCTCATTTGAAGCAATAGTGGTTTTGAAAGCCCGGCCTCTCTAATGAGTAGTTCATGAACATGCTTAAAATGCATTCCAACTGTACCGCAGGGTAGCCAGTGAAGGGGCGCCCATATCCTTCTCTCCCCAGACCTTCATCTGCCATCACAACACACCCCCCTCAGTATCAGATCATAGGCCCTTTTTCAGCCTTCCAACTGTTTTCCTCCAGCTATGCAAGCAAATATGCGTGCGTGTGCGCGCACACACACGTAAACACATAAATTGAGGTGATCTATATACATTGTCTGCACTTTTCTTGTCACTTCATAACGGATCTTGGAGATCTTCCTGTATCAGACCAAACTGCCCCCTCATTCTGTTTAAGGTGATAAAGTTTTTAATCAAACAGACAAATTCAGCTTTGTGCTTATTGCATGCAATGCTAAAAATGAACATCCTTATTCATATCTCTTTGCTCTTATCTGTAAATATATCTAAAGGATAAGTTCTTAAAAGTGGAATTGTTGGCTTAAATGGTTTGCGTATGCATCCTTAAAAAAATACATAAATAATGCACGTGTGCCTCTTTCCTTACAATCTTTTGTTGATTTGGTTTTAAAGTGACAAGTCCGAGGTGAGAAGTCCCCACTATGAACAAACCGTGCTCCCTCCAGTTGAAGTTTTTTGGTTCCCATCACTTTGAATATGTTACACACATATGCTCATTCACTCTCTGTCTCACTCACCATTGTTAATGTTTTGGGAGTTCTTAATACAGTGTATGTGGGATGGCTTTCCCATGTTGTCAGCCAAGAATGTAGGAAATGCATCTTGACTGTTCAGCTTAGCATCATCCACAGGTGGAATGTATTCCCTATCCTGAAGACATTTTTTAGGCTACCCTGCCACTTCCTACTGGGTCCCGAATTTTTATACCTGCTCCCTCGTCTCCTTGCCTTTTCTTGCAGTCCCAACATACCAATGTGATGGGTTGGTGGAAGCACTGTGCCAGGCATTCCAGCCTTGTACAGTACACTGGTAAACAGCAGTGGAGCCCGCCTTCGCCAGAGGTTACCTCCAATGTGGAATGGGGAAAGATAATAGCAAATCTCTAGCAGCGGACGGGGAATGGATAGGCTTTTAAAGTGTCCCTGTTTCTGTGGCCTTCATTTCATTCTGTGTTACTATTACCTTTCTGAGTATATTCATTTACAGTCATGAAGCTTAAAGGAGTTTGTGACAGGGAAAGGTAGACGAAGCTGCATGAGAGGGAGAAATCTCATTTTGGTCCAAAGACAAGCCCTTCATACATGTCTAGTCAGTAGAATTGGGGTTTCTTGGGATCTGCCAATAAGTGCGTTAACATGAACTTGAGGAAGTTCCCCTCTCTCGACTTCAGTTTCCCCACCTGTACAATGAGGGAGTTTGACCTGATCAGCGGTTCTCAAAGTACAGCGTCTGAGGTGTTCTCTGAGAATGGAGTTTTACAGTCAAATAGTTTGGGGAAAACATGGAATTTCATGACCTCCTAGAGATTCCTAAAGTTTATCAAGTTAAAGACTCAGAGAAATCCTGCAGCAAAGAACCACTAACTTTTCTTAGTTCAATGTTTCCCAATTATATTTCACAAAAGATTGTGGATTCCTTATTAGGGTTCTGCAGAATCCACTTTGGGAAATGCTGGAAGTTCCGGTCTGAATATTGGGTGATTCGCTGTCACTAGTTCTTGCAGACCTGTCCTCAATCCCCCTCAACTCCCACAATCCTCTCTGTCACCGCTTCTCACCCTCTGTCCAATATTTCTCCCCTCAACTAGCCCCTGAGGGTCCAGACCATACCTGCAGCACGGGGGCCCGCACACAGTAGGTGTTCATTAAGTGCCTGGCGTTGGCCAGGAATCACTACTCTAATCTGTTAGTTGGACTGTCTAGTGTCTTTCAGATTTGACCAAATGGCTTTCAGGTTTTGCCTTTGTTGGATGCATGCGGATTCAGGTGGAATCTGATGCAAAAGAAAAAAATAATGGGGGAGGAGGAGGAGGAGGAAGGAGAGTGAGGGGGTGGTGGCGGTGGGGGAGAAAGACAAAAGAGAACAGAGAGGGGGAAAGGAAGAAGGAAGAAGAAGAGGCGCTGATTGTGCCTGGAGGGGAGACCACGAGGAGAGTGCGGAAAATAAGCATATCATTGTGTGGGACTGACACTGTGCTAGACCAAGGGGGCTCTGGCTCTACGTTCGAATACTAACAGTAGGAACACCACCTGGCCCATAGGAGGTGCTTATTAATATTTGCCAGGTGAATAAATAGTGACCGTAACAATAATGGCTAGCGTGTATTGAGCTATGCCTATGGGCTAAATTTTTTATGTGCATTATCTCATTTACATCAGCCCTTTAAGTTAGATGATAACCCATTTCTCAGATGTGGAAACTGAGGCTCAAAGAAGCTAAGTTACTTGCCCAATGCACAGGACTCAAGTCATCCCGACTCTAAATGCCCTGAGCTCAGCCACCTGCTGTACCCCGTCTCTGACGCGCAACCTCATCTGAGGGACACAGCGTCTGACCATACTGCTGCTTCCAACTCCGAGGAGAACCTGTGCTTGAGGAAATGAAGGTTGCAGCCCATCCTCCTCTGGGAAAGCTCATCCGTGCTCTGTGTCCTCACGCTCCTGACCTCCCAGTGAGTAGACTGTGAATGCCCAGGTGGGGGAGGGGGCAGAAAGAGTGGCTCTTCACCGGCAGGTTTTCTGCTCTCCTGCCTTCTAAGAGGCTCTCTCCACATCCCATCTGGAGGCACAGTGTCAACATGGGGAGGGGCTGCGGGCAGGTCATTTCCTAAGCAAGACTTAAGGATATTTGTGGGGGCAGAGTGTCCGCACTTTCCGTCTGCTGGAATTCCTCGCTCCTTCCCCGTGCCCACCGCCCAACACCCTCCAAGACACTTGGTTCTTCTTCTAGGGCCTATAGTTTCTGTGGTCAGGGTTCCAGGGGCAGAAACCTCCCAGGGCAGGAGGTTTATTTAGAAAACCTCTCCAAATTGCATATTTTTTCTTTTTTTAAAAAGATGTGAGTATCTAAAAGCTCAGTGCTCGGAGACCTTGACACCTTTGCAATGTTTGTGGAGGGTCAACTGGCCTCCCTCACTGTAGCTGCCATAGACTAAAGGCCCCAGTCAGACGCCCTGAGCTGTCCTGTCCTATCACTCAACCTACTCCCAGACCCCTCCACTTCCCTGCTCTCCAGGCTCCAGGAGGTGTCAACATTAGCATGTTAGGTTCTAGAGTTTTCCTGTGCACATCTGGACCTGGGTGAGGAGGGCAAGGAATCATTTAAAGAAGCTCTGAGAGGCTAATTGATCTACATAATAGAAGACAGAGCCCAAGAGAGGCGGGGAGAGTGCCGGGAGGCAGGCAGAGAATGAGACTAACTTGAAGGAGAAAGAGGAAAGAGACCAGGAGATCTGCTAAGCCAAGTGGGATTTGGTGAGATGGGGGATGAAGAGCGACTTTAGGGAGATTTGCTGGGTGAATGTCATGCAGTGCAATTCCCTTTATCATCTTTTGTGACTACTTAAATCGCTTTTTGATTTTTTTAGATATTAAACTGCTTTTAAAAATGTTGTCATTAGAGACAGCCCCAGGGCAGCTCCTTTTATTAGAGATGAAGTATAACAGGTCATCTGGCTTGCTGGGAAATGTTCCCCAATTCCAACTCAGCCAGTGTTCTCGCTAGTTGTCTCCACTTCTCTGCTACTCTGGACTGTGTTCAATGGCTTCTGAATGAGGAAGGTGTGAGCGTCCCGGGGCAGGTGTGGGAGGAAGGATGCGTTAGACTCTCCCTGCCTTTCTTCCCTTACCAAGGCACCTCTTTCCCCTCTACAATTCTCCCCCTCGTTCTACAACACGCTCTCTTCTTCCTAACCACGTTTAGATTCTTCTTTCTTGTTCTCCTCCCTTTCCTTTTTTTTTCTCTCTCTCTCCTTCTCTGAATCTCTTCTTTTGCCGTGAGTTTCCATCCTCCTGTGCCGTCCTCCACCTCTTGGTCTGCCCCCTTATCCTCCCTTTATTTCTCCTTCCCTTTCCTCCCCTCCATTTTGCTCTTCTTTTCCATGTTTTCACTGTAGCCCAACAGCCCACACGGGCAGTTCCTTTGCTCACTGGTGGTATTAAGGCTAAAGTGCTTAAAAAACAAAAAATGAGTTAGTCATTAAGTAAGCATTTGCCATAAGAAAATCCCCCTTGAAGTCTGGAGGTTCAGAGTCTCAGTCACCTCTGTGTATGACCAAATCACATTCCTGCCATGACATCGTTGCCAGAAAAAATGATTGATGGGTGAGGAAGTTGATATGAAGTAGAACGGAGTCTCCATTTTACAAAACAAACATTCTGGAACTCTCAACTCACGCAGGATGTGCCAAACCCCACTTGGTCTTGCTTGAGTAATTGGGCAGGAGCTCCTGGAAAGGCTGTAACTCTGGAAGCACCGGCAGATGGAGAGGAGGATGTCAGAAACTCAAAAGTGATTAAGAAGATGGAGGAACGAAGCGTGGCATGCCTGACCACATGGCCCCTGGGATTTTCTAACCGTGTAGAGTAACGGGGCCCTGGAGCGGGAAGGAGGAGGTGCCCGCACGAACCCCATATTTGCTTCTAGGCCTCATCTCCACTCAAAAGCAGGCATTTGGGATGAGCTTCTCCCTGGAATCCCTGTCAGTGTTCTGTGATTGCGTGATGATGGATCTATGTGGTCAGTTCCTCCCTAAAATAATGAATGGCCGAGTATGGGACTGATCTACGACTGTTTGCCCAGCATTGTCCTCAGTTCTGTCAAGCACGTCACCATTCTTGCTCTTAGAGGCTTCGTTTAGTTTGGGAAAAACAAAAACTGCAGATGAGAAGCTTGAAAAATGGAGAAAAAAGAAAGAAATTGAGAAGGGAGCTAAATGCAGCAGCAGTTCATTTCACTGGATGGGTTAGAGCACAGGTCATTGTTTCCCAGTGAAGAGGAAACGTGAACTGGCATGAGAGGACCCCATTGGCTAGTTGGGGAGGAGGCTAGGAGCCTTCGGGGGTAATGGAATTGTCAGGAACAGAAAGTAAAAACAAAAATCAAACTACTGTAGTAAAAAAATGGCAGGCCCCAGGTATGCCTGGGAAATTTAGGAAGTTGAAGGAATTTTGCTAAATGTTTCCCGGAGTTATAGGAGCTGAGGTTGATATGCCTAGAAACCTCTCTGGCAAGTCTTGAGCTCGGTGGCTGAAACCACTGCTCTGAGCACCATTTATAGCTGTGCCCTCTCTTTAAGGTGAGAGTTTCTCCCTTGCAGTGTCCTGTTAAGATAAGTTGCCAACAATAATTTCAGGAAATGTCATGACAGTTGCTGTAGGTCTCTTACGAAAGAGCCAGGAGAAGATGGACATTGTCAATAGTTCCAGGCAAAACCAGTAAGTTATTTTCAGGGCAAATGCAAACAACAGTCCAGAGGAAGCTTCATGGTTTCATTTATTTAAAGTTTTTAATTATTTATTGTATTATTTGAACTACTGAGTTTTGTGAGGGATGTGATAATAAGGAAGAGAAGGCAACTTTCTCCAGCAAGATGGAGTAACACTGGCGGGCTTTGGGGTTAAGTTCAAGCTCTGACTTCAGCGGGGAGATCTTGGACGAGTTAATCTCTCTAAGCATTAATTTTCCCTAGTACTCACCTTAGAGAGCTTTGTGAGGACTGCAGGAGATAAAACGTGGTAAGCATTTAGAACAGTGCCTGCCTCATTGTGCATTACTTTTCTTCTGCTGCTGTAACAAATGACCAAAAACTTAGTGGCTTAAAAGAACACAAATTGGGGCTGGCCCCGTGGCCGAGCGGTTAAGTTCGCGCGCTCCGCTGCAGGCGGCCCAGTGTTTCGTTGGTTCGAATCCTGGGCGCGGACATGACACTGCTCATCAAACCACGCTGAGGCAGCGTCCCACGTGCCACAACTAGAAGGACCCACATCGAAGAATATACAACTATGTACCAGGGGGCTTTGGGGAGAAAAAGGAAAAAACAAAATCGAAAAAAAAAGAAAAAAAGAACATAAATTTATTATCTTACCATTCCATAGGTTAGAAGTCCGATACGGGACTAAAATTAAGGTTTTGACAGGGTTGTGTTCCATTTTGTCAGCTCGAGTAGAGAATGTGTTTCCTTATCTTTTCCAGCTTCTAGAGGCTTCCCACATTCCTTGGCCCAGCCCCTTTCTGCTTTCGTCTTCAAAGCAGGGACGGTGTGTCTCTCTGACAGTTCTTTCATAGCCGTGTCTCCCTCTGACCACAGCTGGGAGAGGATATGTGATGTGAAAGACCTATAGGATTAAATCGGGCCCACCTGGACAATTTAGGCTCCTCTCCTCATTCCAAGGTCCTTCACTTGATCACATATGCAAAGTCCCTTTTGCTACTAAGGTAACGCATTCACAGTTTGCAGGACTAGGAAGTAGGTACCATTGGGGTTCCATTATTCTGCCTACCACACACAGTATGCGTGTAATCCATTCATTTTTATTATGAAGCGACTTTCTAGATAGGAAAACAGATGAAGTCTTTTCCGGGTTACAAAATAACTTGAAGAGGTAGTCTTCCCGAGGGGAGGGATACGTGTCTGTGTTTTATAGCATCTAAATTAAGAAAAGGGTACTGATTTTGATTACAAAACTGTCTTGACTAGGAATAGACTTTCTGAGTTTAAATAAATAGTAACTAACATTTATGGGATCGCTATCACACGCCAGGCGTCATTTTAGGAGATTTTTTCTTTCATATACACTACTTTATTTAATCCCGACAGCAACCTGTGACATACATAAAATTATCTATTCAGGGGACAATGACAGAACCAGCTCAAAAAAGTGAAGTGCCATTCCCAAAGTCCCACAAAGAGGAGATGGCATAGCTTGGACGTTTCTGGTCATTGGGGTTCATCTTCAAACTCCAGTCCAGTCCAGTGGCAGAAAGAAAGACTTTTGAGTTAACTGGCCTGTCTTTGAAGTAGGACTTGGGGCTGTAGGACCATATTCTTCTCTCTGAAGGCCCTGTGGGTTGGGGACTGCATTATGAGCGGCCTCAGAAGTGCATTCTAGTTCTTGCTTGGGGATCAGAAGAGGCAAAGGCCAGGAGCCCTCAGTATAGGTAAAGCACAGTGAATGCTCGTCAGCACAACCCCCAGCCCTGACACGCTCTTCTCCCTTAGGAAATAACTCGGCCTCATCAAAGACCAGTGTAGCCCTTTCTCCCAGAAGCGTGACCACCCAAGTCAGCATTCAGTTTACATTCCAACCCTCCTCTACGAGCAGAAGGCAGAATTCTTTGTGACTTGCTGCTTTTCTACAAGACCGTATAAAACTTCACACTTATGATGAATGCCTTTGGACTAGGGTTTCATAAAACCATTTAGTGTATTAGAGTCTATTAACCAGCCTGAAATCATGACCCTCGTTTAGCAGTTATAGACTGTGGCAGCATTTAATCCATACTGGTTGATTTGTATAACATTTATGATCTGAACCAGATCCCTTAATGCCTAAACTCATAGATATTGGCTTGAAATATGAGCAGCTGAAAAGCACAACTGGCTGAGCCCCAGGTGACGTCGTTAGGGGAGAGTGTGCGCTAACAAATTTCCTAAAACACAGATCAATTTGAACGCCGAGGTGCACAGCGAAGGGGAAGCCAGTCACAACCTTTCTATTGGAGACTCTTGTTTGCCAACGTTCATTACCCCTTCCTCCTTCCTAATGGAATCCAGATTTTCTCTAGCCCCTACGCACCCCATGTGACTCGAGAGAAGCTGCCTTTGCCAATGATTGGTTCAGAAACCCAGACTCAAGCAATGAGCGCTTGCATTTCTCCCAGTGACTGTTTTGTTCCAAGGACAGGCTCATGACCTATATTGACCCAATTAGAATGAAGGCTAGGGCTAATATTCTATAATTGAGGGAGAAATTTCCTCTCTCTCCTACAGACCTTAAACAAGAAAGTCTGTTGCCCCAGCACTAATGGCAGTCATATTATGTCCATGCCAAAATCCACCTGGAAAAAAAGTAGTTACACATGTATTATGAAGGGTCTGATACTTTACTCTATTTGCAAGCTAAAAAATTAGACTGCCACAGTTTCACGGATGCTAGAAGAAGACACAAGACTCCTGGGTCAGAGACAATGGACTTTATTACTCATGGCACAGCAAACAGCATGAGCATCAGCATATTTGCATCTGGCCCTGGAGCCAAATTCCTTCAGGGTAATGCAAAGAGGGCCGGGTGATACATGTGTACACCAGGAATTCGGAGCTTAGGGAACCTACATCTTTTATAATGGACAATTGGCATGCCTGCCCTCTGCTCCAGAGGGAGACACTATCTCTACCTCCCAAGGCTATTCACTAACAAACACCCTTGTAAACATGATCCAGAACAAAGGCAGTCAATGCCTCCGCTTGCAAGATGTGCAGAAATGCCAGAGATCCCTGCCGAATTAACTCCCAACTAAAAGCTGACACATAAAAGAGGGTACTGCCAAAGAAACAGTTCAAGAACAGAGCTGGAGCCTAGGCATGCTCTGATTGTAGCTCGCTTTACCTCTTAACTTTCTGTTAAATGAGATAACAAATTTCCTTTTTGTCTAAAGTAGTTTGAAAAAAGATTGATTTGACTCACAGCCAAAGTATCGTAACTGATAAAGCAACAAATGGTCTGAATTCTATAGGAAATTCCACATTCTTGACTCTTTAAAGAGAACTGATCTCAGCCACTAAGTAGAGGATTTATTAAGCTGTGGCTATCTTTGAGAAAGAAAATGGTCTCTGATCTCTATTTGGATCATTTGATGCCCCAATCAACAATAGCCTGATTAAATCCAAAGGGTGATTTTCTCAGAAGGTGAGGGTTGCGGACCCCACTGTGGTTTCTGAACTTACAACCCTATGACCAAACCATATAAGATGTTACACAAAGGCCAAGGTATCAGAATCTCTCTGAAAATGCCCCTCAACGTTACTCGTTGGGTCTGTGCACTGCTCATGGCTATCACTCCATCAAAGAGCTTTTTCAGCTATTCCTATCCTACTGCTGCTTAGAAGACTATTTCTCCCTATCTAAGCGTGAGGCTGTATATTTAAAAACATTAGACCATGAGGTTGTCCCTGAAACAGGATCCGTGAAGTTCAACAGAGCAGGAAGTTCCTCCTGGTGCCATTAAAGGATGGCCATCTTGGAATTGGCCTATCACCGTGGGAACAAGAGACCACTGGGTGGTGCATGGCCTCATACTCTCACATTTGAGAAGATTCTCAAATTTATGCCCACAGTCACAGAGATATGCCAACAGGCTGCAAAGAAAAAGCCAGTGAGTTTATGACTGTAAACTTGTGCCCCATTACTGAACCAAACTGCCTATAAAGCCTTATAAATGATTATTCTTAATATTCTGTATTTATCTTAATAGCACAATCAGAAACGATTGCATTGGTGGTGGTGGTGGTTCCTAGGTGCACGTGTGTGTGTTTGTGTTAAAGGCCTTAATTTGGTAAGTATAAACAGTAAAAATGTTATAATTATAAACCTATCTTAGAAGTTATACATTTTTAAATACAGTTGAGGCCACGAAAATCAGAAGGGGCCTGGCCTCTCTGTTGGAGAGGCCCTGCCTTGTAATGACTATGTAAAAGCACTTTGTAAATTATAAAAACTCCTACATGTGTTACCTATTATTTAGCTCATCTGTTATTCAGGCTGTGGAGGGTGTGGGGGCAAACACTCCCCAGCAGGCCTGCAGGGCCCCTGAGAGCAAGGTCAGCCCCTCGGACGAGAAACCCTCCTTTGGGCTCGCCTCTGGCCCTGAACATCGAGGACATTCTCGGGCGCACCTTGCTTCTCTCCCGCCCCCAGGGAACCTGTTTCACTGGAGACTACAACATCCAAGAGCTTCGCTGGAGGAGGCGGGGCGCTGCTTCTGGGAGTGGGGGCGTTTATTCTTCACAAAGCGCCAACGTGGATCGGGGCACCTCCATCCCTTCCCTCTGCTTTTCATGCCCATAATATGCTACATTCTTCAAAAGGTATTAACAGTGCAGAGCAGCTGGAGGAGGAGGTGCAGGAAGCCCGTCTCTCCCCACAGTAAATGAGACACACTGGCATAAAAGCTCTGTTGAAGGGCATTCTTCCTGCACACTGCTCATTGGGTGATTTCTCAAATCAGTTTTTAAGAATCAATGCGGCTAAGTCAGACCACTCTGACTTCATACTCGACAATGCTGTCGCTATTAGAAGTGAGAAGTGTCTCAAAGAATCTGTCTCTACTTTTCTCTTCTCACCTAATACCCCCTTCTCTCTGCCAAGCTTTCCCAGAGAGGACATTTTAGTCTGGCATTTTATGAACTTCTAAAATAGTGAGTGAACGCGAAATGTCGGTAGGATCCAACTCTGCAGTGGAGTTGCTTGGCAGAGGAGCCGTCGTAGTCTTGGAATAGCTCCATTTAGAAAAATGCTTTATTTTGTGAAGCTCCTTTGTCGTCTAAGAAGGGAGTCAGAGAAAGGACACCAGGGCTCATCACAAATTAAGTAGCAGCCAGTGTTTAGCAAGATTTTTTCAATTAGATTTAGAAAGGGAAAATACTATCTAAAACGATTGTTATGTAGGGCTTCATGTTAAGGACACTAAGAATGTGGCCTGAGTTCCTTTTCCCATCAGAGAACCACACCACCCGTCTGTCGGTTGTCATACTGTGGTAGCTGCGTGTTGCTATGATGCTGAAAATGAAGCCACCAGTATTTTAAATACCAGCAGGGTCACTCATGGTAGACAGGTTTCAGTGGAGCTTCCAGACTAAGACAGACTAAGAAGAAGGACCTGGCCACCCACTTCTGAAAAAATTGGCCATGAAAACCCTGTGGATAGCAGCGAGCACTGTCTGATACGGCGCCAGAAGGTGAGAGGATGGCGTAAAACGACCGGGCAGGGTTCTGCTGTGCTGTCCACAGGGCGCTAGGAGTTGGAATCGACGTGGCGGCACTAACAGAGTTATAAGACCGTTATTGGAATCATGGTACGTACGGAATCAAAGCCAAAAAGGCAAGAACGCATTAATAAGAATAATAGAACACTTCCATAATATTATTATTAATAATAAAACATTTGTATGACATTTCACAGGTTATAAAATTCCTTCACATATTATTTTATTTAATTCACAGCACCTCCCTACAAATTGGGGAATTATTGTCACTTGAGGGGAAATTGAGGCTTGGCGGTTACAAGGTATGGCCAGATCACACAGCAAATGGTGAAGCAGGAATTTGAAGTGAGGTCCTGAATGCCAAATCTGAAACCCTTCTCACCACATCATAGATAAAAATTTCACAGGAGAACGACGTCTAGAATATACATGTGCTTTATGGAAACATTTTCATGTGCTTTAATTTCATGATATTTATGTGGTGCCAGAAAGTCTTTAAAAAATTATCAATAAAGGCAAAAATTCAGAAAGCTTTCTCAGAGCCAGTATTACGAGAAAACCTAAACCTGTTAGGAAATTGGTTATGATATGGAATGTGGATATTAAAATGCCATAAACTTCATTAAAAACTCTAAATATGTAACTAGAGTTTTTTACTAAGTTCATAAAAATTAATATTGGATACAGCATCTTCTGTAAATCCTTGTGGTTCATGTGTCAATTACCTGGTTACTTAGTAACCAAGTAATCCAGTAACCAAGGAGTCAAGCCATAGATTAAATAGTCCCCAACCAGGCAATAAAAAGGTCCCTGAGTACAAATTTGCAGAATTATGGTTTATTGTGTTAATAATCTCCCCACGTCTGTGGGTAGCCTTCCAGGATGGGGCTGGCGAGGGTGTGTATTCTAGGGCCCAGCCGTGCCTTTTGTTATTTTGTTAGAGTATCTGCTTTTAAAAGAGGAAATTAAACCACAGAGCACCCTCTGGTTTAGTCTCTGAAGGAAATGAGAGGTGCTGAGCACACAGCGAGCTGGGGTGGGGATTAGGGACGAGTTCAGACTTGGGGTGTGAATTTGCACGGCAGCCCATGATCTGGGGCTCCGTGCCTCCTCTTCCCTGGTAAGGCTTTGGGGCTGGACTCACCAGTTGACTCTTGATGGGGTCCCTCACGTAACTGACAATCCTCTGCAGTGATTCAAAGTTTCGTTCCACAGCTGTTTATTGGCAGAACTGTGTAGCAGGCACTGTGTTAGGCATAGGGCAAAGCAGTTGTAAGCAAGACATACCCAGTCCAGATGCTCAAAGAGCTCACTGTATAAGGAGAAGCAAGACGTTAATCAGATAATCACATGAATAAATATGTAACTATGAAAAGTGCTCTGAAGTCAGAGTAGAGGACGCTATGAGAGTATCCAACACTGAGCTCGAATCCAGTGCACAATCAGGGGGGATAGTCACCATGAGGTTTCCCCAACAAACTACATGACATTTGAACAGAGCTTGAAATCTAATAGATGAGGCGGAATTGACCAGGAAAATAAAGATTGAGATAGAGAACAGGAAGAACATTCAAGGACGAGGAAGAAGCATATGCAAAGGCCCTGGGGCGGAAGGAAGCATGATTTTTTCAAGTAATCGAAAGAAAGCTAGTGTGGCTGAGTGGTATCAGGGCTGGCAGGCAGACATGGGAGTCTCTGTGCTTCAAGCCAATGTTTGTGTTTTGTGCGAAACAGAGAGGATTGGGAAAATAAAGTGTTATTTATTGTGCAAAGGCTGACTTCCCATATAGAAACAAACTCATTCTTTTTTGCTTGATTTTCACTCTCCAAAGCACACTGATCTCAGTTATCATGTGTTTTTACAATTCCATCTTGCCCTCTGCTTCAGTGTTCCCAAAATCTCTCCCTGAATTACGAGTGAATGCCTTGTGCATGGAGTGACCAAAATATCAAAATTTCCATAGAAACAAGCCTTAGACAAATCTCAGATATTTGTTGGCTAATAAGAGAAGATGTTCTCCTGACAAAACTAGATTCCTTTTCTGGTAAGCTTTGTACCCACCTTGGGTGTCTTCACCTTGTTTGGACTCTTGGACCATTTCATGCAGTTGAATAGTGACTGTAGGATGACCTACGATTGGGGGCTGCTGCTTTGAGCTCCTGCAGCACAGTTTTGGCAGCAAGCCTCTGCCACAGACCCCATGACAAATACAGAAAAAATGAGGCCACAGTCTTTGTACTCAAAATGCTGACTTCCCAGTTTCAGTGACAGACTGACATCCAAAAATAGTAGATAGAATGAAGAAGGCACTGCTCTGATGCCTAAGCTGGCCCCAGGAGCATCTTGGCAGAAGGTCAGAGTTTAGATGTAAACAGGGAATCTCAAAGAAATTTTTTTCCTCATCCGTTTTTAAGCTTACTTATGATGGTTTGGCTATCCTTTTGATAGCTGTTTTACAGCAGTATAATGCCTGGACTTGTGATTTCAGTGACTAGAATGAAATACTTCCCCAAAAATATCCTTTTGTCTTCCCATAATTTGTCATGAATTTTGTTTCAAAATCTGCTTGCAAGAGTTGGAAAGATCTAGCAACTGTCTCCTATGTCATCAGGCAGGCAGCTGTGCTCAGTTGACAGATGGAGGGCCTACAATGTGCACAGTACTGTGGGCAGTCCAGGGAGCCACAAGGGTCCTGGTCTTCCGGGTGATCACATTGTTAGGGAGATTCAGAGATGTAACCCAAATACATGGCACACATCACAACAGAACCTCAAACCACGTGGACGAAGAACCCAGGTGGGGACAGGAGTCATTCTTGCTGGAGCGACGGAGGACAGACTTTGTGGTATAGTGCAGTTGGACCAGAGCTTGGGAAAGCTGCTAGAAGATGGGAAACAAAGGCATCCCTGAAGGTGGAGATAGAACGAGCAAACACAGAGATGAAGCAATGACCGTGGACCATCTAGTGGGAGGGGGTAGAGGGAAATGCACGTACTTCAGTGAAACAGGCGGTTGTGTGAAAAAGGTCAGCTTTACCAGCCCTCTGCCATCACCCACCATCACTGCTCCTTTTCTTAGAGGAAGGAGCAGCAACATACGTACACTCACACACACACACACACACACAGGCTCTTTCATCTTAGCTCTGAGCAGACTAGCTGATCATAAATTAGGATGATATAACGTAAGAACCAAGAAACTTAATTCTAGTTTCACCCTTGCTTTTAAAAGTTGGGTGAACTTTGAAAAGTCACTTTCCCCTCGGAACCAGGAAATTGGACCCATGGATAAAGTCTCTTCCAGAATTAAAGAATTAAGTGCTCTGATTCTTGAAGAGAGATAGAGGCAATAATAGAATGATGTTTGTTTTCCCATGGAATGAGGATAAGAAAAGGTAAGTCTTAGATACTGCCTAGAAAAACATAAGAGAAGTAACAAGTACAGGGAAAATTTATAGAGATCTGGTCTGGAGCCACATCGTATCCTAGGAGAGGGTGCGACGATTTCTTTAAGCACTGCAGGATGGTTGAAGAGGCTTTTAGACAGACTTGTTTGCAATTCTCTCTCTGACATTTAGGAGCTGAGTATTTCATAGGTGACAATTTTGCTGAGCTTCAGTTTCTTCATCCGTAAAATGGAGATGATCATTATACCCACTGTATTCCATTAACAGATATTAAGCACCTACCAAGTAACCAAGACTGGCCATGAAAATAGGCATTGGAGGTTAAATACTTATTTTACAAATAATTATTTTGTAATACAGATATAGGCTTTGATCTCACAAAGCCTGCCGTCTAATGGGAATTGAAGACAAGTGGGCATGCAATTATGGGAAGGCGAGTTGAATGTTGGGATAGGGCAGCATTGTAAGAGGGAATTCCTGAACAGTTATGGAAGAAGAGAGTGGAAGTATCTATGCCAGCCCCAGGTCTAGCAAGGCCTCCCGAGGGGCCGGGGACCTGAAGAATGGGGCATTGTGGATAGAGTTGGGATGAAAATATGCCTGGTAGAAGAAATAGACATGGTTAAGGAAAAAATATATAGATTTCTTGTGTAAAGTGTCTAGCAGAGTGCCTCATATAAGCCTCAATAAACAATAGCTGCCTAGGATGTTAGTACTTTCATGGTTTGGGGGGCAATTAATTTCACCTTGGGGACAGCTTTTTACAACCAGTTTGTGCCTGCGGTGCATGTCAGCCTGCTTTGCTCACCTACAGAATCAAGCAACGGAGGAAGCCTTCTTGTATTTGTGCTGGTGGCGTAGAACCAAGCAGAAGGTTGTTAGAATCTGACAGAAATGAATGCGCGTGTGACTGTCCTCCTTGGCAGTGACGTGCGCCATCTCAGGTCTCATTGCCACAGAGCTCACAAAGTTAGGAAAATGCTCTCCGTTTAACTGGAATCCATAAAAATTCAAATCCTGGCCTCATAAATGTGAGTAAACAGTTTAACGACTTGCTTGAACTAGAATGTAGTCAAACAGAAATGCAGGTATGCTCCTCATTTGCATCTGTTTCCATGTGGGTGACTAAAAATAAAACTTCCCCAGGCATGATATTGGCTAAATGAGCTTGGCTTTGGGATTTTGGTTATAAAATACAAAGCCGTGGTGATTTTCCACGTGGTGCCCATTGGCAGTCATCTTCAGCAAAGAGGGAGGGGGTCCCTTCTCAGATTTTGCTGTCACAGGACCTGCGTTCGACTCTATCACTAACTAGGACCTTGTGGAAGTGACTTAACTTATCTGAGCCTGTTTCCTCATCTGTTAAAAGGGGAAACTAATACCTACCTCATCCCAACTCAAACATATCGTTGTTCAGAGTCAAGGAACTCTCTGGTATGATCATGAGATTGTTAATTCAGGGCCTGAATTGGCTCAGGCCCACCTTAATTATGATCTGAAATGATATACACACATATACCCACGAAGATATGAATATGCATATTAATACATATATATTCACCTAAGAATATGTATATCAATATGCATATTAATGCATAAATTAATCTAAGAATATGTATGTTAATATGCGTATTCATATATTTATACATTCATCTAAGAATTTGCATATTCATATTTATATTAGTATACATATATATTGTCAGATGCAAAATTAGATTTTGTACATAAATCAGGCTTTCCACCTCCCAAACATAAATTGAAGAGGATGGCCTGGGTGATTTCCAAGCCTTCGGTAGCTCTGAAATCCTTGGTTCAAGCATCAGATGCCCTGCACAGGTTGTGTCATGGGTAGTCATGAGGGAGACAGAACCACCTTTTATTTAGAAGGCAACTTGGAGGAAAAGACATTTCAGAGGCCACTTGTTGGACCACAGTGAGACCCATTTCTATAGGAGCCGAACTGAGAAGTCAGCAACATTCAACACGCTGAACTTTGTCATTCACTTGGGGGTTCTGCACACCATCAGCTCTCCACCCTCCTGGTGGCTCCAAGATGGCATTTCCTATGGGCCATCATCTTCTAAATCACAGTCTTCCTAGAAGTAAATGTCGCTGGATGTCCACCTAATTTATTTCCTCAGCTAGCCTTTTCACCTGGACTATTGCTATATCCTCTTAGCTGGCTTTGGAGTTAACCTTTCTCTAATTCATTCTAGCGTCCATTGCCTAGACAGCCTGTATCATCTACTGCTCAAAAATTGTCTATGACATAGCATCATTAGGAATAAGTCTAATGAAAAGTGCTCGGGACCTCTACACTAAAAGCCGTAAAATCTTACTGACAGGAAGTAAAAGAGGCCTAACTAGAGAGAGAAATAGATTACATTCATAGGTAACTTCGCAGATTATTCACTGATAGTTATTATTATAGATATTATTCACAAATATTATTAATAGATAACCTTCACAGCTAGTTAATAGATTATTACATCTTTTACAAGATGGCATTCTCCCTGAATTGATCTGTAAATTCAATACAACCTCAATCCAAATTCCGGTAGACTTTTTAAAATTAGAAATTGACAGGCAAGCTGCTTCTAAAATTTATATGAAAATGCAAAGAACCTGGAATAACGAAAGACAGTTTGGAGGACTTAGCCTATCTGATTTCAAGACTTGCTCTAAAGCTGCCCTAATCAAGAGAGTTTGATATTAACAAATATATAGACATAGAGATCAATGAGACAGAATAGAGATTTCGGAAATACACTCACACATTTATGACCAACTGATTTTCAGCAAAGATTCCAAGGCAATTCAATGAAAAAGGGAAAGTCTTTTCGAAAAATAATGCTGGATCAATTGAATATCTATTGGGGGGGGGGAAGAACATCAACCCTTACCTCACATCCTACATAAAAATTAACTCAAAGTGAATCATAGACCTAAATGCAAAACCTAAAACTGTAAAGCTTCTGGGAGAAAATCTTTGAGACCTTAGAGGCAGACATGAGTTTCTTAGAACATGAAAAGCACAAACCCTAAAAGAAAAAGTTAATGACTTGGATTTCGTAACAAAAACCTTTACTTTTCAAAAGACATTGTTAGAAGAATATAAAAAGACAAGCCACTGACTGGGAGAAAATATTTGCAACACGTATAGCAGACAATGGACTTGTATCCAGAAAATGTGAAAAACGCATCCAACTCAATGATAAGAAGAAAACTTATTTTTTAAAACGGGCAAAAAGTTCAAACAGATGGTTTATAGAAGAAGGGCCAATAAGCACATAAAAAGATGCTCAGTATCATTACTTATTAATTAATTAGTTTCCACAATAAGAAACCACAATAAGAAACCAATTAAATGAAAACCGCAATAAGAAACCAATGCATACCCATTAGAATGGCTAAAATTAAAAAGACTGACCATCCCAAGTGTTGGAGAGGACGTGGAGCAACTGAAATTCTCATCCAGCGTTGATGGGAAGGTAAAATGGCACAGCTTTAGAAACAATTAGGCAATTTCTTAAAAAGGTAAACGCAAACTTACGATGTGATGCAGCCATTCTCATTCTAAATATTTTGGCAAGAGAAACGAAGGCATGTATCCACTCAAAGACTTGCACATGAATGTTCACAGCAGTTTATTCAAAACAGAAACTGGAATCAACCCTCGTATCCATGAATAGAAGGGTGAAAAAAAAATCCTACAATAAAAATAAACAAATTGTTGATTCATGTAATATGGATGAATCTCAAAAACCTTGGAAGGTGCAAAGTCACCTCTAGTGACAGAAAGCAGAGCAGCACAGTCATGTGTTGCTTAACGACAGAGAGGCATTCTGAGAAATGCGTCATTAGGCGATTTCGTCACTGTGCCAACATCTTAGCGCGTACTTACACAAACCTAGACGGTATAGCCTACGACACACCTAGGCTAGGCGGTACTAATCTTGTGGGACCACTGTGGTATGTGCAGTCTGTTGTTGACCAAAACGTTGTTTATACAGCACATGACTGTAATTTCCTGGAGGCAGGGGTAGAGGGAGAGATGGATTAGAAAGGAGCATGTGGAAAGCTTAGGGGTAATGGAAAGGTTCAATATCTTAATTGGGGGGATGATTTTGTGGATATATTCATTGTCAACACTCAGCAAATTGTACATTTTAAACAGTGCAGTTGTTGTACATCACTTTTACCTCAATTAAGTAGTGAAAAAATAACAAAAAATACTGTCAATGCACTCGTGTTACATATAGAATTAATATCAAGCTTGTGAGCAGGTGTTCAAGGCAAGGATGCCCGTGCGTTCATCCCAATATGCCTTTCCGGTCTCCATTCCCAGTTAATTGCTCCACACACTGCATGTTCTGAAGCTATCGTGCACACGTCTGCTTGCCCGCCGTGTTTTCTTTCTTCCTGAGACACACTTCCTCTTGTGTCTGCTTGTCCTAATCTTATTTTCCTTTGTGGCCTGAAGCAGATATTGCTCATTTCCTATCCAATATCTTTCTCCCTTCTTCCTTATCAAGAGACCTTCAGAGTTGTTCAGAATTTCAAGCTAAAAATGTGCAACGACGGAAACTCTCATACACTGTTGGTTGGAATTTAAAATGGCCCAACACCTTTTAAACTGTTTGGTTCTTTCTTCCCCGTAAGCCCTTGAGCATGGTCAAATGACACAGTTTGGGCCAATGAAATATGAGTTGGTAAAGACTGTGCTTTCCTGATATAGATGTTGCCTCTCCTTGCTTCATTCTTCTCCCTGAGTGAGATGTGACTATGATGCCTGGAGGGACAGCAGCCACTCTGCAACCATGAGCACAAAAGCTACATGCCAAGGAATCTGGAGAAGGGAGGTCAGAGAAGCCTGGACTGCTGGGGTGCTATTGAGTTGTGGTATCACCCCCAGACTTTCTTGCATCAGGAAAATAGAAGTCCTATCAGTTGGATTCTCTCTGATTGTCATCCACACACTTTCCTGATACCTGGCTCCATAAATCCATCTTCTGTATGAATCTTTCACTTCCCCCGATCTGGACACATCCTCCTTCATGAGTGTTGGTTGCACTTGCTCTGCCCCTGTCTCATGAGACCCAGCACATCCACCCTGTGCCATGCCTACTCAGGCACATGTTTTGCTTCCCGCTCTAGGCTGTCGCTTGTCGCTTGCTGAGACCATTGCCCAACGTTGCTCTTGGTGAGTGTTCTTCGGCCCCACACAGGCTCTACAGGCTGTGTTTAGATAAGTATCACAGAGTGTAGAATGTGGTGGTAAGAATGTGGGCTTGCAGTCAGCCTGCCTGCCTCAGCCTCTTATACCCTTTGTTACCAATAACAGTCACCCAACTCTGTGACTCAGTTTCATCATCTGTCATACGGGTTTGGTACTAATCCTTACTCTGAGGGCTGGGATAAGGCAGAAACAGCGGATCATGCCCATAGAGCGGTCTTCTTCATGGTACCCGTGACCTAAATGACTCCTGCCCCAGCCAGGGAGGCCAACTAGAGAGTTCCTTCGCAGACTAGTGTTTACATTTCCCAAGTACCTGTGAATTTCCCAGGCATGTCGCGGGCAGGGGCCAGTGACCGGGCAATGATTTTAGCAACTCATCTTTGTACACGAGGCAGGAGTAACCCTTAAGTATTTTGTGCTCATGGTCTTCCCGGTTATGACAGTTTTTTTTCCAAATTGTTGTCTCACTAGCCAGCTCCCAAAAGCTGAAGCCTGGGATTGTTACCACCCAGCTGCATAATATTAGGGAAGCTCTATCATGTCATTGTGCCTCAATTTCCTCATCTGTAAAGTTGGAAAATAAACAATACTACCATGCTGTCTCTCCAGCTTCAAGACTCATTTGAAACCCTACTTCACCTTTGCTGATGCTCCTTTCTGAGGCAGCGGTATTGTGACATGGTGTTCCATGCCATCAGGCTGTGAGCTCCCTGTCAGCTAGACTATGCCTTTCAAGTTCCCCCAGGGTCTAGAACACTGTCTGCTGTGTAGGGAGACTTGGTGAATATTTATTGTATCACTAAATGAACCTGTTGAATAATCTGATTTGAAAGGAAAGAGAGAAACTAGAATCAAATATACTTCTAGTTCAGTTACCATTCAGTTACTTATTCATCCAATCAGTATTTATCGGGCATCTGCTATAGTCCAGGCACTATTTAACTACTTTCGTATTGGAAATATGATTTCTAATCCACCGAGGCCTTAACCCTGCACATACCTTAGAAAAGGAAAATCTGTGATTTTTCTAGAGCTGGGCAGGTAAAAGCAATGATTCAGCTTTATGGCTCCGTGAAGAAGCCTTTTCAGCCAGTTCAGCCCAAATTTGCTTACACATGTTACCCACTCGAGCAAACGTGTAACGCGTGCTGTTCTCTGAGCTTTTCTATGTGGTCCAGCCCTATATATTATATTGCTCTTATAAAATACCACGAAGCCCTTATGAATTAAAAGATAATTAGTGGTTCAACACGCACAAGACATTAGGTCCAAAGTGTCAAAACTGTCATGAAAGACCATAAATCATGGTCTGCATGCATTGATCCCTTATAGAGTTAGTTTTTAAATCATCTCTTTAACACCTTGTAAATGTACAAACAACTATAGACCCAGGGGAAACTTTAATATGTTTTTCATACATATTTTAATTTCATCTCAAAGTGCTAGCTGCATAAAAATTAAGTCAGACTCACAAAAACTCATTGATTTCCTCGGGATAAAACCCATCTGTCCAAACTAATTTAGAGCCTTTTTGAAGCTGTAAAGTTAGTCGTGCAACACTGAGGTCATTATGGGCATCCTGAGCTGGAGGAACCCTTGTGTAATTTTAAGAAGGCAATTTTGTTATATTTACTGTATTTAAATACAGCGCTACTTTGCAGGAACAAAAACCTCACTGTGTAACTGTATTGAAAGTAAACCAGGAGCTGTGAAAAGCGAGATCTGTTCTTTTCCTTGTGATTAATGCACCTTTCTGCCAAAATTGAGACTTCTTAACTGAGCTCATTTAATACAAAGTAAACGAATTCTGCTCTTGGATTTGATCCTCTGGCTAAACCCTATAGATAAGGCTCTAACAGTGAATAGCTTTTCATTCTAAACAAAGGATGTTTTGATAGAAAGGTCAATGCTAAGGTCCTTTATATTGTGATAACAGGAAAGGGAAATGACATATTAATGGCAATCCATGCCATGGTGGTCTGGGCGGCGAGACACACAGGAGTAAAGACCAGTCGGAAGTGAGAGAGAAGGTGGTGGAAACGAGTAGGCTCAAGAAGCTACTTACTTCTTTTTTAAAAATCCTATTCTTTAAGGATATTTTCTTTTGTTACACACCAAGCAAAGAAGACTGACGAAGATCACAATGCAACTTGAAGGAAACTGGAGAGTCAGGCTTGTGTTTCTCTCCATCCTGCCCTTTAGCACTAAGCCAGGCAGAATATCAGCTCTGAGCCCAATGATGCTAGCATATTTTTATTATGATGAAGGCTAAGTATGCACTAAAGATAGGACAAATAAGCTGGAACTCTTTCTGCATTGCGATGCGTGAGACAGGAGCCCAAGCTGTGACAGCATCACCCTTACAAGCTATGAGGCCTTTCCTTTGGCCAAGGGAGGGCTCCCGGCCAGCTCAGAGGCACGATGCCCACTGCCCAGCCTTGCCCAGCAGGCCAGGCAAGCAGCTTAAGTCATCGCTTTATTTTTTTCTTTCTTCTTGCTTGCTTCTTTATTTTTTCTTCTCTGCTTCACTAAGAAGTTTCATAATAATCTAACTTAGGAGCTGGAAGCTTCTTGTCCCTCATGGAGAAACACTGGTTTTATTTTAGGGAGAACATCTCCCTTCTCTTCAAAAGTTCCTGCCAATTAAGGGAAAGAGCAGAATTGAAAAGGGTGCTGGGAGTTCTTGGACCTATTGAGTAGTTTGCTTAACTTATTTTTTTCCGTTCATTTCTTTAACAAATATTTATTGAGCAACCACCAGGTTCTAAGCACTAAGCTGGGTATTAGAGAGAAAGATATGGAGAAGTCAGCCCTTGCTCAGAGAGCCAGAGAGAGAGAGTCATATAAACAGAGAAGTCAGGTTGCATTTGGGCTAAGGCAAAGCTTTAAGCCTCCATTGCCCAGCAGGGAGGGCTGCTTCCAGCCATGGCACTGCCCCCCAGGACATTGGCCAACTGACCCATACTGACAGGGGAGGAGTTGTTTTGCATTTTTCATCCCCAGATTTGCACGGAATGCTTTCTCCATCATTGTTTTATAGAAGAGGAGAAGAAGGGAAAGGAGAAAATAGAGTAAGTCAAGTATTTCCAACAACTGACTTAAAAAGAAAATCAGAATGCAGTGTTTCCTAGAGGGGCTGGCTGGTTCCACAGTGCCCCCTTCTGGTAGGTTGCCCTGGAGCAACAACCAATACAATGGAAGGCAGGAGCTACTGTTTACTGGGTGTATTTCATGTGCATCGTTGAATCATCTCACCAGCTCTTCAGGGGAGCCTCGCTATCATCTCCATTTTACAGATGATGTTCATCGAGGATCCGTGACTTAAGCAAGGCCATACATCCCATGTGCACCAGGAGTCAGGAAACAGACCCAGGCCATCTGCCTCTCATGCGTGTGCTTAACCACTCTGTTTTTTCTCCTTTTGCAGTTTATTAGTCAATCAGTCAGCATGTGCTTACTCCCTGTCAACACCATGGTAGGCAGTGGGGATTAAGTGTTTTCCTTCTGTAGCATCTTGGGGGTTTTCCTAGACTGTCAGATGCTAGCGGAAAAGGAACCGTCAAGCTGGGTGGATCTAGCGTAGGCAAGGACTCATTAGCTCAAAGCATGAAGCAACAGAAACAACAGAAACCCTTAATGCATAGCTGGGTTTGGTTCAGATGGAGGAACAGAAAGATTTTATTTTGCCCAAAATATTCTATGTGCCAAAGACACTCACGTTACTCCACACCCCACAACCCCACATACATGAACACTGACATTTAGGTACACTTACCTCTAAACATAGCTCTCATCATTTGCTGTTTTCCATGGAAAAGTCAAATATTATATAGAGTTAGAAAATAGAATCCTTTAGTTTCCCATATTTTATATGGTAAAACAATTGTTTGCCTTTATCTTTATTGGTCTGATCTTATTAGACAAAGTTAAGAAAAGAATTGCAGAGGGGCTGGCCCAGTGGCATAGTAGTTATGTCTGCGCACTCCACTTCAGAGGCCAGGCATTCACAGATTCTGGTCCCTGGCACAGACCTACACACCGCTCATAAGGCCACACTGTGGTGCCGTCCCACATACAAACTAGAGGAAGATTGGCCCAGATGTTAGCTCAGCAACAATCTTTCTTACCAAAAAATAATAAAGTGACATCATAAGCTGTTTGAACAAAACTGTTTAAAAAAAAACAAGAAAGAAAAGACTTGCAGAAAAGAAGCTTGAACATAGAGCAAAAAGTTTCCTAACTCTGCTCCAACGAGAGATGAGGCTGCCATGGGCTCTCTAGAGGCCACCACATTCCTCCCCACTGCTTAACTCTGCCCTAAGCCTGGCACCTTCTGCTTCTGGGGCCAGCAAAGCTCTTCTGTCAATTATCAATCTCCAGGTTGTGATAAACAGCATCTTATGTACAACACAGCGACTGCTGGAGGACTGCCTGTTCCTCCTCAGGATTTCAGAGCCCGCTGGACCCCATGCCTTGTTAGGGCGAGGTGTGGAACGGGGGTCTGCATAGTGTAGGAGCAGAGGGCGCAGTCACACTTGGGATGGAGCCCCGGTCACGATTGTGCAGTTCAGAGCGTATTCTTTCCCTCTCTGATCCTTTTAGTTTCCTCTTGTGTAAAATGAGGACAATAATACCTACTTCAGGGCATTGTTGGGAGGATTAAATGAGATAATGTACGGAAAGTACCTCTGACACGACAAGTAGTATGTGACTTCTAAATACCTATATAATTTTCATCTATCTCAGGGATGATCACTTCTTCTTGGAAATTCCCCCAGGAAATGTCTAATTCAGCTACAAGTGGAAGAAAACCCCCAAATAGCAGCAACTTCATAAACTTATAGAAGCTTAAGTTAAGAAATAAGCTTAAGAACATTTTTTCTATCTAATGTAAAGAAATTTGTGTAGGCCGGCCAGCGTTGGTATGATGGCTTCACACATCAAGTTGGTGGCTGCTCTAGGGAACCTTTCTGGAAGTTTCTACCACACTTCCACTGACATCTCATTGGCCAGAACTTAATCACATGGCAACTTAGCCACAGGTAAGGCTGGGGAAGTTGTGTTTTGGGGTGAGCTAAAAGTCAAGCTTCTGTTAATAAGAAGAGGGAAAGAGTGTACACTTGCTAAGCAACCAGATTTTTTATCTTAGTCCAATGCCAAGGTCAATGGAAAGGGATGAGAAATTAATGTTTGAAAACAACAGAATCTTTTGATACTAAAATGCTATTTTAGATTTGTTAAAATGAAATTAAACTAAGACTCGTGTTATTTCAAACAGCTAAAGTCAAATTTAGTATTTGAATTATAGGACGCAAGAAAAATTGGAAACTTTTAAGACATTCAGAGATTATATACTCACAGTATGTTTGCTTTTCTGTATGTGTCATTACTTCAATAAAAAGCTATTATAAAACTTAAACCAAAAAAATTCTTCTGTGAAAAGAAAACTCTCTAAATAACAGACAATAATTAGGAAAAGGCATTGTTAGATCTTGTCAGATCTTAGTTAGGGTGACTAAGTTATGAATGAACGATGACAATCAATATTGTGAGTAAAGTAACTTTTTTGCATGTAATACTCATACTGTTTCCATTTTCCCAGGGGTAGACTTATTTTTCTGTCCTTTCGGATCACCTCTGCCATATGCATAACAAATCATTTCTTTTGTGGTCAGAAAATGAATAATTCGAAATTGATATTATTATTTCATTTTGCAGAGGAATGTAAATAGCCAGCAACTTTTATAATGCACATTACAATAATGCATATAGTAGTAGTAATAATGCCTATTCTTTTCAGTAATGTTACATTTTTCTATGGGAAATGGTCTCTCCCTCTAGTTCCTTGAACTCCCAGATTTTAGTATTATCCTAGGATATAATTTCAAAAGATTTTCTATTTTTAGTAATATCATCCCTTTTCCTTCAAAGGGAATTTTCTGTTTTAGAGAAGAAAGATCAGCTGTGGACAGTGGGATGAAATGTAAACAGTGAGATCAGATAAGCTTCATGCACGTTATAAGTTTTATTTTGTTTCATGAACAATTTCTGTGAAGGAAGCAGGCCCTGAAATACGATCTGGTTATGAATTGTGGTTAGAAGTAGGTTGCAAGGAGACTTCTGATTGGCTCTGCATGATGTCATGACCACAGGCAGGATGCTCATAATACCTAGTTAATACATTGCATCTAACGGGTCTCCTAATTTTTATGTATACATTTCATTTTGTAACTGCAATAAAACACTCCACGCAATGCATTTCTGGGTAATTACTGCACTTTTTGAGCTCCTTGGGATCTGAGGTGTAGTATGTATGAATTAGGAAAGCACTTTGAGTCATAAAGAATTTCTCCTGTTGACAAATCTCTGTTGAGATCAGGGATTTGGGTGAACAAGATGTGGGGTTGGGTCTGAAATCATTTGTGGTTCTGTCAGAGATACACTGGGAAAAGAGGCAAAGGGGACAGTTTTGTGCATGCTCCAAAACTTCCCCTGAGCCTCAAAAGCCCAGAGGAAGGAATGGATATTTAAAAGCACGAAACTTATTTGGGTGTCAACTTCATCCCTTTGCGGACAGAGATCAAATGATCGTGATCTTGAAGTGAGGCAAATAGAGTCTTCTGTGGACTCTCCGAGCTCATCTTCTCCCAGCCAGTTCAAAATGGCTGAATTCTGAGGGAAAGTGAGTTGAAATTCCTTTAGCATTCTCTAAGCCTTTCCAACCCAACCCAGAGAAAGTCAAACTCTGCATTACTATTTTTTTTCTGAGAAATAAAATGCTCTTTTCTGTTAACTTCTTGAACTCTCCAAGACAATCTCCTAAATTCTTGACGTCTCCACTCTCATGACGACTCCCCCACCACCGCCCCCCATTCCTTTCCTTTCACTTATTTATTTAACCTATCTATGTGTTAAGTTGTTCAGGAAGAAGCATTTAACATCTAAAGCCCGTTTCACTTCTTTCTTGTTCTTCAAAAAATCTTGAAATATCATTTGTTTTTTCTGCATTAGAAAGAGGAAATGGTGTTTTATCAAAGGTAAATAGACTTGAACGCTGATGGGTTGGAGTTCTGTTCACCACTCAAAGCCCGTGAAGTTTGATTAGGTACTAAACTTGGCACAGAGAATCCTTCATTCATCCCGTTAGCCAAGTCACGCCACTGGTCTCAACTTTGGGAAAGTTAATTACCTACATGTTGCTCGTGAAGCCTGTGGGCGGCGGATTTATTTGACCGTGGCTTAAGCAAATAATAATCAACTCTTCGTCAAATTCAGTCAAAAGTAACTCAGAGTTAAAACTGACCAACTGCCATTTTCAAACTGGATTTGAAAGAGAATGTGTTCAATATCTGTGAGATGAAATCACACGGTTAGAAAAGAATGAGAACATACTTTATATTAGATGCATATATTTGTATGAATTTTGTTATTAAGTTGCTGAACTCTACCTGTTTTGGGAAATCAACTGAGAGAAGAATTCAAATAGAATTCACCTATATCCATAGCTTTACCAACTAATAATATTTCAATGTGTAGGTCACCATAACAGAGTTTCTGTAAACAATACATAGTCTCCAAATTATGATCACTTAACTTACAAAGGCACCAATGTACTGATCTCTGGCTACACGCTACATTCACAAATTGTTTGAAACTCCCTAGCGCTTTTCTTCACACCTGAAAGCAGAAAAGCAACTATGCTGTCCTGGGTCAATCCTGCCACCTGGTGGCTGCGGCCAGGAACAGTCTTTTACATTAGCTCCCGTTCTAGCTCCTTTTTATGACCCTTCTCTCCAACCAGGTATATCGTGCTCATGTTCTCATGCTACTTTTCTCTGCCTTCATAGCTCAAGTAATTCCAACTCCACAGCATCTTTTCTCTTTGACACATGCACACTTAACTTCTTTTTTCCTCACTCCGTTTCTTCATCCCCGCTGCCTTCCAGTGTTTGCCCATGATCACATCATCCCCTTCCTTTTTCTATCACTCTATTTTTGAGTCAAACAGTGACTCTTATAGCTTATATTGTGAGAATAGATTATTAACTTATTCACCAATGTTTAGTATAGCAATGAACAAGAAAAAAATAGTAGAAAGACACAGTATTTTTCCTCATGGAGCTTATATTCTGGTGAAGGAAATAAACAAAAATTATATAAATATAATGTAATATATTATATTTATATATATCATAAATATATAAATATATATAATATAATATATATAATTTATAATATATATTATAAATATATAAATATATATTATACATTATATATATATGTAGATAAATACCCTGAAAAAAATAAGGCAGAGTAAAGGGATGGGAAATGATGAGAAGCCACAGTGAAATACCATTTCACACCCATCAGGTTGCCAAAAGTGTCTGACAATGATGAGTGTCAACTCTGATGTGGAGTAGCAATTCGCATCCACTGCCACTGTCAGTGGGAGCGTGAATTAGTACAACCACTTTAGTAAACAGTTTGGAATTATTTATCAAAGTTAATCATGCACATGGTCTATGATGCTGCTATTCCAATCCTACAGAAACTCTCGCCACGACCAGAACATGTACAAGATATTCATATGACGACTCTTCATAATAACAAAGATCTGGGAAAATCTGAATGCTCACCTGTAGCAGAATGAATAAATAAAGCATGGTATTGTCTTATGATAGAATAGAACATGTAGTGAAAAATGAATAAACCACAGCTGCACACATCAATGTGGGTGATCCTCAAAGATAGTATATTGAATGAAAAAACAAATATAGAATGATTTTATTTATGTGAAGTTCAAAGACAAGCAAAACTAGACAATGAAATGTTCAAGAATATACACAGCTATGATAAAGGAAAAAACCGTAAAGAAAATCACGGTCATTATTAACGTGAAATTCAGCAGTACAACAAACTCTGAGGAGGAAAGAGGGGAGAAGATGGGTTAGAGACCCCCCCAGGGATTCCAACGGGCAGTGGTGTTTCATCCGTCAGCTGCAGGTGGAATGCACTGGATTCATTCCACTTTCATTTATCATTATTATTTAAAAAGTGTATGTGCATTATGAATACACTCTTTCATATGAGTATGATACATTTCATAGAAAAATGTTTCTTAAAAAGTGACAAAAAAGTGCTGTTTAGCTAGGGATACTGGGAAAGGCCTCTTGAGGAGGTGACATGGAGCAGAGACCTGAGTGATGTGGAGAGATACATCTGATGAAGATCTGAGGAGAGAAGTTCCCAGGGAACAGGGAAGAGCAAATGTAAAGCCCCTGAGGCAGATGAGCTTGGTGGCTTCCAGAGCCAGGGAGGGGTCTGTAAGCAGAGGGAGAGAGAAGGAGATGGCATCGAGGCAAAAGGAAGGGGACACATCACGTGAAATCTCAGAGGTTAGAGATCAAGTGACATATCTGCCCAAAGAAAAGGTAAGTAATATCAGCAAGAGAAATTAGCAACATGAGGAAACTCCCACATAATATTCACAAAAATTCCATATGCTATGCCTTAGCATTAAAGATAAAATATATGTATATATGCAAATATATAAGTATGTAGTATGCACATATGTTCGTATGCATATGGCGCAACAGCAATACTGCCACACCAGCAAACAATAACAGGCAAAAGTTTACAATAAAAAGAAATAGTCCTCTACCCTTTCCCCATTCCACCCCACCATTTAACTCCTCAAAAATAGTAACTTTGAATATTTCTGTTTTTAGTTCTCTTTTTACCTCTCCATTGAAGACTTTTCCTTGGTGAATCGACTCTGGATATTCTCCGCTGACTGAGACTTTGCCACGGAAGACGCAAATTTAGCTCATGTGTATACCACTCATCCTCTCTTTCACTCAGTCTTTGAAAGTTATATCACTATACTTAGTTGCATCGCGATTTTAAACAATATACTTGAATTTCTATTTCTTGTTCCAGCAGCTTTAGACATTATCTCTCAAATCCCTGAGTTATATTGGAATATTTTGTTAATCATAGTTAAGTCTTGATTTGGCTATGGCTCGACTCTCAAGCTAGAAACATCGCATTCAGTGATATAACTACGTAAACACTGCTTCCTGAAAAACAAGAAAGAATATCTGAAATGTATTTCCTTCTCTGGGGGTTTAGTGTCCTGACTCTTTTGCTACTCAAAAGAGAATGGTCTTAGCATCAAAGGTAAAAGAATTTTGTTGTTTTTGTTATTATTATTGTCATCAATTGTGCAATATGATGACACGTTTGAAGTTCTGCATACCTACTTTCTGATTTGATTTAGTTTTGTTGTTCTCCTCGCTGCTGCTGCCGCTGTTCTTTGTTCTTTTATTTGAATTTTGAGTTACTTTTATTTTGGGTGGTGGCCTTAAAAAGCATCTTTCCCATGATTCAGTGCTAGACATTGTGTTTAAATTTATGTATTAGACCTGAGAGACCTCTGTAACCAAATTATTTCACCGCTGGAAAAGAATATTTGTCATGAATCATAGCATAAAATAATATTTTTATAATATTTAAAATAAAATATGAGAACAATGTGTCACCCAAAAAATGGCTCTCCCATCCAGGCCTCAAATTTGTTATATGAAGTATGTAGATTAAGCAAGGTCTTTGGTTCCTTTCAGCTCAACAAAATGTAAGCAATACGGGTAATGTATGCCTAACTCTCCATTGTATCATAATTACCTTAATTTCCTACTCTTTTTTCTATCTATTACAAGGAATCTATCTCATTCTTTTGCTTACTGACTTTCTTCTTGGAGCCTAATGACTTGATTTGAACCAAATACTTTTTGGGCCTTCTGCACAGCTAATATCCTAGGATTCATTTCCATCGAACTCCTTACCTAAAATGGACGCATTTGTGATAAACTTTCTGAATGTTCCCTAAATGTTTTAAAACATTTCTGCCCTTTGGATTGAGGTGATAGTTTGGCTAGATGCAAAATTCTTGGTTAAAAACTAATTTGTCTCTGAACTTTGAAAATATTGTTCCATAGTCTTCTCACATCCATAGTCAGTGACAAAAGTTAAGCACTGTCGACGAAAATAATCCATAACCAATCTATAAATGAAAATTTGGGTGAGTTTATTCTGAGCTAAAATCTGAGGACCATGGCCTGGGGCCTTCTTCCCGAAGGAAGAAAGGGCACCAAAGAAGTGAGGTATACTTCACTTGTTATATACCCCCATACAGGACGTTTCACATGTGATTGAAATGTCCCTCCCACAATAGTGACAAGATTGCCCTGTCAGCACAGCGCTTGATGGACATGGCAGGTAGTCAGTCTGCTATCTCAGAGCCTATTGTCTCGAGCTGGGTGGTCACAGGTGAGCACAGCAATCAGTTCCTAGCCTAAGGAAAGATGCTTAATCCTTAAGGGAATGCCAACCTTGGGAGGGGGAGGGAAGTTGCACCTTTATCTCAAGGGCCTTTTCTCTTGCCATAGGGAATGCCTAAAGCAGAAATACAATGCATGCTCAACAGCCACGGTCAGGCCCTTTTGGAAAGACAAGGCCAGGCCGAATTAGGTTTACACCAAATGGCTTCTTCATATTCTCCAATATATGCTATCGCTTGCCATTTTTATTTGTCAACGCAATCAAATTCAGGTTCTTTGTAGGTGACCTGGTATTTTCTTCTCTGTATGTGTAAGCTTTTAGCTCTTTCATTTGTCCCTAATGGTCCGAAACT
The DNA here is from genome assembly GCF_021613505.1 of Equus quagga. Classification (NCBI taxonomy): domain Eukaryota; kingdom Metazoa; phylum Chordata; class Mammalia; order Perissodactyla; family Equidae; genus Equus; species Equus quagga. The sequence goes on along the minus strand of NC_060279.1, from coordinate 48,705,928 downwards.
TCATAACAATGTTTGTGAGCGTGAGTCTTCTTTCACTGGGTGAGTCTGTGTTGAAGACTCATCTCTCTCTTTAGGTCTGAATAATTTTTTTGATAATTTTCCTCCACCTAGCTGCCTATGATTTCTGTTCTCTCTTTCTCAAATCCCTACTTGTGTGATACTAAATCTACTTGATTGAAATTCTATCTCTTTTTTGTCTCTTTCTCTCATGTTTTCTATGTTAAAATCCCTCGGCTACTAATGGCCTCTTTTCTGTTCTCTTTGTTGTAGTATTTGGTTAGTTGATTACTTTACTGTCGTTTTATGAAATATTGGGAAAAAGAAGAAATAAACATACTCGTTATGTCTTCTTGAGATTGAAGTTAAGATATTACAAAACATATTTTGTATTAAATAATCGTACAGTTAGTCAAGCTGAAAAGGGCCTAGGTATTGCCTAACCCACATTTTTTCAGAGAGGAAAATTAAGACCTGGATGGAAAAGACACTTTTTTGGGGGGGGCAGTGAGGAAGGTTGGTCCTAAGCCAACATCTCTGACCGATCCTTCCTCAAGCAAATTGAGGAAGACTGTCCCTGAGCTCACATCTGTGCCAATCCTCCTCTTTTTGCTGAGGAAGACTGGCCCTGAGCTAACATCTGTGCCAATCTTCCTCTATTTTGTATGTGGGATGTTGCCACAGCGTGGCTTGATGAGTGGTGTGTAGATCTGCTCCTGACAGCTGAACCTGTGAACACTGGGCCCCCAAAGCAGAGTGCACTGAACTTAATCACTCGGCCACTGGGCCGGCCCCCTGAAAAGACACTTTTTGGGTTGACACATTGTTTTAATGTTGTGTTTCATTTCAAATATTCTAAAAGTATTATTTTCTACTATGGTTCATGGCAAATAATCCTTTCCAGCTGTGAAATAACTTGGATAAAGAGGTCTGTCAGCTCTAATGTGTGAACTTATATACCATTTCTAACACTCCCTTGTGGGGCAAATGCTTTCTAAGGTCACCCCTAAATTAACTTATTCATGAACCTTTGAAATATAACCTGTTTTTTAAAATTGAGATGACCTGAGGAGGAGATTATCAATTTGGAAGTAGATAGTGTGGTTAAAAAAACAGACCAAACAGTGCAGTTGTTTTTTGAAGGTAGAAATATAAAATTCAGCCCTATTAAAAAGCGGGTCTTACATGATGCCAACTTTACATCCATAGTTTAGAGCTTCCTTCTTTGTGAGACGAGACTGCATCCTTTATTCTCAGTGTGTTAGGTAGTGGATTACAACAGCCCGGCTGCTGGTATGGGCTTTTCTTGATACCCAGCTTCTTGTCTATCAAGACACAGACACACACACACGCCCAATTAAGGGAAGCTTCCCAGAGTGCCCAATCAATAAGAGCAGATAAAACATCACTGAAAATGTCAGGAGATGGAGAAAATTGTGTTTACCCAGACTCTCACACAGAAAACCGCATATGGACAAAAGGAAAGCCCTTGCAAGGAATAGGGTGGTATATTGACCCCCCAGGGCCACACCACAGCATCTAGTGCATTCCAAAGAGACAGAATCCTGTTAACTGCAGGGCTTTTGTTTTCCTGGGTGGGTGTTCTTATTACCTTGTATTCACTCTATTGGTGGAGGAGGGATCCTTTGCCTTATTGACACCCGATACTGGACAGATGAGATTGACAGCATTTTATTAGTCATATATAGTCATATATATATTTATATATATATATATATATACCCACACCCTGGATAAAGGGGACACCATATGCCATATAGGGCCACATGGTTGCACTCGGGAGCAGAAGGAAGCAGCAGGGGCTGGGGGGACAGGCTTTGTAGTAACAAGAGATTGGGGTGCCCTCGGTTCCTGCAGGAAGATGTGATGGCTTGTTTGGATAATCTGACAGCTGGCAGGGAAGGGAGCCCCGTTAGTAGTGGAGGGGTTGGAAGGTAGGTAGTGCAGCTAATTGGGTGACGAGCTGGTGGGCCCTTTCTCATTGAGTGAGAAGCGTATCTATGCACATACTCTTAAGATTTACCCTTGAACTGAGAGTCTCTCTCCGCCATTCAAGAGCAAAGAGTGGATTCAAGTTCAAGTTTAGAATGCTGCTTAAAAACGGGAAAATAACAACAACAACACTGAGAATGCCTACTTTCAGGCCCCACTCTCCAGTGTGCTAAAGCAGAGGCTCCCTCTTACTAATACTACAACCCTGGATGATTCAGGCTCCCTCACGCTGCCTCAGTCTCCCCAGTTGTAAAGTAAGAGAGTGGTATTGATAAATAGTCCATAAATTCCTTTTCAGCTGGAACATTCCATGGCTCTAAGACAGTAATTGTTTTGCTCCTGTAGGTCTTACATAATTCCATTTGCTAATAGTCAAATTTATAATTGTGAATAATATAGCAATAGCAATTAGCACAAATTTAAGTTCATGGAGGCAGCTTCTCTACGAGGTGCCCCGCTGGCTATAATTTCCATATGCACATTAGCTGCAATTGCTTCTCTCTGTAATACTGATTTTAACAACCTTATTTAGCAGATCAGGCCTTTGAAATGCCAGGAGAGAACTAAATAAAGTCAAGGGTCAAAAGCATGACATGCTTCTGTATAAAATTAAAAGTTAATTACTAGCTGCATCTAGGGGCCAGGACTATTTTAATTTTGGAGTCATTAGCCTGACTATTTAGAATCTATGTTTTAACTACAGCCTTGGAGAGTCGCCTAACTTCCATTTGCTGCAGAGGGAGAGTCGGTCACTCCCAGGCAGAAACTCTATACACCGTGGTTTAGCTGACCTTTCTCCTTAACTGCTTGCTGCTCGTATTGAAATCATGATCACTGACTTGTTTGTTAAAGTCATCATAAAATTTAATGCGTTTTTTTAAATGCCCTTTAGTAAAATGCATTTAGGAGGAAGTATATAGGAATGAGGTTTCCTTCATCACATTAAAGGGCCTAACATTTGGCAACGCATATTTATTTGGGGCAGTAATTCAGGATAACTTGAGAAAACCCTGTCGTCCAGGTGGCACAGGGGGCAGCAGCAAGGCACCCTGTGAAACTCCTGGAAATAAGGAACTGGAGTCACTCTCTAGGAAGCCATGTTAAAAAAATAACAATAAGCATTTGAATAGGATGAGAAAGGAGGAAAATCACCTAAGAGAAAGGATTGCCTCCTGGGTGAATGTTTCCTGGAGTGTGTTGTGTAGATTGCTAATTCTGTGACTATTGCAGTCGTTTAGCTGGGGAGATTTCTGCAATCAAAGAGATTAGAGAGAGTGCATTCAAAATGATTTTTAAAAATTATAAAATGGTTCTGCCAAGCAGGACTTTTCAGAACCTATGATACACCAAGGATCTCCGAGAGGGAGTGTTGGTATGCCACATTGCCCACACTTAATTTGGCCATGGGTTACTTTTTTGTGAGTTCCTTGCAGAACTAACATTTTTTTAAAAACCAACAAAGAGAACAAAACAAAACTCTTCGTAGTGCTCTATTGACTAAAAAGAAACTTTGTCAATCAAAATGAAGGATATCTCAAAGGGAACATGAGAATCCGTTCCTGCTGTGCTCTGGTAACCACCTGAGTGACCAACTGGTCCCTCCTGCCCTGGTGAGACGGAGATGATAGATCCTGCCTGACCTGAAAGGGGCACAGGCCACCACGACTCCAAGTGCCCACCTTCCCTGTTCATCAGAAAGTTCAGTCTTATCCTGGGTCCCCTTCATAAGGATTCCTAAGAATCACCACAGAGTTAGTTCTTTAGTCTCACCCTCACCAACTGGGTTCTGGAATCATGGCGCCTTGGCGGTGGCTTAGAGAGACCCCTCTGCTCACTGGTCACACGTGGGCTTGGTGCGATCCCACAGATCACAGAACCCCTTCAACAGACTCCTCTGCACAGAATACTGTAATTGCACTTGTAGTTGACATGGAAGGATCTCTTTAGAGGCTAAATGTCACCTGAGGAAGACCACAAATACCTGAAATAGATTACTCTTTCAGGGGAGGTGCTCATATTGGTCAAGCTCACACAAACTGATGAATGAATGCCAGACCGATGTATATTAATTCATAGTGAGAAAATTTACTAGTGAGCAACCTGGACACTCATGGGGGTGCTTTTAGCTCCACATCCCCTCCCTGTGGAAAATCTGCATTGGAATCAAAATCAGATTCATTAGGTCGTTGAAGCCCAAGTCATATGAGCTAGATGCTTTCATCTGTAAAAGATTCATGGAGAAAATTGAAAACCACAAATATTTCACCCTAGGGTAAGGAGCAAGGAACTTCCGGACATCAAAAGGTGAATATTTTTCTAGAGAAAGAATAGCATTCTAGGAAGAGGGAACCACATGACCAAAGACAGAGAGCATGAAAATAGTCAGTTGACAAGAGAGAAGCCTCTGTAGGGACTGGGGCAAGGCTGAGAGGGCTCCCATTGTTCTGTCCTGCCTTTCTCTGCCTTGCCCACAGACACCCCATAGAACCTTATTTAGAGGAATACCAGCCTTCTCTGACCCATAATGTGTCATTCTTTGAAGATTGTAGAACTTGCCAAGGTTTGATACCAGATCTTAAAACCCCTAAGTCCCAGGCTCTCAGCCCAAGAAAACCTTTTGCTTCTTAGACCCACTACGTGCCCAACCTTATTCTCACTTCTGAGGAAATGAATAGAAATGCATCATGGGAATTATTGAAGGCAACACAGACTGTGAAACTATCAGTTATGACACACTGTGGAATACCAAGATTCTATCATAGCTCAGAAGGGAGCCCAATCTCAGCTTACACAGGAGTTGACAAAGCACATGTGGTCCTCACAGACTTTTTCCTACTGAGGGATAGTTCTCAAAACTCCTTCACAGTGGGAATACTCACTGCTTTTATTCTGAAACTTCTCCCCAGGAGGCTTGTATCACAACAATTAAGTTCTTTATCTCCATTTTTTTTTCACAACCTAATCTAACGTTGTGCAGCCACATGGTCAAAATCCCACCCAACAGCAGAGGCTCTCCAGAGTTCTACAGTCATGAAGATGGACTCACCTGAGCACCCTCAACCCCAGGAAAGACAAACCAGAAAGGACACTGAGTCATGGAGGACTATAAGTAGCACTGTTTGGACAAGTGAAGGAATGAATGAACGAACAGACAGGTAAATGGAAGCATCTTTTCCAGACATGAATTTTCCAAGATCATGGGTGAAACTATCACGAAGATGTCAAAGATCTAACCAGCGTGTTGTAGACATGGACTAGCCAATGGATTTAGCCAATTTCAATTAGTACCTTAAGAAGTTTAAGTTTCCAAAACATGCCCCAAATTGTGTCATACTCATTGTGGCACAATTTTAAAGCCTAGTTAACTCTTGCCCACTGATCAGTGGACTTCTTGTTCAAGCTCCTGGAGGAGGCAGCTCTCTCATAGTACCATGGCGGCAACCGGAGGTTATGGAGTACTCCATCTGTTACCCTTATCGGCTCCAATACCCCAGCTCCAGCAAGGGGAATTGCTTGTAGGGTGTGTGAAGAGCTGTATAATCAAAAATCAATGATTCAAACGGAGTTCTGTTGTTCTACAGCTGAGCTGGTATAATATTACAATGCCAATCCTAATGGAGTTACATAGAATCCATCAAAATATTGGGATGCAGGGGTCAATGAGGACTGCAATGCCTCACTTCCCAGCAATTACCACTTATTACTGGGGCAGTGCTTTCCCTCTGCTGTTCAACTGACTTCAATAAACGATATTAGGCAGCCCTGCAGGGACGGTCAATAGAGCATTGTTTTATTGTCACAGCTTCATAGTCAGATCAATACACAGTCTTCTGAGACATAGGTGAGGACCCCTGAATATGGCACTAATGAAATCATGTGTTTTTATGAGTTTGAAATTATATATTTTATTCACACTTCATCTTTCATGTCAACAAGGCTGTTAATGGGGTCTGTCCTCTAAAGTTTTGTGATGTTTATACCCAATGGAACAGACATCTGTTCCCTAAAAGAGAAAACAAAATGTTTCATGAAACTTAATTTCTTAGGATTCTTCCTCAGTTGCTCCCACTCACTCTACTTATTTCCCTGGGTTAATTGCGTGGATTTTTCCCCTTTGCTTTTAAAGAAAACATACAAGGAAATATCTGAGATTTCATAATTTTGTAAGATGGCAGCGGAAGGATGTGATGAAGTGGTAGGAATGGTTCGGCCGTTAATTCTCTTCCCTTCGTTGGGCCTTTGTTTTCTCATAATTACGTTGGGGATTGGATTTGAATAGCAGTTATAAACTGGTGGCTTATGAACTACACAACCCACAAATGTATTGTACATATCCAGAAGTGTTTATTATCATTGTTGTTCCTTTAATACCTTCAGACAGAGCCTGTATTTTCTGTTTCACCACAGTCCCCACCAACCCCTATTGCATCACACAGGGCCTACTTAGTCATTTGCGTTTCGTACACCTCTCCTGTGGTTTATTTGAGTGTTCAATCTCTAGACAAGATGATTACAGTGAACAATTTATAATAATACCATAACTGTCATTTAGTTAGTTCTCGCTTTGAATTAGGCGTAGTACAAACTATTTTGCACATATAACCTTCACCTGCTTTCATACTTGCAACAAGCTTGTGGAGTGATATTACTTTTTGTTAATTTGCAGATGAATGGGCAAAGACTCAAAGAGTTGATATGACTGATAGTGTGTGACTCCTCCCTCCACATAGCTAGAAGGTGGTGGAGTCAGAGTTCAAACTCAAGTCCAGAGAACTCCAGGGTCCATATTCCTGGCCATGGGTCATACTTTCTTCAGTTTTGACTTTCTCTATTTTTATATCTGATCCCACAGGATTGGATACAGTGGCCTAGTTACTTTTGGTAGGTTAAATTAAGAGATAGCCACCTAACTAAGGAGCAGAAGTCCTGCAGGAGAAAGCCCAATTAATTTGAGGTCCAAAGTCTTGCATTCTGACTTCCTTCTGGTCCTGCCTGTGGCTGGGAAAAATTCTCTTAACCTGTCGTCATCTCCACTTCATCTGAAAACGAGAGCCATACTCCTACCCTCTATGGCTGTTGGGCCGAGTAAATGGAAAAGCACTACGTTCCGTCTCCAACCAACACTGTGGTTAGGGCTGCGAGCCAACTTCAGATTACTTTGAATTTTGATCTTGTTCAACTTTTAGACATTGCTGGTGCTTTCACTATGCTTTTTATTTTTGTTCAGATTTGCCCTGGGATCACCCTCAGGATGACCCAGTCTTCATATCTGCATAACTGGCACCAGTTCAATGAGTGTTACCAAAAATTCATCCTTAGGAGGACACCTAAATTCCAATTGTATTGGGTGAGGCTCCCTGATGCTCAAGGAGGGGTGGAGGGTTAGGTCTTGGCAGCCTCTGGCTGAGCTTCTCTTGGGTCTGAGAAAAAGCTTATCGGGATTGCATCAGCTTCTTTTCTCTTTATCGAGGCACTTACTGCCTGTGAATGAAATAGCCCAGCCTATGAGGCAGGCACCTATTCACAGAAGCCCTCACCTGCTCCTTCTGGTTCTGCACAAAGAAGTTTCCTCTCCAGGAAGGCAGTATGAAACTATCAATAAGCACATGGGCGTTCCTGCAGGCAGAGCTGGTTTGGAACTAGGGCTTAGCATCCATGGGGTTTGGGCTCTCATTGCAATCTCCCTGTCGCAGGTTCTTCATCTGCGAAATGGGACAATAACTAATACTGTGGTGAGGGCTCAGTGTGCAGAGCTCACCACAATTTCCGACTTAATACATTTAGTGCTCAATACATGTTAGCTGTTGTGTTACTTACATTATAATAAAACACATTTATTGATAAGATGAATAATCCATCTACTGAAAAATTAAAAAATACATTTTTTTTGCTGTCCAAGTCCTGAGAAAATACTAATCTTTGCATTCCCTTCTACCTTCAGGTCATGGCATTCTGGGCTCTGCTCCGTCTGCCCCAGAAATGGCCCTCAGAGCTCACAGGGCTTTTTGAAACAGGACCCGCAGGGGTCACCTCTTGGCCCCGAGCAAATCACCCCAAACCCCCAGGGATGTTCCGCTGCTCTGATGTGCCGCAGTCCTTCTTGTGTTGCACCTCCCTTCTATCAGGTGTAGTCGTTAGTACTGTATTAAAACATTATGGGCTCTTTGGCAATGTCGTTCTCCTGGTGCCGTTAGCTCCAGGAGAATCCAAACAGCGCACCGCTGGGAGCGCTCTTCATCTCCGCGCCTCCAAGGTGGGCTTTCTCAGCCTCGGCACTATCCACACTTTGGACCAGACAGTTCTTTCCTGTGGCGGTGACTGTCCTGTGCATGGTTGTATGCTTAACGACATCCCTGACCTCTGCCTACTAGATCCCAGCAGCATCCCCCGAGTTGTGACCATCAGAAATGTCTCCAGACCTTGCCAAATGTCCCTCAGGGGACCAAAACCAGCCCCGCTGAGAACCACCGAGCTGGCAGAGCTCTGCTCCCAGTGAAGCTCTGTGCTCAGATGAGATGGAATCTTCCCCCAGCTAGCAGCACTTTAGGAAAATTTCTGCCCATTTCTTTAGGTGGAACTTGGTTTTTAGGTGTTTTCTAAAATTTTATTTTATTTTTTAATAAAAGAATTGGGTGTCAAGGGTTTGAGGTTTTGTTTCGAATTCGGAATGCAGAGGGTTTGGTCTGAAACAGATCTTGTTAATTGCAGAGTCAGTAAATAGCCTCTGTATGATATACTGACTGTGGATCCTGGAAGGACTCTAGTACACAGCTGGAAATGACAGGACTGCGCCAGCCGCAGAAAGTCCAGGAGCCCGGGAGGCCTGTCTGGAGAGACTCGGAAGTAGGAACCTCAGAAAGAGCCCACATCCCTCACCTCCAGAATCTTCTCTGCCCAAACGAGAACCTGCTGAGGACAGAAAGGAGCAAGATGCAGAACAAGAAACCGCAGCCTCCTCAGCCGGTCCACGCACATCCCACGTCGGACAGCCTCTTCTTCAGCAAAATGAATTTTCTTCCCAGGCAGAGGCGCCCAGGAAGAGGACATGTGTGAAAATCATTCTGCTTTCCCCTGCGGCAAATCGTCTCCTGACTGGAAGAGGTTTACAGATGTAAATACAAACTCATTATCTAATTCTAGACTGAATAAGAGGCCAGATACACAGATATAAATTACCCCTTTTACCTTCTCTGAGGGTGTTGAGAGGCATACAGATTGCCCTCTTCTGTTCTCATTTTAAATGGGTCAGAGCATCGGTGGAACTAGATAATTCACTGCAATCCACTGAATGTAAGCACCTCATAAATTTCATAATCAGCACTAGCATTTTCCTTTTCATAAGCAGTATGTCTTCAGCAGCGTTAATTACATGACTGGTAATGGTCTCCCATTTTGAATCCCTGCTTTGGATGAAATATGGTCCAGCCCTGAGCAGGCCCCCTAGGCAGGGCCCTTAGCAGCCACACATCAAAGAGTTTCCTGAGGCCAAAGGAGCAAATATAAGAAGAATGGGGGCAGGGCTATGTGTGAAATGTTATTTTGACTTTTAAAACTAAACCAGGAAAGAAATATACTTATTGAGGGCCTTTAGGACCCTTTTATTGGATTAGATTCAGCACAATCCTTAAGTCTGACCTTACATAGCACTTCCTCTGGTTGACCTTTCTGAGCTCCTCCCCGTACCCTTCCCCCAACCCTCTCCTTGGGCAGTATTCTTTGCTCTTCTTCATGCCCCTCCAGTATCTCCTTGTTTTCCGTCATGAATTCGCATGACGTACCATAACTATTTGCTTACTGTCTGTCTGACTGACATCTGCTTTCCTTCTATGTATGTGACACATAGAAGACACTTCAAACAACTATTCGTTGAATGAATGGCCAGCTAAGGCCAAATTAGAAAGTAAACAGACTTTGTCATGTCAACCCGTCCACCTCTCCGGCAATGAGAAAGTAGACAGAATGAATTTTCTTGTCCAGAAAGACCTGGGTACAAATCCTGACACTAAGGATCGGAGGAGTTCATTTTGATTTCTCTGCTTCAGTTTCCACGCCGGTAAAACAAGGAGGATGCTATTTAACGCCTGAGGTGGTCGTGAGGGCCTGAGAGGAAGGCAGAGGCAAGAATAACCAGGAAAGCAGGGCCAGGACGACTCTTTAGAGGAATATCCTCAGTCAGGGGTGGCAGGCAAAGAGCAGGGCTCCAGAACCAGCTTCACCACCAACAAGGGACGTGGCCTGAGGAGACTTGCCTCATCTTTATGTCTGTAAAATGGCAATAAGATGACCTCCTTCACAGGGTGATTGTGAAATTTGGGTATGAAAGGGTTTTGGGAAAAAAATGCAAGTGGATGTTAGTTGGTATAAGGTTTATTACACCTTAAGTGGTGGAGACGACAGAGACCAGAAAGACTAACGGATTTACTCGAGACCAGTATCCGAACCAGGAACAGAGTCCAGAAGAAGGTGAGGAGACGGGAGCTAGAAATGGAACCTGAGCTCTCTGCTGTGAGAGAGAAATCAGTACTCACTTCTCTTTCAAGGAGTGTCTCTGCCAACATCCCAGGAGTCTGGGGACTACGTGGCCTTTCTTAGAATAAGGTCCTTCTCATTTGATTAAACCAAAAGGATGTGAATGCCAGCTCTCCCATCCTCTTTCCCAGCCGCTAGCCGTGGGATGGTTCTAACACTTTGCACAGTAGCTGACATGTCCTGATTAAACACAGTTTTTAAAAGTCAAAAATGAGATTTATTGGCTCACAGAACTCAGAGACAAGGAGTAAAGGTAAGGGTCAGCATAACTGAATCCAGATACTGAACAGGGTCCCTGGTGACCTATCTCTCAGCACTGTTCTGTGAGCTGGCTTCATTCGTGGACATGCCTCCCGTATGAGGGAGCAGGTGTCTGCTAACAGCTCCAGGCTTCCTCCCCCAGAACCAGAGCCGCAGTCTGCAGAAGGCTTTCCCTGAACCAGTGTGGGTCACATGCCTTCCCTGAACCGTCAGCCAGCAGGCAGGTCCTCACACAGTTAGTCCTGGAGTCACGGGCAGGGTGGTGTCAGCCCCACCTTAGCACATGGGCTAGGAAGAGGTAGGAGGTGAAGTGGTTTCCTAGAGAAATTCTAGAGAGGCAAAAATAATAGACCCACTTCTTGGAGACTTTGGGAGTTTATTACACACACTATTTCGCACCCTCATGATAAACTAGGACCCTCAGATCTAGCTCAATGATACTCCTTAAATCTCCATTTTGCTAATAAGGGCTTTTCCTGCTGGAGTGTTTTCATGACAAGAAACCACACTTTCTGGATCATAGAACATTCCGGTGTTCATTCCAACAGCTCTTCAGGCTTCAAGCTTTGCTAAGAGCTGAGGGCCCAGGAGTCACTATTGACAGAGCCCCAGAAACCATCTGATAAAGTCTGATTTGGGGGCTCGTGGTTTCCCTGGTTCTGGAATTAATTCACATTCTGCTTGTTTTATGCAGACTTACCAATTGTACCCAGTGTCACGAACTGTACTGAAAACTCTTAACACCTTTTAAAACTCAATTCACTTTTGATGCCATAAGAAAGATTGGGCCAATAAATAAGAACTAGAATCCATTTGTGGTCCATTTTGCTAAAGTATATTAAATATCGCCTGCAATTTGAACTTGCCTTATAAAATGTTTACATGCCATTAAATAGTCTTAACGTCCCTCGTGTAAATTAAGCAGGCTGTGATGTTCCCTCTTCCAAGGGGCAGCGGTGCTTGGAGCTGTAAAATACTTTCATGCAATAAATCAAATACTTTGCTCCTAAAAGCAGGATTATAAATATAAAAGGCAACAATACTGACCTCAGTGTCTGCACTTCAATTGCTTCGGGAAAAGTGGCACAGAAAGAAATGTTCTAATTTGGATGCTCAGTTCATTTGTTCACTGTTCTTTGGGTGTGCGGGTTCCTGGAAAATGTTGTCTACAGATGAACTTTCCAAAATACACAGCTATTCTTTATAAAAAGGACAGGTTCACAAAAATCCATTCAGGGAGGGCCTAGCATCTTAACTGGCAACTTGGAGTGCACGTAAGTAGGTCTCCTTGGCTGGAAGAATTCCATAAAGAGCTCCCTGGTGGAGAAGCGCTCAGAAATCCTGCTTGCACCACATGTGCCTTCCACACTGTTGCTTTTTATAAAGCCTCTTCCTTCTCCCTCAGCTGGACCATCAATGGGCTGTTTTCTTGCAAGTGCTCAAAGTTTAATGGAGCTTAAGTGAGACACAGACCATTAACGCAGTATCAATATTTATTTTTGGTTTCCACGGAAACAGATACCAGCCCGTTGGTAACTTCTCTTCCAATGTGAGTAAAAGGATCTTTTGCACAGGCTAATATTCTGTTTAGTTTCTTGAGGAGAGGATGGTGGTTATGAGGTTAATAAACCTTCATTTATTTAATAAACAAAACCACATAGATGAGGAGCAGCTTAGCAGGGCCGGACCTCCTGCAGGCGTGTGCTGGGAAGGGCAGATCAGTCCGGGCACCTCACAGATCTCTCTCTGCCCTCACCATTTGGTCACCCTTAGTGCTTTTGTTTCTGGGCGTAAGCCTCCCGACATCATCTATCTTGCTCCACGGGCTCTAGTTTCTAACCTGTTAATCAGGTTTGAGGGTCTCTGAAAGAGCATGCCCTGCGTACTAATTGCATTTGGCTTTGTGACAAAGTGAGGGGTTCTGTAGACGGCTGGGGAGCCAAAGTCCTCATCTCGTGGATGGATTAACGCTGTAAGGCTGAGGTACCAACAGTGCAGCTGCTTTGTGCAGGCGTCTGCTCTCTTCTCAGTGGCTAATCAAGCTATCCTGCCTTCGGGAAGAGACTCCAATGCTGAAAGAGTCTGCAGAATAAAAAGAGGCATCAGGAGATAGGAGTTCTGGTCTTGACTCAAATTAGTTAGCTCTGCAAACTCAATCGGTCCATGCATCCATTCTTAGTTTCTAAATCTTCATCTAAAAATAAAAATGGAGGATTAAATTATGCCTTTGAGGGGGCCGGCCCGGTGGCACAGCAGTTAAGTGCGCATGTTCCACTTCTCGGCAGCCCAGTGTTCACCAGTTCGGATCCTGGGTGCGGACATGACACCGCTTTGCAAAAGCCATGCTGTGGTAGGTGTCCCATGTATAAAGTAGAGAAAGATGGGCACGGATGTTAGCTCAGGGCCAGTCTTCCTCAGCAAAAAGGGGAGGACTGATTGTAGTTAGCTCAGGGCTAACCTTCCTCAAAAAAGAAAAACTTATGCCTTTGAAGTATGAAATTCTGTGCAAATGTGCATCTAAGTAACCACCTTGCCACGCTGTTCCCTACCACTCAGCAGCACCAATCTCTTCCACTTTTCATCACCTTCCACGGGATCGTCTGTCTTCACTGGTTTCTAATGACTTCCTTGATTTCTCCTAATTATGCATCAGTCAGGTTTCCTCTTTCTTCCAACGTGCTTTTTCTTCTTCACTGAGCTGAATTTTTCCCCAGATGCTCTCTCCACTCTCTCCCACTTTAACGATTTTATTCATGCATTTCCAGATATCTAGATCCCCTGTAACTCCAAATACTTGAATTTCATATTCAAGCTGCCATATTGTTTTATGTTGTATTGATTTCCTATTGCTGCATACAAATTATCACAAATTTAGCAGCTTAAAACAACATCCATTTATTAATTCAGAGTTCTGTAGGTCAGAAATATGACCTAATATGACTGGGTTCTCTATTCAGGGTACAAGAAGGCTAAAACAAAGGTATTGGCCAAGCTGAGTCCTCATCGGCAGGCTCTGGAGAGAAATTCGCTTCTAAACTCATTGAAGTTGTTGGAAGAATTCAGTTACTTGCAGTCGTAGGACTGACGTCCCAGTTTCCTTTGCTGGCTGTCAGCCTGGAAACTCTCTCAGCTTCTAGAGGCTGCCCACATTCCTTCTCATGGGGCCCCTTCTGTTTTCAAAGTTAACAATAACATACTGAATCCTTCTTATACTTCAAATCTCTCTGACTTTTCCCCAAGCCATCAACTAGAGAAAGTTCTCTGCTTTTAAAGAGCTCACCTGATGGGATCAGGCCCAGCTGGATAGCCTCCTCACCCTAAGCTTAACTGATTTGGGATTTTAAGTACATCTGCAACACCCTTCACAGCAGTACCTGGATTAGCATCTGCTTACGTAACCAGGAGATGGAATCTTGGTTGGGGGGGTGGGGAGGCAGTAGGCATGTATCTTTAGAATTCTGCATACCACACAAGTTATAACCAAGATAGACGTTGAAAATTGACCAGTCATGTTCCAAATCATGCTGAGTGCCATTGGCTTTGTGACTGTAGAGGGCTCTTCAAAACAGAAAGACTTTAGGGCTCCAAATCTGTACTTCCCCCTCTGGGCTAGATTCAGACAAGCCATACTCTTTCCTCTCTATCAGAGCTTCCAGAATAGGAGGTTGATAAGCATTGAAAAAAAGTTAACACAAAAACACACATGTGGACATATACAGAAGCAGGTATCTTTACCACAGTGGTCCTCAGGCTTTAGCATGCATTGTAAATATTTGAAGGACTTAGACCACATATTGCTGAGCCCCACCCCAGAGTCTCTAATTCCATAGGTCTCGGGTGGGGCCTGAGAATTTCCTAGGTGATGTCGATGCTGCTGATCCAGAGACAACACTTTGAGTACCACCACCTTAATATACAGACTCTACCCATCAGAGTCATCACTATATGAATGCTTTATTGGGAGATAGTATACCTATAGGACATATCCACCATATTTGGATATTGAGAGATACATTTGTATATTTTTGATATATTGTATATATCTACTTAGAAAATAATCAGAGTAGACACATGCAGTGATTTCCCCCCAGACAATGTGTATTCCGCGATTGCTAAATTCCATTCTATTTTGAAACACTTTCTTTAGTAAACTCAACTGTAGTTATCTGCCGCCTCTTGCGCGTTTGTAAACTTCAGCATTTCTGCTCTCCCAAAGGACCTGCAATGCCATAAGTATGGCTCTGTTCTTTCTCGTTTCACTTTCCTTTTAATGAGACCCTTAAACATTCTTTGTAGCTACAGCCTGCCAACCCTTTCTTTCCCATCTTCCCTGCTGACTGGCTTTGAAAATTCTTTAGAAATTCCATATTCAGAGACAATGGAATTGTCCAAATTATGATTTAATAAATGTCATACTGAGCCTCAGTTTTCTGATCTGTAAAAAGTGGATTTTAATCTCTTCTCTCTAGCTGCATTAGACAGATCTCTTTACCAATGACAGAAACTCAACTCAAACTGACTCAAACAAAAATGTCCAGAGGCAGCATCATGATCTCATGCAGATATGATTCTAAGGGGTTAAAACCATGTCCTTGGGACTCAGTCTCGCTCTCTCTCCAGCTTTTGGCTGTGCTTTCCTCAGTGTCAGCTTTATTCTCAGAGATGTTATTACCAAGCAAAGGCCCGAGACACTCCAGGCTTCAACCTCTAAGATTAGTGGCCCCAAAAGGTTTCTCTTTCCTAATAGTCTCAACTCAAGTCCAGGATTGTGTTTCACTGGACAGATTTGGATCATGTACTTGTGCCTGGGCCAATCACTGTGGTTGGCGGATGTAATATACTGATGGGTCAGGGCCTGAGGGTGTACTCACACTTGGACTGAAGATGGGGTCAACCCCACTTGAAACATTTAGACTGAAATTGAGAGAGAGATGGTTTTCCAGAGTAAATTAAGGTGGTATTACCAGAGTATGGAGGGGTGGATGCTGGACAGACTAAAACCATGGAGGTCCAGTGTACGTCCTACATGAGTCATTACAGTGATCAAATGTGTGCGTGTCTGTGAAAGCACTTTCAAACCTACAGGTCCAATATCAATGCAAGGCTGGATAATGATGATGATGATGATCCAGTTGTATATAATCAAGACAATTGGACCTGCTCTGCCTGCCTTGCCTTGGCGGTAGAATTCTTATCCCTTACTTCTTAAAATTAGAGGGGATTTTCAGTCGTTCTTGCCCAGTGCTTCTCAACTTTTGGCAAATTTTCCCCATCACAATCTTCCCTTCACAATATCCCTACCTCCACCCACTTTTTGAGACCAATTATACTCTTCTAGACACTGATACTCAAGAAGCGAAAAATGAAAATCTGTTTCTTGCCTGCAGAATGCAGGTAGATATTTGCAAATGCAGCTTGGAAGGAAAAATAAGATATGTATTTTCTGAAGTAATGCATAATATAAAGAAATATAAATCCCAAATACAGCAGTGTTTCCATGGTTTCCCTGGTAATTAGGGAGAGGCCAAGAAATTCCACTTCTCTGTGGATGTCCCCATGGACAAGCTGGCCGCCAATGTTTCTTCTGTATAAGCCACCACCACCCTAGCCTGTCCCATATAATTCTCCGTACCTGCTCCCTGGGCTTCATGTAAGTTGTGAAGTTATCAATTGTAATTAAAAATCCACTGAAAATTCTAGGACACTAATCTTCTGGAGGTCGAGACATCAAGACTGGGCATCGTTTAGACATAGCTTGGCTCATTCTTACTTTTTTGATGGGAGCAATTTGAAATAACTAGATCAACACATAGATTTAAAAAAATCCACAAAGTGATTTAAATAGAATGTGGGGGTTTCCTCTACTAAGTGAAGCTCGAGACACTAAATTAAGTACTTTACTGCTAATAATCCATCCTTTATAAAATGTCCCATAATTTTGTAGCTACTTTTATGTACGTTACCTTAGAACACTCTTGCAAGGTAAACAGAACAGATGGTAACGTTTTTCTTTGTTTAACAGAAGAGGAAACTGGGGCTTGGAAAGGGCATTTGTCTTCAGTCTACAGTTGCACTGTGCAAACCGTAGCATCTGGCCACACACGGCAATTGCGCTTGAAACATGGTTAATGTGACTAAGGAACTGGATTTTTAATTGTTTTTAATTTTAACTAACTTAAATTTAAATGTGCAAAGGCCCACATGACTAGTGGCTACCATATTGGATAGTACAGTTTGATATCTACAAAGTGAAGCAGGAGGTTTTGAACCCAGGCCTGCTGACTCCAGTTCAGTTCTCTTATGATATCCCTGGTTTGCCAAAGATAAGCTCCATCATGGCCCCCTACATGTCTCAAGTGCCCATTTTCCCCGTACATGAAGAACTCAGCTGTATGTTTTTTCAGGATTGTGTGAGTTGCTCTTGATAAAAATCTAAGGTCCATAGCTCCACCAGCGAAGCAGAGCTAAGAGCTGAAGCTACAATTCAGATCATTCACCATGAAAGCCCTCATTGCCCATGAATCCCCTCAGCCTCTCAGATTTCCTCTGCCAGAGTTGATGATTCCAATTCCTTTCTCAATAATCCGTGTCCTGACAATCATAACACAGAATTCTCCAGGGCTTATTTTTCTTACTATCTTGGCAAAGAAAAATCTGTCCTGGGAGATATTCTTGAGAGGATGAAAAAGCCATTGCACTAATTGCCTTTAGGGCAAGATGTGAAGACCACTGCCTGTATACATTTATTATTGGCAATTATTTCAGGACCAGCCTTGTGATTGATGTAAAGAAGAGAAATTACTTGTGAGTCTTGACAGCAGCTGCCTTTCAGCATCCAAGAGGATGGCTGGAGGGGAGAAGCAAGGAGTCAGGTGTGGGTGGGCACAAACAGGCCCTCAATTTCACCTGAAGAAACCAGAGTAGGGAGGAGGAGAGGAGGCCAATCATCTCAGGGGAGTGACATCTCTCAGCACATTCCTGGTGATGCATAAGGTCTCATTACACACAGTGTCTGAGAAAAGGCAATGAAGTCAATTAAAGACCATGATTTACTGAGATCCTTAGGGAATAAGAGAGGGCTGGTTGTGGGTAATGCTAACGTCTGGTTGACTGGGGCCTGGCCTGCAATCCGTTTTTGGCTCCCACCAACGTGCTCAAATATCCTCCTAAAATGAATTATGACAGGACAGTGTGTTCACATGAGTTAGATTCTAAAGACAGCAGTCAATAAAGTAATGGTTGGGTAGGATCAAAAACACCCTAGCAAGTCCGCTAAATGACCCATAGAGAATAGTTTTCATGATTTTGTATTTGTAGTCCTGTATAATATTGTATGTGTCCAAATAAATAACGCATATGTTAATGTTCGTTATAAAACAAAGATTGCCGGGGCCGGCCCCGTGGCGCAGCGGTTAAGTTCGCACGTCCTGCTTCTCGGCGGCCCGGGGTTTGCTGGCCCGGATCCCGGGTGCGGACATGGCACTGCTTGGCAGCCATGCTGTGGTAGGCGTCCCACGTGTAAACTAGAGGAACATGGGCACGGATGTTAGCTCAGAGCCAGGCTTCCTCAGCAAAAAGAGGAGGACTGGCAGTAGTTAGCTCAGGGCTAATCTTCCTCCAAAAAAAAAAAACAAAAACAAAAAAACAAAGATTGCCCATGCAAAATATATTTTTATAGTATTTTTAATTATTCTGTCTCTGTTTTTATTCTATTTCTTTTGTGTATTTTTGGCCAAGTACCTCAACTTAATTTTACAAAAGTTAGACATGTGAATGATGAAACTCTAATCTGCTTTCTTGACTCTGTGAATGGTGTTCGATTTCTATAATGGGGTGTTAATGATTATGGACAGTGACCACCAATGCTATCCTCCCGAACATCTGCCATCAGCTTCTAGGACAGGAGACAAATACTGTCTCTGAGAATATCCCCTGGAAGTGGTTTGTGGACAGGTCCCCGGTGGACATATAGCTAGTATACTATCATATATATATGATACGTAACAAAAAGCTGAAGGCAGAGGGTATGGAACTGCAAGTGTTGAGTGCTTACAATGTGTCAGGCCCTGTTCTTTGTATTTATATACATTGTCTCATTTAATGATGACCAGTGTAGTCAGGGCAGTGGTTGGCCCTTGTGGCTTATGGTTGACCTTCCTTGGAAGTGAGGCACGGTGAGGCCAAACACATAAGTGAGACAGCTGAATAGGTGTTGAAATTGTGGGGAATGATGAGACGGAATGGGTGGCAGAAAAAATTGGCATCAAGTTCTAAAAATATCACTGTGGATGTGAGTCTTAGAAATTGGCACACGTCCATTGCATGGGGAAAAGTAGAATGTGTGAACTTAAAATGGAAAATATTGAATATCAGTGGCATAAAAGTGGTCATGCCGGGCATGGGCTGGCGAATGGAGGCACAGCCTCCACTGGTGAGGGAATTCTGGGCTTCAATCAGTGCAAAGAGGGGTTTGGAAAAGGTTAATAATAAATTATATTTATTGTAGGCTTCTCTGATCTTGCCAATGGGCAATTATCTCTAAGAAAGCTGGAGATATATTTGATCCATGCCAACATTCCTTGCAGAGCTTTCTCCACCTCAACAGATGTCAGTAAATATTTGGGGAGTGAATGAATAAGTGAGCCCATTCATTGAGTGTGAATTACACAGGCTACGTTAGAAGGTTAGAGGAAGGACAATTTAAGTAGAAGCCAAACCATGGGACCATGTAGGGTGATGGGCATGGACTAGTGATGAGGAGGGAAAGATGTGTCCTTGGGAGTGGGAGGAGCGCTGTGGGAAGATTTTATGAGAGGAGGAGCCTTGAGGACTGGGCTGACCAATCTCCTTTCTTCTGAGAATCCTCTTTGCAAGTAGACTGTTGACGCAGCATTTATGCAGCTAGTTGTATCTCTTAGGGAATCAAAATTTACTAGCTGGAGGGGACTTTAGAGATTATCTAGTTAACTTTCATTTTACAGTAAGAAAGCAATTAGGCCCAGGGACTCAAATGACCATCACTAATACTGCTAATACTGTGACTGCTCCTGCTGCTACTACTACTGGCCGCTGTTTATTGAACCCTTACTATAACCTAAGCTCTGTGCAATTCCTCCATGAAGAAAGGGATGTTATTATCATCGTATTTTGCAAACGAGGAAAATAAGGTTCAAAGTAATAAGGGAACCACACGTCTGGGGAATGTCAGAATCGTGATTGTCCCAGATCCACTTTTCAGCACAGCCCAAGGTTGGAGTTCCAGAGCTGGAACTCAGCCTCCCATTGCTGACTTCCTTCCTTTCTATAGCGATGCCTCCCTAAGGTGCAAGGCTGGGCCTGGGATCTGTTTAGTGTCATCAGGGAGGGAAGTAATGGCATATTCTACCAAAAACATCTGTGATGCTTAGGGCTACACAAGCGAATGACCTAAGTTTTTAGAGGGAGGCAAAAAATTAGAGAGAAACTCTCATGGAGTTAGGGGAATCTATTCAGTACAGGCAACTGAAGGCAAATTTCTAGAACTTATTCGAGCACTCAATTGGACAAGCACTGTCCAAGGATTTCAAAGCCTTTTGTAGAGTCATGAGTTTCCTTCTATTTGAAGTGGAAAACCTGTACCTATACTCACGGGTCTCAGTGGTGAGATGCCTCTAGCCTCGTGGAAGGATTTCACCATGTCACGGGCTGCCTGTAGGAATAGCCACAGGGTGGGACCACAAGCCCAGTGAGAGCATCCCATAAAGGCTGTGGTAACCCTTCTTAATTAATCATTGGGTTCATGCCAACCTATCTTCAGTGGCATAATGGTCTGGCTAATTGTACTAGGGTAGACTTCACCCAAGGAAACCACTACTATGAGACACGGCATGACCCCCAGGAGGAGGAACTGTGGTACCACTTTTTGAGATTCTGAATGGCAAGTTTTTATTTAACACAGAGGAAGGGGAGAAGAAAAAGCAGAGGAGTAGGGTCATGGCCATGACGTCATCAGAGTCAGAGCAAAGCAAGATCGTTTGGCTGTTGTGTTACTATTTTTCCTGCAGTGCCAGAAAATGTGAAGGCCGTGCTCTTATTATATGATGGAGTTCGTGGGTGCTCCCTGAAGTGTGGGTGACATCCATTTTTTAATTCCATAACGTTATCTGTAACTGACATGTGATTATAATACCACAATTCTCTTTAATGCAGTCTGTAAAAACACATTGATTTTATAGCTCCCCAAACCGATTACATTAATATCTGTGCATAATTAGTTTACACATTACTAAATTACTGACAGATTAAAAGTGAAATAGTGCAGTTCATACTCAGCCGCATAACTGCCAGAAAGGAAATTAATATAGATTCAAATGGTCCTCGGAGACCTACACTGAAATAGCATAAATCTATAAAGACTGCTTGCATTAGGAAATTTCTATCAACAACATGCTTGTGGTTGATGCTTTCCTAAGTCTGCTAATACGAGCCGAACGGGGCAGGAAATGATATGTGAACGACGTTTTGGCTCTTACCAATTCAAGATTGTGTTTATTAAAAAGCAAATTTTTAATTGTAGTATTTGATGTCAAGGGAAGGTAGGCTTTCAAGTTGTAAATGAAAACTTTGGCCTTTCCTTGCTTTTCCGAATGTCCTAAGTTCTAGTGTTGAAACTGCTGAGTTCTCTGACATCAGCTTCTCAGAGCAGTAGTGCGTGTTTCATGGTCTTCTCTCCAGCCCCCACTAGAAACGCATGGATTGGATTTGTCTCCAGAGCATGGTTTCCATTCTGTATCTCGACATGGCCAACAACATGCATGTATTTGGGGTGTCAGGGTAGGGTAGCTGTGTGTCAGTCCTTACAATAAGCCTGCTTCCTGGTGAACCGGTAGGTAGACCCAATCGTTTTTTTTTTAATCCTCATGCTCGTTACATTTTGCTGCCATTTGAACACTGCGAATCATTGGCCCAACTACCAGAGTTCAACGATGAATTACTTTTTTCCTTCTCTGTCTGGTAAGAAACCACATTTGAACTCAATTCCATAGGGAAGATACTTGCATTTTATTGAATTCTGAAGCACATTAACTCTGAAGAGGGTGTTGGCTATAAACGAAATTTAAAAAGTGTGGCCAAGCAGTCACTAGCAGATCTCAGGGCCAAGACCCAACATTTTTGAATACCCGCTGTGTTCTAGATTCTCTATGGGGTATTTCATCTAGGTCCTTGGGACTGTGGCCCTCACAGTAATCTTGTGAGGGGATATTACCTCGATTTTATTAATGATGAAAGTTGCTCAGAGCAGTATAGCTATTTGGTCAAGTTCACACAGTTATAAAATAAGAGAGTCAAGTTTTTACGTCCTTACTATTGGCCTCCAACGCTCAAGCAGGAAGTGGGGCTACAGACACAAAGGAAAAGCACGATTCTGGAAATTCTAATGCTCGTCCATGAGCCCAGGGAAATGGCTCCTCTGTTAGAAGCTTGAGTTTTTAAAATCTCTTCCTGAATATTCAAATCATTCTCTGATATATTGTTATCTTTATCGTTTGTGGTATAGCAAATTACCCCCCAAACTTAGTGGCTTCGGAAGGTTGATTCTCTCACGGTTTCCGTGGGGCAAGAATCCAGGTGAGGCTTACTGGGCCCTCTGACTCAAGATCTCTCACAAGGCTGCAATCAAGGTGTTCACCAGGGCTGCTGGTCTCAAGGATACATGGGAGAAGGAGGCACTGCCAGGCTCGTTCAGTGGTGGTTGGCAGGATTCAGTTCCTCATGGGCTCTTGGACCGAATACCCTCAGTAATTTGGCACATGGGCATCTCTATAGGACAGCTCACAGCACGGCAGCTTGCTTCCCCAGAGTGAGCCAGCAAGAAGAACGGGAGAGAGAGCAAGCAAGATCAAAATCAGGGTCTTTTGTAACCTAATCTCAGAAGTAACATCCTATCACTTTTGCTGTATTTTGTTTGTTAGAAGCAAACCATTAGGTCCAGCCCGTACTCAAGGATATAAATTCCAGGAAGCAGACATCACTGGGAGCCAGATTAGAAGCTGCCTACCACAACCATAAATTCATTTATTCATTATCCAGATTTGTTTATTTTATCAACAAATAATTATTGATAACCTACTATTGTATCAGGTTTTGTATTTGGAACTATAGATATACTGGCAAGCAAATAAATATTACAAAAACTTCCAGTAATAGAAATAACAAACATGCACAGTGCTTAGTATGTACCAGGCAACACTATACACAGGCGCTTTGTATGTATCAACTCATTTAATCTTATAACAAACTTACGAAGCAAGTGCAATTATTATCCCCAGTTTACATATTTTCTTAACCACTGAGCTATATTCCTTCCCTTATTTTAATATTATCTGGGGTGGGGGTTGTTGTGGGAAAATAGATTGGAGGTGTGTGGACGTAGGAGCAGGAAGATTAGTTCCAGGGTCGTTGCAGAAGCCCTGGTAGAGGACGTGGTGGCTTGGAATAGGATGGTGGCAGAGAGAAGTGAATATTATTGAAAACTCAAATTTTAGATGTGGAGCAACAGGATTTCTGAGGAATTAGAAGTTGGGCTGTGGGAGAAGATAGAACCAAGCATGGCTGATAAGCGTCTGGCAGGCAGAGGAGAAGAGATGAGGAGACTGGCCTTTGAGAGGAGGCTGGGCCTTTTCTCTGCCACTGCAGGACAGGACAAGGAGAGGGGCCGTTATCTTCTACTTCCATCATAGAGCAGATGGGGAAACTGATGCGATTTAGGAGAGCTAAATCACTTTCCGATAATCACATAATCAATAGAACCAAAGCGATTGCTTGGACTTCTTGATTCACACATCCAATCAGTGGAGCACAGTGAGCAGAGGCCCCACTGGTGTCCACCCATGAGTGACAGTTAGTGCTATTCAAATGTTTCTGGCTTTCCTCCTTCCAGGTGCTCCGTAGGATTACACCTCCTTGCCTCCTCTGAAGCTAGCATGGCCACAAGATTTGCTTTGGTCCATGAAATGCAAATGAAAGCAGCAGGTATCACTTCCTGGTAAAGGGGAAGTGGAAATGGAAGCTTAAAGAACCCGGACGTGATTTGCCATGCCTTCTTCCTCCTCCACTGAGATCACAGGGGCACATGTTGAGATGGCGTCTCCTTTAGCTGGGGCCTCTGAGTGATTAACATGTCTTGAGTTTCCTGCTAAGTTGAACTGGGTGTGAAACATAAAGGAGAAATGAACTTTGATTGAGCTAAGTCAGTGAGATTTGGGGGCTGTATAGTCAGGTTCTCCGGAGAAACAGAACCAACAGGATGTCATTATAAGGACTCTGCTTTTTAAGGTGTTTATTTAGCTCTTCAGAGAAACAGGATAGATAGAGAGAGAGAGAGAGAGATTGAGATTTATTTTAAGGAATTGACTCATGCAATTATGAGGGACGGCAAGTCTGAAATTTGTAGGCAGGCCCAAAGCTTAGGGTGGAAATTCTGGCCTTAGACAATGTTGCAGTCTTGAGTCTGAGAGCAGTCCGGAGGCAGAATTCCTTTCTTTTAGGGAGACCTCAGTCTTTTCTCTTAATGCCTTCAGCTGATAGGCCCGTCCACATTATGGATGGTAACCTGCTTCACTCAAAGTCTACTGATTTAAATGTCAGTATCTAAAAAATACCTTCATTGCAACATTGACTGATCTTTGACCAAAAAACCGAGCACCATAGCCTAGCCAAGTGGACACAATTAACCATCACAGGGACCGTTCGTTACCACAGCATTACTCAGTCCCTCCTGAGTCATACTTGCTCCTATGCCTCAGCCCCTCCAAAGAGAATGGAGTTTAGACTCAATAAATACTGTCATTATGAGGATTCTGCTTTGTAAAGTGTTAATTTAGTTCTTCTTTAAAAAAAATATGACTTGCCATTTGTCCTTGTCCATGGAACTCTCTAAGGACGCTGGAGAATCACAGGGCACACTAAGCAGCAGATAGATATACAGATACCGATTACTTCCAGTCACAACATCCCAGTAAACTCTCAGTATGATAAACCAGCATCCCCAACAGTGAGCGAGCAATCTGGAAACCATCTGCTGAAGAACACTTAGTCCATGAATGGGTTAATGGGGACTCAGGTTCTCAGGAGAGTGCTAATGAAATAGTCATGGAAAGGATGTTCAAAATGATCTCACCTGGCTGTGGTTGCCATGGAAACTCATTTCCCTTATTTATGTTTCTCTTCCCCCTCCCCAAATTACTAATAGTAATAATTTGGCCAGTTATTAAAAAAGACAAGAAATGGGCCATGTGAACTCAGGCAAGAAATGAAAAATGAGAGTGAGAGAAAAGAGTGTTAAATAGAAAAATGGATGCATCACTGAAACAGTTTCAATTAGCTGGTAGGTTATTCCCTCTGCTTAGATGTAAATGTTTGGTGGTTTGGGGGTTGCAAAGAAAGCAGGGGAAAGGCTATAACTGAAGAAGAAAAGTCTTTAAAAAGATTTCTACTCCTTATTTTCTTTAAGACTAAGACCTCAAAATGAACCATGCTCAGGAAATATTTATACATCTGTTTGGATGTATAAATCCCACTTCTGCGCCCAAATCATATGCACGCACCCGCATCTGTGACCACTCCCTCCCTCCCTTCAGATCAATACACCACTATGAATTGTGTCTTTCTTGATGTCAGCACGTGTGACTTGGATTACAAGCTTCCAGACCAACGGGGGACTTAGATGTTTGAGGTCATAGACTCTCTTGAGAATTTCACAAAAATCAACCATCTTCTTGCAAAATGCACATGCGCACAATCATACAGAAGTTGGCAATTTCATGAGGTTTATGGACCTTATGAAATCCATTCAAGAGCTTCAAGTAGAGAATCATTGTCTTAAAGGAAAGGTACCATGCAGATATGTAGCTGTTGGACCAGTGGGGTTTGGGAATAATTTTATTTTCTTATGAATTTCTTTCACGTTGTTCTCAGACTACATTCCTACCTTAAACACAGTGGTTTTTCTTAGATGATAGTTTCAGAATCTTAAGGCACTACTAGTAAATACTTCGTTTAACATTAATACTTAAATGAATTTAAGTATTTAATTTAAATTTAATTTAAATTTAATTAAGTATGTAAATTAATTTAAAATTAATACTTAAATTAATATTAAACGAGGTAGGTGTACACAATTGGGCCATAGATGAACTAAGCCAGGTAGACAGGACCCACAAGAGCTGTGGGCACCAATCTTCTTTATTTGTCTCTCCCCTCCTCAGCACCCTCCCCCCGAGAATTTATCTTTTTCTTCTATAGGTAAATTGCAGAGGCAAACTGTGGTTAATTGAGTGGCCGTATTTTCATAGATCTCTTAGGACATCATCTGGTAGAGTAACAGAAACAGTATGTAACAAAGTTTTGTCAAGAGAAAGGGGAAAGAACCAGCATATACTAAGGCCCTACTTCATGGCAGGCATGTGTAACACTTCATTGCACCCTCACCACACCTTAAGAAGTAGGTTGCGTTGTCTCCATTTTATAAAGAAACTGGACTTCCAAAAAGTGAAGTAACTCATCTCAACTCACCTGATTCATATGTACAAGGAGTGGGATTTGAATCAGGATCTATCTGGGTCCCATTCTTTTCTTTTCTTTTCTTTTTTTTTTTTTTGAGGAAGATTAGCCCTGAGCTAACTACTGCCAGTCCTCCTCTTTTTGCTGAGGAAGCCTGGCCCTGAGCTAGCATCCATGCCCATCTTCCTCTACTTTATATGTGCGATGCCTACCACAGCATGGTGTGCCAAGTAGTGCCATGTCTGCACCTGGGATCCAAACCAGCGAACCGTGGGCCACTGAGAAGCAGAACGTGTGAACCTAACTGCTGTGCCACCGGGCCAGCCCCCTGGGTCCCATTCTTGTGTATGGTTGTTACATCACACTTTCTCCAGGAGACAAGACATCAGTATGGAAGGCTACTTCCATGGGGGAAGGCAGGCTTCTTTGGAGCTCTTCTGGAAAGGATTGCAGACACCCTCTCAGACGGACTGGGTGGAGAGTTACTGCGCAAGGAACCTCTCCTAACAGTATGTGGTGGTTGGAACACACGCTTTGAAGTCCAACAAAAGGAGATTCTTAGTAACGTATGAGTTATTTACGACCTATGAGCCTCAGTTTCCTCAACTATAAAATGGATATCATGATAGTACCCAGGTGTAGGATTTTCAAAGAGATTATAGAAAATACTGTATTATAGAAATTTACTTGCCTAACATCATGCCTGGCTCATAGAAAGGATATTGATTATCAGTATTTTTGTTCTATCTAGAAGCTTTTGCTGCCAAAATGCCTCATCAGGATGCACTGTAGTTTTGAGATCAGAGAAATGTGGCAAAGGTTCATCTTCATCTTGCTGCACCCTGCCTTGGATAGTGTCTGAGGTCCACTGGCCACATAGACAAAACTCAAAAGTTCCTCCCAGCTAGCCTGTTGTAACATTATCTATAACAGCTTAGAAGAATTTCAGAGGTTTTCCATATTTTAAATAGGTACGTCTTAATTTTTTCAACATGTATTTTAAAAATAATTTCCCTTATTATAAAACTAGTATTTGTTCATTTTTTAAATTAGTTGTCAACATACGCTTTTCCACAGTCTCCATCACTCCCTATAATATCTTAGATTCAGTCCACATCTCTCATTTATTTCACGTGCTGGAAACTATAAGAATTTGAATTTAGAACTCCTGATTCTCAGCCTTATCTTAAAATAAAAAGAAAGGAAACATTTCAAGTTACTTCATCAGGAATAAGGGACATTCTGGAAAGTTTAGTTATATGTAGGAAAAAAAGTTATTTTATACATTTCCATCCTCTCATTTAGCTCAGAAGAGAGTAAAGAAGAGCTGCAGGATAAATTTGACTCTTAGCACTCATAAAGTTAAAAGTAGCCAATTATATTTCACTTTACAAGACATATACCAAAATAAATTGTGATGGATTGAATAGTTAAAATATTTATAAAGGCACAGAGAAAAGACCAGGAACTAGACACACACCACACATTTGTCTGAACTTAGGTCATTCCTCGAAGATGTTACTGGGGACGGAGAAGGGAGAGAGGTTTCTGCTTGAAGCAATTCTGTATCATCCGAGTTTGTTTCAAGGAACTTCAGCAATTTCTTAAAAGTTATGGACAAGTTTTAAAAGATTTTCTGTTAAAGAGGGCAGAAGAGAAGCATCCACCTTCTGTAGCATCTCTGAAATTAACCAAAACCAAAGGAAAGAGAAACAGAGAAAGCATCTCCACTTTTATGAAACTGTCACTCAAGAGAAGGCCCACAGGTACTTGAAGGAGGAAGAAAACGAGGGAGACTTCCGCGGGCCTTGGGTGGAATAAAGAGAATCCAGCGTTTGCCAGAATAGGGGACACACACACACACACACGCACACACACTAATATCTGTTAAATAAAGAAAATATTGGAAAGAGAGAAGCAATAAGAATGAGTTGTCATTCATAAAATTACCATACTTAAATAATAGTAACATTTTTTCACTTTCATAGTTTACATATTTATATATTTTATTTTAAATTTTTAACAAAATGCTGTCATACCACATATACTATTTTGAAGCTTTTTTTTTCAGTTGGCAAAATATCATAAGAATTGTTATTAAATATTACTTCCTATAGGCATATTTAAATAATTATGCAATTCTCTTATATATGTAGAAGTATTTTTTTTTAGTTTTTAATATTCCAAACAACAATTCAACAAACATCCTTAGAGTTAAATTTTATTTATATCTATGATTATTTTCTAGAAGTGGCATTGCTGGACTAACAAGCATGCTCATATCTAAGATTTTACTTGTAAAAAGTTGTATCCATTTGTATTCTAATCAGTAATTATGAGAATTCCCATCTTTCCACATTCTCACTAACATTGACTATTGTAACTTTTCGAATGTCTTTTTTTTCTTTTTTTAAAGGAAGATTAGCCCTGAGCTAACATCTGCTGCCAAACCTCCTCTTTTTGCTGAGGAAGACTGGCCCTGAGCTAACATCTGTGCCCATCTTCCTCCATTTTGTTTGTGGGATGCTGCCACAGCGTGGCTTGATGAGTGGTTCTAGGTCCACTCCTGGGATCCAAACCCACAAACCCCAGGCTGGCAAAGTGGAGTGTGCAAACTTAACCACCATGCCACCAGGCTGGTCCCTGTACAGACATTTTTAGCATTTATGTGATAAAGATTATAAGTTTCTTTTATGATTATTGCCTTAGGACTCATGTTTCCCAATCCAATATTGTATAAATGTCCACCTCCAGATTTTTGGTGAACATTGTTTCCCTTTTTTATACTTATAAATCTATTTTGTCTAGAATTTATTCTTTCAATTGCATGAATCAGGGACTACTTTTCCTCTGTTCCCCCAAATGAATAGCTGGTTGCCACAATACCACAATTATTAAATAATATATCACATCTTCTTCTGATTTAAATGTCTTATCATACACTAAATTCTTATATTTACTTGAGACTGTTTCTGGGATTTTTAAATTCTGTTTCATTGATCCTATACGAGGACCATGCTGATATTGTAACTTTATAGTATATTCTAATTAGCGGTAGGAAAAATCTTCCTTTATTATTCTTCTTTTCCAAAAATTCTTATTATACTTATGCATCTATTCTTCCTCATAAACTTTTGGATTCTTTTCTCAAGTTAAAAAAAAGCGAACTTTGAGATTCATTTATAGTCTAATTTGGGAAGAATATAATTATTAGTGTAATTAAGTCATCTTTCTACATTTTTGGGGGGAAAAAAGCAATGTTTTTAAAAAAATATCACACATGTTGGACATTTCTTTAAATACAAAGAGGAAATATCTTTCTGGTGAATAATTCTTAATGGCAGAGAGACTGTGAATACAGAATTGCACTAGTTTTAGATTTCTCCTTTTTTTGCAAGTTTTCGTGTAGCAAGTCATGCAGAAGAACTGGCAGATACCCACTAGAAAGATTAATGAAAGAAAATGAAGTTTTATTTAGGAAAGAAAAACTTTAGCTAATAAAAAGGCCTAGAAAGAGATCCCGTGTTAGCCGGCAACTACCTGGACAATACTTTGTTCTTGCTTGTGGCGTCTGGCCCTGTTCCTTTCTTCTTGCTATGCTCCAAAGAGCAAATGTTTGGTATTTAGGAGTCTTTTTTTCTTTTGACTTGAAAAGACGTACATCAATGATTTTACCATTGCTTTGAAAACTAATCTTCTAAGGCTGGAGAAGAAATAGTTCTAAAAAACCAAATTAAATTGCACTTTTTTTTTTCTTAGATTTTATTATTTCTGCTGTTACTTAAGAATGGTGAGAAAGTTTTACAGTCTCGTGGAAAAGAGATGTAGCATTTCGTCTACAAACTATCAAAAGTGCTTAATCTATTTAAATCGTTACATGATACTTCCGTAATTGTGTGGATGTGTGTGGAGGGGAAAGTGGATAAGGTAGCTTTGAATTGGAAAAAACAGGGAGAAACCTTCTAAGACATAAAGATGTGACACATGTGGTACCTTTATAACCTATGCTCAAAATCTATTATTTAAAATCACAAATAGTATTGGGCAGTATTTTACTGGGATAAAAATACTGAGATTACAATCTTCAGATTTAAAATCCACTTTTCACAATTATTTTAGAATATATCAACTTAAAATGTAAAATCCCTCAGCCAAGGAAGTTAGTCTTTTTAAATTCAGTATTGAATTAAATGCTAACAGTTTTTTAAATGAATTTTATTTGTCTGGTTTCAGAAAACTAAGAAATGTAGAGAAAATTGCAGTCTTGATCTTACAGCAATAATGAAAGTCCAGGGCATTTTTTTCAGATCGCTTTTTACATATCAACGTGAGGACAGATGGCCCCTTGGTTCTCCCTTGACATTCCCTGCTCTACAATGGGGGTCCCTGCTCCAGCTGTTTCTCTGGGTGAGGGCAGGTGTCTGAGTGTGTGACATCTCCAAGTGACTTCTTTTCAGTCTAATAGCGATGTCTGATACCATATTCATATGGTTATCTTTTGTTTTCTTAAATCTTGAAATGGCCCCCGTACGAGCAATGGAGACATTATGTTTAAAACATTTTGGCATCCACGGTGATGTGTTTGCAACCCAAGTAACCAACTGCGCTGGTTAGCTTCCCCCACTAAGATGGGGTTGTATTAGCATATCGAATTTCCTGGATCAGTTCTCCATCGATTAGACATCAGATTCTTTTGATAATATATGGGGGAAAAGGACCCCTCCGTAATTTTTCTCGGGTGTTAGCAGGTATCCCTGATTCTGGAATAACTATGCAAATAGGAAACACAAGCTCTGGGTGTGTTTTCGATGCTCTCTGTTTGTAGAAATACAGCATTCATTTGTTGTACCTGGTGGCTATTAACTGCTCTAATTGTGCGGTAGACTCGTTAACAAGTTTGTTGAAGTTGCGCATTATACTTTAAAGGAGTTAAATGAATGCTAATCCAACGCACAGCACAAAACTTATTTGAACCATTCCAAGGAAAGCCGAAAACCCCACCCGCCGCCTTGGTCCTGGGAAATCCCTGCCCCTGTGAAACTGAGGAAATGAATATTCAATATTTTTTCCATCCGAGTCTCCTGACAGTCTATTGATTCACTTTATTTTCCCAACAATTTTCTGACAGCTTTCCCAATGTGGATTCTGTAAATTCTTTGATATTCGTCTTGTGATCGCCTTTGAAAATGAGCGCAGTGGCCAACTTTGGGCTGCGGCTTAAAACTCAGGAGGCCCTAGCCCTTCACGCCGCAGGAGCCAGAAGACTTGTAGAATTTTACGGAATTACCATGTGATCCTCAGATCTGGGATGGAGTCAATCATCAGAAAGGGAAGGGAGTTTGAGGGCGCAGAAGTCTAAGTTAATGTTTCTGAACCCGGTTACTGCTCTGGGGGAGCTGGGGGACAAAGAGAAGTGGGGAATGGCTGGACCTTAAGATTGTGCTAGTAGGGGAAAAGGAAAGAAAGCAAATCACTTAGAGAAGAAAAAGTAGGACAAAGAAATAAATAGGTGTGGCAAGAAGATAGCACCCATCCCAACAACTTTTGTGAAAGGAATAGTGCATTGGATGTAAGAGTAGTGGGGGTGACCCGTAAGGAGAAAGAGCATCTAGGAGCAGCTGAGTCTCCTGCCATTGCAGGATCTAAGAATCAGTCAGTGATACCACCATTCTGGAGAGTGCATCAGGGCGCAGGTAGGTGACACAGGCTCTTTTGTTCCCCTCTAATGTTATCCTTTATCAGAAGAGGAGCTTCATCTCTGTAAAAATTAAATTTTGACCAGCATCTTTCAGAGTAACGAACTGCCATGTGGATCTCTTCACAGACCTCCTCCTGATCAGCTGGATTAACTTCTCTGTTACCCTTTGTATAAGCATCTTGTAACGGGAGCTCAAGTTCCATGATTTACTCGTTTTTATATTTCCTAGTGCCCAGCTTCATGCAACGCATATTGTGTATTCTCGACAATATTTGTAGAGTAAATGAATAAATGAACCGCTACATGGTCTATAATGTAGAAAATGTCAGTTTGGTCTATCGCCCAAACAGGGCTCATTTTGGAGCAGCTATGAGAGCAACTGCCTGTCTCTCTGTGTATAATTGACCTTGAAGACCAGCTTGGATATACATGTTACAAATATTCTTTGACATCACTCTTAAACTCAAGGTGGTTTTAAACGATGTCTTTGGAGTCACCACTTGAAGGCAGTGATATTCCATTTCTCTCCTAGGGCCGTTAGCAGCTGAGATCGCTGATTTCTCCACACTGAGGTCCCTGGTGAAATTAGCTGGCCTGTTCAGTCAAAAACTATCAAGCTGGCTGTTTTGACTGCTTGAGTATTGACTTGGGCAAACTGGCTGTGAGTTTAACAAAACTTCGACGGCTTTACTCTGCTGCTCTTCCTCACACAGCACATGCAGCGTTCAGAGCATCATGCAATCCTGTTCATACACGTTTCATTTTCTTCATTATTTCTTGACAAAAACCTTAGTCTCTAAAGGTGGCATAATTTTGAGATAAGTGCAAAATATTCCTGATTTGTTTCCATGGGGTGGGGTGGAGTTTTACAAAACAAAAATGAAAAATTCAGTGACACATATGGCTTTAGGTTTTGTATAATACCTTTTAGTTTGTGCCTCATCCTTCCTGGACCCCGTAGGCCCTCAGTTAATATGTGCACACCAGGGCCTCCTCTTTCCTAATGGTAATCATCAGTTTCAAGATGGACCATGTCTTCTCAATTCACCAGCAACTCTTTGTGCACAATAGCTGTTCAGCAAGGAATTGTTATATGTAATAGCAGCTGCTGATATTTATTCATTTTTTAAATTATCAGTGATCAGTAAACTACGACCTAAGGGCCAAATGTGGCCCACTACCCGCTCTTGTAAATAAAGTTTTATTGGAACACAGCCACACTCATTAATTTTCATATGGTCTAAGGCTACTTCCAGGCTGCATTAGCAGTGCATTAACAGAGACCATACCATCCACAGAGCCCAAAATTTTTATTTATTTATTTATTTTTTGATGAGGAAGATTGGCCCTGAGCTAATATCTGTTGCCAATCTTTCTCTTTTTGCTTGAGGAAAATTGTCACTGAGCTAACGTCTGTGACAATCTTCCTCTATTTTATGTGGGATGCCACCACAGTGTCGCTTGACAAGCAGTGCTCGGCCTGTGCCCAGGATCTGAACCTGAGAACCCCAGGCTGCAAAGTGGAGTATGTGAACTTAACCACTATGCCACTGGGCCAGCCCCCCAAAATATTTTTTATCTGGCCTTTTCCAGAAAATGTTCACCAACTCCTGATTTACAGGATGTTATGCACTGTGCAGGCATGTGGTGGCTTATCCTTGCCAATTTTCACAAGAATCCTAATTGATATGTACTGTGGTTATCCCCATTTTCCAGATGAGGAAACTGAGGTACAAAGAGGCTCAGTAAGGGAGTGGTGAAGCAAGAAGCAAAAAAGTAAGGCATGAGTCCAAAGCACAAGGGTTTCACCACTGCCCTGCCTGCCTTCCACCAGGGAGAGAACAGAAGCCCTTACATTTGGCAGCAGGAAGTGTTCAGTTAATAACTGGAGATGGATGCTCGTCTACTTCTCAGACTCACCACAAGCAGTACCACCAGTTCCCCTGCAGGAGAGGCACGCTGTGAGTGATTGTTGCTGGAAGGGTGGGCAGAGGGAAGGGGTCTGTGCGCTCCCAGGTCCGGAGTCGACAGCCCTGACTACAGCTGTCACTCTCCAGAGTGGGCATCCACAGGGGTTAATTTTGTGTCTAGGTGTGAGCTCTCAGACAACATGAAAGCCCAGCAAGCCACGTCAGTGGTCACCTGGCAGCCCTACAAACGCAAGGGAAGGGCGCTTGGTGGCCGCATCCCAGGCCCCTCTGTGCTGGCGGCGGTCTCCTGGAAGGACCCCACTTACTCCTCCAAGTCTGGGAGGGGAAACTTTCACTTCCTCCCAAGACCAGTGCCCTCCAGTCTGCAGGGGCTCTGATGGCATGCGGGGGGGATGTCACCTTCAGTCAGAAAGAACGGAGACAAGGGGGTTCACAGACAAATAGCTGTAATGGGAGCAGACTTCCTCCAGTTAAAATTTTTTTAAAACCCCTCTGCTAATGACTTGGTGATTTTCACAGTAGTAAATGTGCTGACTTAAAAAATCCGTGGGAGGTCAATAATTTTCCCTCTGCTTGTCACTGTGCTGATTGTGGTTCTGATGCACCTTAATTACAGCACCTACAGGTGGAGTATTATAGAGTGTTTACAGTAATCAGAACAGATTTACTGAGGGAAATAGAACTGCCGGCTTCCTCAGGGTTGCACTCTCTTCTGGCAGCAAGGGGCGGGTAGGCCTCTGGGTTAATGCCCGGGGCTGGGAGCCTGGCCCGGCCTCGCAGCGGCCAATGGTCTCAGAGCACCCGGCCTAAGCTGGGATGCTGTGCTGAACTAATGAATCAACAGAAAGTTCTAGAAATTGCGTTTTCAGATCAAAAGGGGAAAGTATGTGTGTGTGTGGAGAGAGAGAGAGATTGTGCAATTGTTTAAAGAACCAACTTTCTGTTGCCTGTGGCCCTGGGCAACAAGAGGAACCCAGGTAAGCTAAGGGCACCCTTGTCTTTGGTCTTACTTTACACAGGGACAAAGAGGTGGACAGACTTCTTGGGGCCCTGAAGAAGGGACACACAGCTGTCCCGTTGGCGGGTGGGAGGGGGAGGGCTAGGTTTTGCTGTTTGTTTGTTGTTGTTGTTGTTTTCCCATTTTATTTTGTCTTTTGCATTTTACATGAGACTCTACTGTGAATTTGGTTAGAAGGGAGGCCACAGCCTCCATCTATCCCGGGGGTAGAGGAGGCCGGCGGCTGAAGCCACCAGCTCTTCACTTAGTCTCTGTCCTTCAATTTCCTCCTCCACAAAGTGGCCTAGATCGTAGTACCCGCCTCACGAGGTCGCTGTGGAGGTTTCTTGAGATGATATGCGGAAAGTGCCTGGCACATAGTAGGTGGTCAATCAGAGTTATCTGTTATTGTCAGAAGTCACTGCAGACATGGACATTTAGAGTCAATGAAACTTAGTGGCTGGTTCTGTCGCCACTAGATAAAGGCAGTGATGTTATCCAAGTTGCTGAACCTCTCTCAGCCTCAGCTTGTTCATCCATAAAATGGGGAGAACAGAACCTTTCGAGAGGGTGGAATGCAAAGCACTTTGCATGTAGTAAGCCCTCATAGGTTCTAGTTATTGTTAGCAGCAGGTGCGGTGTTTTTTAATCCTCAGCAAAAGACAGAGTCCTAAGTGCCTCCCACGTTGTAGAAGCCAATCCTTCCTTCTCAAGGTGGTACTTAATTCCTTAGTCATTAACCAGTTAACGTCTTTCCCAGCAGGGCATGTCTAGGTTCTTGGTTAGGCCTAGACTTGGCTATTGGAGTCCCAGGAACACCTTCTCCATCCTAAAAAAGGATCTCGCAGAACCGTAGCACATACTTGAGAGGGAAAGTCCAGGGCATGTTCCAGAGATGATGCAGAGCGATAGGAAAACATTTCAATGGAAATAATCCAGGTAGCCTTGAAGAGCGAGGTCCTTGAATTGGCTCCATTCAAGAAATGGGCAAAGGACTTGAGAGTTTTATATTTTCAGAAGAATTTACCCACCCGTCGAGTCACAGCCCTGTCATTTCTGTGAACAGGAGTCGAACTACTGAGTGCAGAACCACACCCAGTGGGCAGGGAAGGCTCCAGCCGGTAAGGGTAAAGCAACCTGAGGCCCTCCGCCATCTCGGCTCTCGCTCCAGGGGTCCAGACTCACCCTTGCAGAAGGAAATCTCTGGAGGAGGAATTTTAAGGTTCAAAAAGACAAAAGAAGGACTGAGGAAGGGACAGAAAGGGGGAGGGAGGGAAAACTTCACTCTTCTCTTTCCACCAGGCCTCATTTGCTCTTCTTTCGCATTCGTTAGAGAGACGTGAACTCTGAGCGTGAAATGAGAGTTCCCAGATGGAGTAGGATTTGCCATCTTTCGCCAGATCATTTTGTTCTCTATGCTGTCACGTACTTCGGGCTTTCCTCGCCAATCATGGTGAGCGTGTGAGATGCTCATGGAGATCCACCGTTAGGCAGGAGCCTGGGCATCTAATTGTAAAAGGTCCACAGCCTTCAAACGGTTACTTCTTGCTTCCGTGGCACCCCCAGAGCCCCTCCAGGAGCAGTTGCTCAGCTCGGGGCTGGGGCCTTGGTGGGAAGAC
Organism: Equus quagga; assembly: GCF_021613505.1. Lineage (NCBI taxonomy): Eukaryota > Metazoa > Chordata > Mammalia > Perissodactyla > Equidae > Equus > Equus quagga. Next base: position 48,669,343 of record NC_060279.1, on the reverse strand, counting down.
ACTGTGTGGACACAGGCCCTGTCTCACCTGGAGCCCTTCTTGCCACTTGCAAATATATTGTTTCATGTCAGGACTTACGGCTAAAGCTGACCTTGCTTTGCATTACCACTAGTTTCATTAACACCTTTTCCTTTTCTTCCTCAGTGTGAGCTTTTGTAATTTGGTTTTGGTGGCCAGCTTGCTTTGGGGGCACAGCCAGCTGTGGCACTATCCTGGGCACAGTGGGCTACTTACAGAAGACAGGGCGATTCCCGTGCCTGCTTTCGATTGGAACTCAGAGAACGAATACTGTTAACAGAGTAAACGGCTCACTGCTTTTGAGAAATCGAGGGTTCAAGAACCAAAATGGCTCTGATTATAAAGAATTAAGCCCTCAGTTTAAAAATAAAGTAAGTGAGGCTGAGACGCAACAAGGGCATTGCTGAGCTCCTTTCTTCACCCCTAGCCCTGAGGTTTTCCGTGACACAGAATAACCCCTTTGCAATGAATCTGGGGAATAGTCTCAAGATGCACAACTAATTTAAGTCCATGATAAATATTCGAATATTTTTAAATGGTCTGTTTAGTCTTTTAATCCAGATAAACAGTACCTTGTCTGCAAAAGGCTTTAGAAGTTTTGCTCTCACATAGACAGGGACATTCGGCACACTGTAAGTAGGTAATTTTGTGTTTGAAATCACTTGGTAGAACAAAGCCTTTGAAGCCATCATGAACAATGGTCATAGGAAAAGAAAATGCTGGATTCTTCCCCAAGAAAAGGTTTGCTGTGGAAAGATTCACTTGGGCAGGAAACTTTACAAATTATAAACGAGTGGCATTTCCAGATGAGCGGCAGTGTCCTTTACAGCCCTTGCGACATGCAGAGTCACTCTGAAATGGTCACATAAGGAACTGGTTTTATTACCAGAGCTCGCTTGGTATCTCTGCCCCGATCGGCTGTCCCGGGGAAGGCGAGGTGGTGCGGTTATCAAGAGGACCCAAACGGAACCTCTAGACCAGGTTTCCGACTCTGCTGCCGCCTCTCACCAGCTGTGTAACTCGCCTATTGCTTTGCCTCTGTTGATCACAGTTTCCTGTCTAAGGATTTGTACTGGAGAGTGTCTAATAGGTGGCCAGATTTAGTAAAAACAAAAACAAAAACAAAACACAGGCATCTAGTTAAATTTGAATGTCAGATGAACAATGAATATTTTTTAGCGTAAGTATATCCCATGCAATATTTGGGACATTATACTAAAATCTATTCATTGTTTTTATGAAATTCAAATGTCACTGAATAACCTGTATTGTATCTGGCAACCCTATCTCTAAAATTCTTTAGCCCTAAATTCAAATTCTGTAATGAATGTATCTGACTTGTATTTGTTTCTAAAAGAGTGTGCGTGCTCAGGAGCGAGCGAGCGAGCGAGAGAAGCCATCCCCTGAAAACACTCACCAGCAGATTTCCCGTCTCCAAAACGATGTTCACAGCATCTAGAGGAACACTGTTTTAGAAACTCTGCTCAGGCTGACAGGCAGCCCCTGAGGGAACAGCAGCCTTTCCCCATCCAGGCCCCTCCCATGGCTGCCCTGAGAGCCAGCCCTCTTGAGGGCCCAGGGAGCTCTGTCCCACAAACTGTCTTATTGGTAGGCAGTGTTGTGCCGGATGCCCCAGAGGGAGCCAGGTGAGGACAGATCATCTCCAGTCCTTTCTGCACGCAGAGGCACTTATAGCTAATCCTTGCTCCCTGCCATCAGGCACGGAGAACCAGAGAATCCCCACCACACGGGCCTAAACAAACCAGCCTTTAGTGGAGGCCGGGAACGGTTCTGGGGCTCCTCTTTCTCCATAGGTGAAGTAGAGATGGCACCCACTGCAACCTGTGTGTGTGGAGCAGAGCAGGGTACAGTGCAAGACAGAGGAAAGGAAGGCAGATGCTGGAAGTCAGTGTTGCACGATGGACACTGCAGTTGGCAAAAAGCCTGGTAGTTGGAGGTGGGGTGAAAATAAGATTTCCAACACAACCTTAAAAAACAATTGCAGCTGATGCTTTATACTGCGTTATTCTTAAGGTCCCTCCCTTAAGAATAATGCTCACTTCTTTGGTCCATTTAGTTTGGGTCTTTTGCAATTTATCAAAGATGCATTTCCTGGAGTCTGCTGTCCCATTCAAGGCGGTGTGGAAACATGCAGAAGTGTGTTGATTGCATTTCCACAGTCCTCACATTCTGCCCTTGAGAGGGGTGGTCCCTCCACTGATTCCTGCAATGGGTGGGCCAACAGAGCCCCAGTGTCTCCAGAAGCACTTCTGAATACACGTGCACTCATGCACACCAACACACACACACACACACAAGCACACAGACAGGAAATGAATGGACCTGGACACCCAGCCAGCTTCCGTGAGTTCTACCTCACCTCCCTAAGGAAGCACCACTGCCTGGGTGCGAAGACAATATGGTTAGGATACAGTGTTTTATAGACAGAAAGAAAGGAGGAAAAACAGCTCTTTGTTTTGGATGCAAATAAACTCAGCTTCACCTTTAACGCTGAAAACCTGTGCCCTTGGCAAGACATCTGGGGACTGCTCCAGAGGTATTAATCTTTCTCCGTTTACATGTTAAATAGGTCTTTGGAAACTGTTTCTCTAGCGCTGCTTTTTCTCTCCAGTACAATCTGCCTCTCTCTTTCCTCTCCAGTGCAGTCAACACTCCCCAGCAACAGGAAGCCCCAGGGGACCGAGGTCGGGACACCGACTCTGGCGGGTTTCAGAGCCACCCCGGCCTTGGAGGACGGTCTGGGCGGCCGGGCCGGCCAGCAGATGGCGCTGTGCCGCACGTTATGGACCCTTGTGCGCCGGGCCGGCGCTGGAGCGAGCAGGCAGACCACTCAAAGTTTCTAGTGCCATTCCTGGACCGAAACAAATGTTTGTGGAATTAAGTAGTGATTTCCTTTAGTCTGCGCGACTCTTACTGGCTGAGTTTTCAGGCTCTAGATGTTAACATATGCCATATACTGTATTGCTTTTTCGGGTGAAATCAGGGGTTTCCAAGCACACGTAAACCCATCCTAACTGCTCATGCCAACTAGCAAAGGTCTGCCTTTTCTGATAAATAACCCATAAAACTTCCATATTAAGAGCTAGAATGGTTTGGAAGACAAAGAAGTGCTGGAAAATGTAAGTAAACAGAGCACCTAAGATTTCTCTTTCTAAATAAAGGAGAGGGGGTGGGGGTTTCTTGTTACCAGCTCAAAAGAAAAGCATGAAAGTGGCAAGGCTTGGGTGGAAAAAGAATCTCTGGCTACTGGGAGTGCGAGGAGGGGGCTTGCATTATATGATTGCTGGAAACGCTTTGCTGCAACAATCATAAACGTGTGACTGTGGAGAAAATTTGGGAGATGTGCTGGAAACCCAGGGCTGTTGGTCTTGAGGGCACAGCCAGAAAGCCATGGGTTTTCAGGACAAAGTTAAACAACAATGGATTAAGGATGGTATGAATTGCCAGTGCGATTGCTCCGCGGTGCCAAGTGGCCCCATTAGTTAGGGCTCAGTATGTATTTAATCTTGCCATAAAATCCGTCTTCTCAAAGTAAACAAAGCAAATCTGTGTGCATCTCCAACAAGACGTATGCAGCTTTGTTTGGGATAACGGATTTGACATGAGTAAAAACAGTGGGGATTAGATGGACCCAGAACGGATAAATATGACTAATTATCATCTCCTCGCATCAGCGTAAACATGGCCAGCAGTGCAGACGAGGAGGAGATGGTGGAACCAGAGGGTTTAGGGGGCGTGCATCCCGCAGAATTGGTTCCTAAGCAGTTGATAAAGCAGCAGTGGAATGGAGCTTTGAGGAGGTTTTGTCTTATGTGTGCACAGGAACACAGCTTTTTAGAATTTCCAAGCATTTTCTTCCTTGCATCGGACTGTGTGTTGCAGCCCTGCAGAGTGACCGCCCAGCTGTCTGCCGTGTGCAGAGTAACTTCGAGTTTCTCTTAAAATGGTGACTAAACTTTTTGAAACTGGTGGAACGTTCCAAGCATCCTTCACACAAAAGAATAGGTTTGGGAAGCTTGTTTCAGACTTTTTCAAAAGTTTTCAGCAAGTGACCCAATTATTATTGCTCTTTAGATACACAGGCATGTTTTCTTTCCCTAACACATTTTACTGTTTTATTTCATAAATCAAGAACTATGACAATGTGGATTTCTTTTTCTTAGATGAGGAATAAATATATCTAGTACTGAAATACATTCTTTTAAAGTAAGAAATATTCTCAGACTTTGAAACTTTACCATTCAAAACAGTGTTTGTGTTTAAGGTGATTAAATAATATGACGAGGTGTATTCATTTACTAACATATGGTTTTTAACATCTGATGCTGTTTTTTCCGCCTGTTTTCATGTTTTAAGCTAAAGTTCAAAGACATTTTTCTAACCAAATGTCATTTATTATGTCAACATACTCTGTTTATGCCATGAATGTTGTTAACATAGTGAAATGAAACTTTAGTTCTCTGACTAATAGCAATAGTTAAGGCTTACCAAATATTACAAACATTACAAATTCTATCCATAATATCCAGAAGCTGATTTTGGATCAAATTTAGAGCTGTCTTTCAAACAGAGCCACATGAAATTTAAAATTAGTCAAGAATTACAGTTTGCTATGAAGAATGTCTCCACCTCCAATATGAGCAAGTGTCATCAAAATGAAAGGGAAAGAAATGAAAAGAAAAGAAAAGATGCGATTGTTTTGACACAAGGGAGAGAAGCTTAGTGTCGCTTCATTTTTAACCTCATTTCAAATTATCTTTTAACCACCCTGATATTTCTGCATGGAGATAATCACATCTCATCAGCCTTCTCAAACCCCACAGCAGCTCCACACTCAGAGCTAGCACTTCTCGTTAAATCACATTGCTAAACAAATCGTTCCAGCTCCCGTAGCAGATGATGGAAATCAGTCTGGCTGGACGGCCTTTTTTTTTTTTTTCCCCCATCATTCAATTTTATTTTCTTTCCTTGGGTAATTTTAATCTTACATAAGGTGTATGAATGTTTTTCCTAGAAAGACAGGACAGGAGTATAAAAAACGTAAAAGCAAATCTGCCCCAGAGGTGATGAAGATAGAGACCTGTTGAAATGCTCCTGGGAAAATAAACACATGGATTCACATGCACATTTCAGAGAGGAAAGTGCTTCTCAGGGAAGGCAATGACACCACATGTGGGGCTTCAGGGGAAGGAAGGGTTCCCTGGGTTTTATACATTCCCAGTCAATTCTTCCTAACATCATTCAAGAATTCACCTATCACTGAGGTTGCACAAACACCAAGAAAACTGGGCTTATTTATTTTAGCCGTTTTGCATCTGCAGATGTAAAATCTAAAGCCCCCTGCTTAACGTTAAAAAACCTAGGGTGTAAATGACTGACTGCCTTATCTCCACACAATTTGCCTTAACTTCACTTCCCCTCACTTGTCATTTAATTTGTACAGTTTCCAAATCAGAGTGACTATCATCTATTAGTCCCCCTGGTGACAGAGGGTAGGGCGCTGTTGAATCTGAGTTAATAAAGCAGAAACACAAGTCTAATTACTGGGGAGATAAACCATGTGTGGCAGCGTCACTTTCCTCGAGGTCTGGAGGTATCTGCACCGAGACGTCTTGGAGTGACTCTGTGCACAAGGACAGACAGACACCACGCGAGTTGGGGCCAGCTTGTTTTCATACGGCATTACTGGTAAATTTCAGGAATTGCCTTCCCTGGAGAATGGTGGGGAAAATTGTGCAGCTACATGGGGAAGCAAGGGCATATCATTAATCAAATGAGATGGTGGGGGGCGAAGGAGCTTCACAACCGCAAGGGGCAAAACAAGTAGAAAGTGGCATTTTTGTTACAAGGGCATGTATGTGTTTAAATATAGTCTATATATACATGCATTAAATAGCTCCGTGGTGTGTGCTTGTGTGTGTGTGTGTGTGTGTGAAAGAGAGGGAGAGAGGGAGACGGCGATTGCCTTGCTACTGCCAGCAGTTAAAACATGGAATGTATTACTCTATTAAAAAATTAAAATATACATATATTATATATAGTCTAATGTACAGAATCATACTATGTACAGCATAATGACTCAACAACTTTTATAGCATAGAACCCGATTGAAAATCTGATCTATTGATTATTCAGAGGCCCATATTGTGTTTTTATAGGCTTGTATCACTGGTATATGACTATAACATGTTTATGCAAATTGCATAGGCATGTTGAGGAATTTCGCCATTGTGTGTACTTTTTCATACGTGTTATGCAAGACTCCAACACTGCCGTTCGTACTGCTACCCTTCCCAATTCCCTCCCTCCAAAGGACACAAACAAAAAAGTCTACCTGTGGGGTTAAAGTCGCTAACGTTTAAGAGAGATTCACAAAAAGAGAAAAAAAAATAATACAATTCCCGGCTCCTGATGTGGAGGGTTACAATTATCAGTGAGTACTGTAGCAAAAACTGAGAAACTGTGTGTGGAGAGTGAATCTATTAATGCGGCTTTGTCCAACAAATATTAAAATTGCAAAGTAATTTGCCCATTTGACGATGGCTAATGAACTTAAGTATGCAGAATGAACTTTAATAATTGAGGAAATTGTGCAATTAAGTTGAAAGCAGCTGAAAGTTACAAATAAAATTAACTCTCTAGCAAGAATATTACTGCTTCTATTACCAACCAGTTTGTGTGGGTATCAAGAAAGTCTGGAAAGTTTCATATGACTGTACATTATTGTGATGATTTACCATAAAGATATTGACCTCTTTTTTTTTTTTTTTAACAGAAATGAGCACTAATAATTCTTTTCCACAATGTCTCGGGATTACCATGTGGTTGGAATTATCCAAAATGTCTCCTTGGCGGGGTATGTTTTAATTTTGATTTCAGGGTTATGATCCTATCTGTGTCTATTTTTAATTTAAATGGATTACATTCAGCAAAAATCCGTTTACTACCCTGGCTTGGCTGTCTCATACTATTAGGCTCTATGTGTTCAGTTTCTACCAATCTGTTACTACATAAAACCATAAGAAGCCTCTTAATGTTCCAACCAGGTTAGACCGAAGACATCAGATTAATATTTGATAATGTAGAAGAGCCCTTAATCAAATCTGCTTATTTCAGGACAGAATGTTTCTGCAATTATCATAATTGTTGTGCTAAATATGTTTGTCTTTGTATCTGGCTTTGGGCATAATCTTCTCTCTTGAAAGCCACTCAATGTGGGACTTGAGATTCCTGCACAAAACCCAATTAATATTACGATGACAAGCCCCATGAGCTCCAGAGACGCAGCAGCTGAGCAGACTCGAACGTTCTTAAGTACAGATACTTGAGTGATCAAGTACATCTGAGGGAGACACACAATTCAATAATCCCTTTCTCAAGGAAGTCAAGAGCCCTGTGAGATACCAGCAAAATCAAAGGGGCACATCAGAAAGAAAATGACGGGTCTGGTCCTGTAGCGTCTCTATTAAAATGCAAAAGTTATGGATTTTTTTCGGGGTGATGGGAACCTTTTCTGTTTTTATTGATTTCTTTTTATAGCTTGATGATTTCTCTAAGATTATCTTAAAAGCTTAAAGAAAAAAGGGGCCTCATCAAAAGGTATCCTGCATGACAGGAGCATATACAGTTTTGGTTAACATGATGTGGCGAAGCCGCTGTGGTCTGGGGAGGAAGGGATCCTGTCGTTCATCAGCCTGGGAGGGGCTGCAGCCTCCACGGTAAGATGAGAATTTTACTGTCACATTTGGTGCACGTGGCAAACCCACCCTGCTCACCCCTGGGCCCGTAAGGAGAGATGAGCTGGGGGCTGGAGCTACCCGGGTATTCCCACAGAGATGGAGTTATAAAGTGCTGTATCAACAAAGGTATTTCCATTCACGGTGTATAAAATAACCGCCTTCAAACCCTGACCCCCAATTTCCCAGCATCATGGATGGCTCCTTGGGTTTACGGCTGAATTCACTATCCAGAGGTGACATCCTAACCCATGGATTTGTAATCAGAAATTGGTTTCCTGTCACTTTAAAAGTGAGGCACTAAGGGGCAGTAAAAACAAGGCTGTCAGAGCTAAATGGAGCTGTGGTTCCGGCTCTGGGCCATTGCATGCTACCTTTCCAATGTATTTATTACATTCAAAAACCTCTGTAGTGCACTTTAGATGGCTAGTGACACCCTCTTAGGTCACTTATTGCTCTGTGAAATCAGTTTTGGAGAAACTCTTTCACATGTGCCCAAACCAAAAATAAATAAAAAGTATGCCTGTGTTTCTGCATAAGAATGTGCAGTACCAGTACCAGTGCACTGGGCCTCTGTGCACTCCTGTGCCCCTATGTTAGTGGCAGGAAGACCCACGCCGGCCTGGAGCATCACCAAGAGCTCACTGTGCTCAGGCACCACTAAAAGTGAAACGAACCAGTGTGGCCCCTGCTAGTTGCCTGATAAACCTGACAGAGCCTTCGAGGCCACCTGCCCAATTTCAGGGTCTGTCCCAAGTGGAGGAGGACTGGTAGATATAATCATGCTCCCCACACATGGCACACACAACTCTCCCCCTCCCGCATGGAACACCTCCATAGGTCTTTCCAGATGTGCCCTTTACAGTAAACAATAAGGAACGAGCATAATTGTAACCGAAACTTCCTAGTCTGGGGTAGAAATAGATTTCCCCAATTTAGGCTTACATTTTCTAAGATTCAAGTGCTCGAAAATTATTGAAAAAATGCTGTCAGAGATTCCTCTTGTAAACTAGACACGAATCTCATACAATTCAGCTCCCAGGGCCCCCATTTCCTTTCTCTGCTTGTCACAACAAGGCAGGATTTCTCCTGAGAGAGACCCTCACCCTGGGAGTAATCGGGGAGCAGTGCGCCATGACATCAAAATAGACTCTTTGCCGCACAAGCATGGACAATCCTACTCACAGAGTGAATTGCCCCAAATTGTGAGATATTTGAAACAAAATGTGTCCCTGTTGCCTTCTGAGGTTCCTGCTAATTAATATTCAAAAGACTCAAAGAGGAAAAATGGATACCTAAATCATACATATGTATATGCCTTTTAAGCTTTATTATAAAGGCAAAATAACCCCTTACTTGGTTAAAATCCAACTTGAGTCAACATACAAAGGTGACTGCACTGTAATCCTAGACATATCTGCATTATGTAGGCATGTAACTGCGCCACCAGAATCTCTCAATAGTAATTATTATGCCAAGCACCCTGTTGGCACAATTACACTAAAGCTCTAATTAGTAGCAGTAAGATTAGAACCCCTACATGTTAAATCTGTAGAAGCAACGCTGAGTGAAGGATTTAAAACAGTTTCAAAACATTGTATTGTCTTTATTACAGTCTTTATACTTCAGTAAAGAAGGGTTTTCTATAAAATGCACTTAAAATAATCTGGTCCTGTCACTAAAAATAGGAAAGATAAGGTAATTGCAGTCAAACCTAGTGAGTCGGCTTGCTACCTAGGTGCATTAAATCGAAAATGACAAATCTAGTGAACTCCAGTGGGAGATACATACTTCCTGCCTGCCGGCCGCACTGGTATTTTTCCACCCCTCGGCCAGGGCACCGTGCAGGAGCCATACTTGTCACGGGCCTGCATTCGCCGCGGGGCTTTTTCATTACCTCCGAGAAGCCGGGAGGCAGGCGAGTTGCATCAGGAGTGGATCTTCCTCACCAATCCGATTGCAGCATCAGAGATTTACCTGTCTCCTTAGCGGCTGCGACATGCCCATGGAACACAGCACATGACGCCTCCCCTCCGCCTGAGGCGGCACCAGGCACCTTAGCTACCTGTTGGGTGTGAAGCGGACGTCTGGGAGCTGGAGCTGAGACGCCCAGGGGAAAGGAAGCCCTGCGGCCCAGGGGCTCGCCCCGTGCAGAGGTCTCCATCCAGCTGAGAGCAGGCTAGGGGTCTGCAGCCCACACCTGAGCATTTTGGGGAAGAGAAAACAGCCATGGCGAGTTATGGTCCCAGCTTCGGGAGAGGAGGGAGGCAGACAAGCATTCCCAAATGCCAGGTGTATTGATTTGGGTTGGGGAATCTTTGGATCGGATGTTTCCGTGAAACTGAGTAGGCACGACTGTGTCAAATGTTTCAAGGGAGAAAACCTAGAAGCACAGTGGGAGGCAAAAACAAAGCCATTTCATCTGCCTGGTAGTTTCCCACTCCCCGCCCGCCCCCACCACCTTCCAGAAACAAGTGTGTCTCGATCCTCAGGAAACACTGATAGTGGAGGAACGCCAGACCAAGGCGGGAGAGTGGAGTCTGCCCTGTGCCCCGCTTCCCGCCCACTGTCTCATCTGCCAAACTCCCCATCCTGTCAGCCTGTCAAGTCCCCACATGGAAAACAGGGACTTCTGGGCACAAGAAGGGACAACGAAGGCTACGTACGGGACCTGGTGGTAAATTGAGCCTATGTTAAAATATATATATACTTCAGCTGCCCCATGGGCAGAACTTGGCCTTCCAACTTTGAGAACGAGACATCAAAAACACAGTTATTCTTGAGTAATCGGTCCATAAACATATAAAGAAGAGATAAACATTTGAAAAATTCGCCTGGCTTTTCTATTGAAGCAAATGCATTATTTATTTCACTTCTGAAATGCTAAGCCAAACAGCTTCAGCAATCTTTAGGATGAAAATAGGAGACAGAGATCCCAAAACGTTACTGTGGTTATACATTAGTCACTAAACGGCAGTTCCTTCCCCCCACCAACAGATTTCCCATAATTACAGTGACGCTTAGAGAGCATGTATCTGTATAGCATCCATATAGACTTTAGAAGTGTGTAGTCTAATGCTGTAAAACTGTCTACAAGAACGTGCAGTGATAAGAGGGCAGAAGTCAGAGGCTGGCCTCTGAATCTTATTAATTATATGTATTCAGCCATATGTTATATCTAGAAGTGCTATTTACTGTAAAATTGAAGACCGGGGAGAGTAGGTACTTTCTGTCTTCTCTGTTTTATGTTGGCTTCTATTCCACAGCCCCAGCCTGGAGGAAGGAAGTGAAAACATCCTTATGCCTTATAGGTTATCTTATTGCCGTCATAATTCCTGTATTTATATGCATCTATGTTTTATCTACAAAAGATATCCACAGGAGAGCTAATCTTTCTGCAACTGTTACAGAACTATTAAATGTATATTAGCATGGTCATTTTTATTTAATGGAAACAAATAACAGTTAATCTTATTGGAAGGGTTAAGTGGGTTTACTTGGTAAAGGGCAAATCCCCTCGAATGCTTTCTTTTTAAAAGAATAGCTACAGTTGCTGACAGATGGTCTTTGTCTGAGTGTAGCTGAGGACAGATACAGTTTCTTTTTACACATTTATGAAAGTTGGAGATATAGATGCTTGGTAATATGCAGTGGCCTAGGACAAAGAGCAAGCTTGGTGGACAGAGGTGATTAGATTTCCGATCAGTGACAGATGGCTGCCTTAGCAGAGTCAGATAAAATTAGAGGTGGGGGGGGGGGGTGGATAAAAAGAAATCACTTTCCAAGTAAAAGTTGCATCTCTTAAGACAATGGCAGCATGCAACATTCAGCTTTCTTCCCAAATTGGTGTCAAGTTCCTGGATTTAAATTCCTACTTCAAATGTGCATTTCATTTTTCCCTTGCAGAAGAGGTGGGATTATTTTTTGTTGATCAAGCTTATCAAAGGGAAACTAAGAAACAAAATAATTAACAGCTTGTCTTTCAACTTGGCCAGCGGAAAGTATTTCCATTTACAAAATTACACTGGATATTTTGCATATGGGTCCTTCCGCACACCACTCCTCCACGGCTCCAGCAGACTTTTATAAGCCTAGCAGTAAAATCCACATTTTTGCTTACTCCATATACACCATTTAAAGCTATAACATCACTATAACCTTAGTCAAATAACCATACAACATATTTAGTGTTAATTTGTCACACTGAAATTATTCATCGGTGTCTTGAGTAAGTCCGATAATATTTATGGGTTATGCCATTCCATGTTTTCTGGCAGTGCAGTTTGCTAGATTCCATAGATTTACTGTGTCTGCTTTTTTATGACTGACATAGCAATAACCAGATTGCAAAGATATTTATGTTGTTTGTGGCTTAGCAAGATAATTAAAGGATATAAATTAATCAAGTGCAATTAATTAGAAACTTTATGTTCGCAGCAGCCCTTCTTTGCATGTATAATTTATATTTATTGATTTCCTGGCTTTCATTAGCCTATGAGATAACAGCAAAAATGCATTAGAGAAGAAAATGTACAATTAGCGTGAGAGAGAACCTTGGCATAATGGATAGATCAGCACATGTTTGGGGCAAATATAAAGCTTTGTTAACTGTCATAAGCAGTTACAATTGATGAGTGGTATTTCACTACATATCTTTCAGCTGATTAACGGCGTTTTTAAAGAGTTCCCTTAATGGGAAGCTGATAGGTTGGCTAAATTTACATTTTAATCAGACTATTTATGATAGAGGCAGCCCTAGAAATTCATCGGCAGAGGGTGAGGCGACATTCCCTGAGGGACTCGGGTAGGGAGTCAGCTTTGCAGTGCATCCACTCACCTATTCCTCCTCCTGTTATTTGTCCCAAGGCATCTGTGTAGGGGAGGGCTGAGAACCCTCGTGGCCTCCTCCTAACTGGCCACACTCTGATTAATCTCCAGGAGAAAGGGCCTGATGCGCCAGATGCCAGGAGAAGGGAAGCCCAGTCACACTTGGGTGTCTTCTGTCCCTGGGTGTCAAACGCCAGCCCCATGGGCAGCAGCAGTGGCTCCCGAGTTTCCTCACCCAGGCCTCATGGAGGAGGGAGAGGTGTCTTGGCCTGTGGAATGGCAATACCCTAGTTGAGCCTGCTTCTCCTGTTTCCTAACTGGGTTGACAGCCAACCCAACCAGCTCCAAGGAGACCAGACAGGAGGCCACAGCCTCAAGTCCAGAGGAGACTTTACTCCTGCCCATTGCTCAACAGCTCCTATTCCAAACCTAGAAGCAGGGCCCACTCCTGAAGTGTAAGCTTTTAAGACTGGTTCTTTCAAGCAAGAACAGGAGTTAGGATGTGGAACAGTCAGAGAAAACTTTTTGAAAGGTATTTAAAAGTAGATCTCCCATAGTGATACCTTTCTCATTCTTTCGAAAAAGGAGACAAGAGGATTCCTCCTCTGGAATTCCCATTAGAAAACTGAAGTGAAATCTTCCGTCACCCTTCTGGGCAATTACATGTCTAGAAGTTGAGAAAGGACAAAAGCTCTCTCTCCCAGCTAATATTCTGTTTCCACATCGTGGAGCCTGCAGCGGCAAGTTGGATCTTTCTGTGCACTAAAATAGACTCCCTAAGACAGTGTCATGGGCAGCCCACAACACAACACCTCAGGGTTGGACAATTAGTAAGGCCACCAAGTGGGACTCCAGTCTGGCTGGTGAAGTGGCCCTGAATGGGCATCTCTGCAGGAGAGGACCTATTTCTTGTCATTCCCACATGGAGATGGGACAATAGGGCTGGACATCCGTGTTATATGTTTAGTGGGCATTCCCAACATGGTCTTTATCCTAAAGAATGTCAGGAAGCCCCCTGGAAAGAAAAACAAAAGAGAGTTCCCCCATGGGGGCTCATTCCTGCTTCACACACAAACCAGGGAGATAGAGCTTCAATTCAGCTCAGAAGATAACTTGAACAGAGTAAGACTGGGGGCCTGGTCTTTTCTCAAGCGAGGATAAATCCCTTGCCTTGAGTCTTGATAGACGTCTTCCCTCTTCCTCTCAGTTCCGTTCCTGTGCAGCCTGAGGGCTCCAAACCTCCTGCCCTGTTTCCTGGTGGAATCCCGTAAGTGTGGATTGCCTATTGACTGAATCGTCCATGGCTCTCCTTGCCCTGGGGCAGTTAGAGTTGGATTACGTCACCAAAGCTAGGCTACAAATAAGAAATAGCTTTTCATTTATCTCAGAGAGAAGAAACCACAAATGAGCAAATATGAGATTAATATAAATGAAGGAGGATACAATTTCTGCTTACATGATGATAAGCCCCTTTTTTCCTTTCCATACTAATTATTATTATCATTATTAGTATTATTTTACCCCTCAATTGCCTAGGATGTTATCCAAGAGGAAGAGCTTTATCGGCTGGTGAAAGCTCTACAGTATTATTTATTTCATGTAATAAAATGTATGTAATGATCATGATTAATGTTTGTTTATTGTTGTATCATTGTGTTTTCCTTCCAGTCTCAGTGTGATACTGGTTTAATTAAACTTGGGAGAAGGGTGGGGGTGGGGTTGGGTGACAGTCTTTAGAACTTTGTGCAATAATGGAGTCTGTGTTTGGTTGCACTCACGTGTCGCTTAAGATGAAGATGTGCCCATAAATGACTGATTCTGTTTGTTCTTTGAAAGGAAAGTCCATTCCCCATCCTTTATTGTGTAATTTACAGATAAATCTGTTGTGCCTCAGACCAAATGCTTTTATGTACAGAAATTGCAATGACAGTAGAAATTATGGTAATTGAAGAACCCTCTATTTTAGGTTTTTCTCGATCACATGAAATGATCATCAGCATCTTTCCTGGCCATAATCATGCCCTAGATTCCAAATTATTTTTTATTAGTTTGTTATCTAGTTTAACTGTTCTTGGAAGAGAAGGGCTGAGAGGGAGTAGCAAATATTGTCTCTGCTGGTTAATGTGTCTCCTAAGGAAAGATTAAATAGGTAGAGTTGGGGCCATTTTTTTTTTCATTTCTGCTGCACCCAAAATCATTTGCCAAGACTCCTATTACATCATTTCCTTGAGAAATTCAAATGTGCATCATAAATGCAAGCCATAGAGCTTCGAAATAAATTAGTATGTTTTAAAAAGTTTTTAAAGCTGAATTCAGATATGCCTTAACATTAGTTAAAGCACTTTACAGTTTGCAAAGCACTTTAATATCTATTATCTCATTTTAGCATCATAACCTTTGAAGGAAACAGGACATAAAATTTTTTTACATAGCATACATATCATACTATGATGTACATATGATACTATGTATTTTTTTGCAACTTTCTTTTTTTCTCTTCAATAATATATTGTGGATATCTTTCATGTCGATATGTAGAAATTTGGTTTAATTGGGGACATTTAGGATGCCTCCAGGTTTTCCTTTTATAAACAATGCTGAATTAATATACTGGAGGATGGATATATATACATATGTGCATATATACACAAATACATATACGCATACATACATGTACTCACGTGTATGCGTGTGCATGTGTACCTGTGTGCGTGTGTCTGTGTTTGAGCTCATACAAGCATTTTGGCAAGATAAAATGCTTTGGATCAGAATATAATTTAACTTTTTGATTCAGTCTGCCAACTAGCCCTCCAAGGAGATCGTTCCAATGCAGACCCAATGCAACAATATATACAGGTTCCATTTGCCCACTCTCTTTCCATCTCTAGATCATATCAATCTTTAAATCTTTGCCAACTTTAAAGAAAAAAGGTATCTCGGTATTATTTAGTGTGAGTTTTCCCAATAGGTTGTGAGACGTGGAGCATCTTTTTACATGTTTTTTACTGACTCATATTTCTTCTTCGTAGAATTGCTTGTTCACATTATTTGCGAATGTTTCTTTCCTATTGTTTCTAATCTTTTTATTAATTTATAGAGAATTGAGGTTAATATCATCTCCTTGTTGATTGGACACATTGCATTTCAGTTTCTCATTTGAGGTTTAATTTTGTTTACAAGGCCCTACTCTAGGTTTTTTTTTTTCTTTCTTTTTAAAAAAATGTTTGTAGTCGCATCAGAATAGGGGTTATAGAATGAAGAAAGGAAGAAAATTCACAGAGAGGGGAAAATGATTTGCCCTTTAAGTGGGAAAACCAAGATTTGAACCCCAATTTGTTACCCACCCCACACCGCTTCTCTGTGGATGCTGCCATGACTGGAGCTATAAAAAGTGCATATAAAGTACAGCTTTCCTACTTCAAGTACTGGTGCTGTCAGGCTCCCCCAGCCATCTTCAACTTCCCTTGCCGCGTGCCTTAAAGGAAATTTCTGCCTATCCTTCAAAACTTAGCTCCAATCGCACCCTTGTCAAGCTTTCCCAGATACTCTCAACTCAGCCTTCGCCTTTTCTGCCATCGCATATTGGTGTACCGGCCCCTAGGGACGTATCCGTCAGAGTCTGCTTTGTGAGGCAGGTATTTATGTCATGGCTCCCTCTTGCCCCAGAGAGTGAACTTGCACAAGTTAAGCGCCTGCGGTAGATGAATTGCATTAATTAACTGATTTTCCCTCCTGTATCCATGTTCTGGCAGTGTGATCTTCACGTGAAGAGGTAGAGTTTATTCCTCCACCTCTTAAATCTGGAATGGCCTTGTCACTTACCTTGGCCAATAGAATGCGAGAGAAGCGACCGTCCCTTCAGAGGTCTTGTGTGCCTCTGCTCACACTCCTGGTACCCTACCATTGACATCATGTGAACAAGCCCAGATTTGCCTGTTGAAGGATGAGAGGCCGCATGGAGGAGAATCATCCCAGACAAGTCAGTCTTCACTCCTACCAAGTGACAGCAGACGCAGGAGCAGTTCCAGCTGCAGTCTCTTGAGCCCAATCCCAACCAGAAGAAACTCTCAACCAACCCATGGATTTGTGAGCTAAGTAAATGTTTATTGTTTAAACCACATTTGGGCAGTTTGTCACACAGCAATAGATGACTGATAACAAGCCTTTCTGCGACAAATGAAGCATGGTCTTATTGAGCACAACTGTGATAGTTCCATGGCTTACCCGTTTTTGAGTGCTTGAAACATAGCCTAGCATGTTACATTGTACATAGTAGGTGTAAATAAATGTTGAATTCAGTCTCCTCCTTTAATGGCAGTTGAGAAGCTGAATATTTGAAGGGATTCTTTTGGTGGAAATATTCCACTTCTTAAAGGCAGGCAGAGTCTGCCTGTATTCATAGTGTAAGGAAATTTGGAATAAACAAAAAAGATTACTGGGTGTCTCCAGTGAGAAATTATGCATTGTTTAGAGCATACCGATCTGAGTTGTCTGATTCTAGCCTTTCTTTGCCTTTGAGCTACTTTATAGCTCTGTAAGTTGTGGAAACCCAAGGGTAATACAAATGATTCTTGTCTATGAACATGCAAATGAATTCCATCCAGGGGAAACAATATCCCCAACCACCAACACCGCCATCACTACCGTGGAAAAGCCATTTTTGTATCCATTTGCAAGTTCATTTCAATATTCCTGATTTGTAAAGAGGACTGTTCTTTGGATCCCCCTTTGAATCAGTTGTAACATCTGCCCAGTTCCCTCATTTAATAAGTTAAATAAAATCTTTGACACTTGTTCATGTTATATTTGTATGAGTCATGATCTTACCTTTGTTTGAAAATTATATTTTAACAGTTTGTGAGATCCTTCCAGATGCCCAGTGGATTCACCTGACAGAGCTGAATAAACTTCATTGCCAAAGTGGTGAAGTTTCGTGGGCTCTTAAGCCTGTGCCCATCTTTTCTTAGCTCTCAGTCTGAATCTGGTGAATTGAATGGCAATAGTACTTTGCTGACTCTCTGCTTTTCCAATTTTAATTTTCTTTCTGCTAATTTTGTGTTTTGCTTTTGCTTTTGGATTGTCTATGGCCAATAAGTTATCTCCCATTGATGAACACAATGATTGGGAATGCAGTTTTGTGGTCAGACCATTTGGTGACTTCTGTATATGGGTTAATGGTGTAGAAGGATCTAGACTGTTGGGTGGGAGATGTCAATCTCGCTTGCTAGTCTTTATTACTTGTTTATCTATTTTGAGCTCCACTCAAATTAAAATTTTGTGCTCCCTGGGAAGGAGAGCAGGTCCTCGATAATCAAACGGGTGAGTTTTTGTGTTCTGTGCTTTCTCTTGATCTGTGGCTGAAATTGCAGGCTTGAAGCTCCAGGCTTTCTATGTGTCTTTATGTCTATTTGTCTGTAATTCAGAAAGGTCTTTACTTCTCAATGTTCGAGTATGTAATGTTATCATATCTCCAGGCATATTAATAAATTAGGTTGGAAAGTATCTTAAAGGAGTTCTGTTCTGATTGCTTTGTAAAGATAAATATGCACTTGTGTAAATTAAATATTCCTAAAATTCCCAGAATATAAGAAAATTGAACTTCACCTATCTTAAATGTTCTATATTTAAAAGAAAAATATCCTTAGAGAGACTAACTCAGAAATACTTTAATAAGTGAAATTCACATAATTAGGATAAATTTTAGCAGACAAGACTAGTTTAGTAATTTTTGTTTTTGAAAACCCCTGTGATATCTTTCCTTATTCATCAGTGTCAGTTATGATACAAGCAAACATTTTTTTAACTATACTTGGGTGTATTTTCCTAAACTTATACCGCTTTAATGATCAAATAATGTAATATTACTCCCATGTAATGTTTGAGATTATGAAAAATGTAAATGCAAATTGGTGTTTAACAAAATGGAACAATTCCCATAAACTATTTATTTCAACAGTAATTATATTTTGTAGTATGTCAGCTTGAAGATGGTTTCCAAGATCTTTAGGACTTAAAACCTGGGCATGATATTAATTGAGTTAACTAATGGATAACCATTTGATGTGAAGATCATTTCTAAGGTACAATGCTAAAGCATTGATTACTAAGGATAATTTCAAGTTTATCGGTTTTTCCTTTCATTTTCGTGTGCTACAGAGACGCAATATATTTGGGCTAGGTTAATGAAGGTGTTTATTTTTGTCACTTATGCAAGTTATTATGGAATATGAGTGGCAGTTGAATGATCGTGTGTGACAGTTTGCAATTATCCACCTTCAATTTTCTCTGTGAAATGGACGTTGGTTACTTTGACTAAAGTTTTAATTAGTACAAATACTTGAGACTACATTAAGAGCACTAGTAACAAAGAAATACAACTGTTTACATGCTTCTGTTTTTCGAAGAAAAGAATTCTGTCTTAAAGTAGTGGTTCTCAGCTTTGTTTTTTTCGGTCTCCAGACCCCCTTATGCTCTTAAACCTAGCCCCCAAAGAGCTTTAGATTTTGTAGGTTATAGCTACTTTTACTTACCATACTAGAAATTAAAACTGATAGCATTTAAAAATTCTCATTTCCTGATTCATTTGAAGCTAGCAGTGATGAATGTGTTGGACGTTAGTAACATCTTAACATTCTTATGAAATTAGGTCTGACCTCACAGACCCTCTGAGATCTGTCCTGAGGTGTCAGTTTACTCCCCAAACTGAAAGAGCATAATGAAGGACAAAACTTGGAAAGTAGATTTTATTCATCTTGGTTTGTTTATGGTACCTGAGTCTGAAAAGCTATGAAATGGATTAAAACCTTAGCGAAGGTTTGCACAATTTTGGTCACCATGTTTCTTTGGTTTACTGCGTTTATCTACAGTAGAGGGTTATTCTTTCTGCATTTAATCTGCCTGAATAACAAAGATTCTGTGTCTTACCGAAGTAATTTTCTATGCTTTATTCTGACTATTAAATTCTTGCTCATTTAAGAAAACTAAGATTCCTCACTTATGAAAGAGTTAACGGTTCTTGACAATCATGTCTTCATCTACGCTTATTTTTTATTGTCTCTTTGATTAAATGGGTAACCAGGTACTAAGTCTCAGACATCCATGATCCTGTCCAATCGAGTGTCCAGCTCTCTCTGGACAACTTTTTTGATTATTGTCTGCTCAAAATCATATCCTAAACAGAAAAACTAAACTAAAATAAAACCTTCAAGTTATCTTTTGCACCTCAAAGTATTTTGAGATTTCCCAGAAGCTCCCTGGAAAATCACAAAGATTTATTCCTTCGCCTTATAAAAGGGAAAGTGCTAGAACTAATTAGGTTTATTTGAAATGTTACTATTGATGAATTGCATGGGAAGGATTATCAAATCAGAAGAGAAGCTCAGCCTCCTCTATGTTAAATTTATATAAATAAAGTGTTACTAATGTACGTATTTCAGAAATTGTATGCTACCTGGGAAGTTTCGAGAGATTTGTTGGTGCCCTCATCCTCTGTGACACGTTTCCACTTATTAGAGTCCTGAAGATACTAGGCAGCAACAGTGTGGTATTATCACTTGTGATTTTGGTTGTTATTTAAAATGCTTGCTTAGTCGTGTTACTTCAATTTAAATCCAGCATCTTCTAGGCAAGTGATTTTGATAGGGGATAAAAATACATGAATTGGCCAGATTCTAGATTTACTGAATATCTTTATTGGATATTGTTAGTATATGCCCGGTTCATTTTTGCTATATTATACCCACACACACTTATATATGTCTCACAATTATCATATATTATAGCTAAAGATTTTTTCCCCTTATAAAAAATTATGTTCAACCATTTTTATGTCAGATGTAACGTATAACTGACTTTGAAAATAGGCTGAATCATTATCCTTAAAGACAATATCTTGTGTTGATTTTATTGTCTTGTTTTGCTTGACACAGCAACAACCAGATTTCCTTGTCAGTTGCCTTATTCTTGTCATGAACTCTCGTCAGATCTTTCATTTTTAAAAGTTACCAGTAATCAATTAACCACAGTCATTTTAAGTCACTATCAACTACAGATAGTTTTTTTTGTCAAAATTTCCAGAACTCTTTTTTTTTCTGAGGTAGATTAGCTCTGAGCTAACATCTGCTGCCAATCCTCCTCTTTTTGCTGAGGAAGACTGGCCCTGAGCTAACATCCGTGCCCATCTTCCTCTACTTAATACATGGGACACCTGCCACAGCGTGGCTTGACAAGCGGTGCCATGTCCTCACCCGGGATCTGAACAGTGAACCCCGGGCCGCTGAAGTGGAATGTGCGAACTTAACCGCTGCACCACCGGGCCGGCCCTAGAACTTGTTTTATTTGAGAAGCAGATGGCTGCATGAGATTGCTAACCCGAGATCCAGTGGAACAAGAATGGGCCAAATGAACTGATGAAAGAAATTTTACTGGAATTATTTGTTCATCATATTGCTGATGCCATTTTACTGTTTTATTTTCTAAATAAAAGGAATATTTTCTAAATAAAAAAGGAAGTCTTTTCTCTTTATTGTCAAGCTGTCTGTAGCTCATAACAATTTAGTAGACTCTGCTTTTGAAAACTGAAATGAAACATTTAGAAAATATTTTTCTCACTGACACCCCTTCTCCTAAAACGTAAACTCTTATTGAGTATCCTTACTTTTCATGGCAATACAGCTATTTTCATAGATTCAATAAGACTGTGTTGTGGTAAAATAACTTGTTTTGGGGGATATGACTGGAAAAATTGGGTCTGCAATCAAGGCCTTGCCTGCAATGTCATTGGAGAATGATGCTCATTTAATCAGCTAGGGACCACACTTTTAAGGAACTAAGATTGACTTTCTGGAACGGTTGCTTAGAAGGCCCTCCTGGGATGACTGGTGGCCTGGTACA
Source organism: Equus quagga (assembly GCF_021613505.1). NCBI lineage: Eukaryota > Metazoa > Chordata > Mammalia > Perissodactyla > Equidae > Equus > Equus quagga. The sequence continues at coordinate 48,647,849 of NC_060279.1, read as the reverse complement.
TCTTACAGGGTCCCAGCACTAAGGAAAGACACTTCCCAGGAGGCCCGGAAACTTGGGATATTTTGGAAAGAGAAATTCACCAAAATTTATAGCTACTGCAGGTAAAATCTGATGGAGAGAATTTTGGGGGCTTGGCTTCTTAGCCTCAGAATAGCAAATAATAGAGGCTTTTGATGTCCAATCTAACAATTCATGTGGAAACTTCCAGCAAAGCAAACTTAAGAAAACCTATATGGTAAATTAATACTCTTGCTGCACCTATATAAATAATGAGGCCAGGGCTTATGAGACCAGTTTCATTTTGTGATTGGGAATAATCTTTTTCTGTTAGGAGACTGGAAGGAAATCTGGAATCAGCAGAAAAGATTACTAGGTATGTCTAGTGGAGAACTATGCATTATTTGGGGCACACCCTTCCAGGTTTTCTGATTCTAGCGTTCATTGCCTTTGAATTGTAAGGTGTAGAGAACTGATGGCAATGCAAATGATTCTCTTTATGGACCTGCAACTGCACTCTGTCTGGTGGGGGGGAGAATCCTTCCTTACTGTTGAGAAGGCAGTTTTTCATCCATTTGCAAGTTCATTTCAATATTCCTGATCTAAAAATGTGGCTGTTCTTCGGCTTCTCCTTTGAACTGGTTGTGACATCTGCATTGTTCCCTCATTTTGTTTAATGACTTAAATAAAAATTTTGACATGTGTTCATTGAATATCTGTATGAGTCATGATTTTCCTTTTTTAAAAAAAATTATCTTTTAACAATAGATAGTAAGCTATAATCATACTGTTTCAAGTCTACCCCGGGTGAGTATTTCTTCCATGAAGGTTATGCGAGGACAAATGCCTTCTCTCATGGTCTCCTTTTCCAGGATCCATTTTCCCATCTTATGGTGAGAGCAAAGACACTCCTCAAATTCTAGTTTCTGTGTTTCTGGTGGGGCTGAGAATGTCCCCACATCTAGGGGTGTGCATGAGACCCACGCTTGGCCAATCTGAGTGTCACATTCACTCTGTCCACTACAATTGGACAAGGGTTGATAATTTGTCCCATCCAGGCAAAACAGAGACAGTGAGACTCAATTCTAGAATTTTGGTGGGGAAGAAAAATTTCAATCTGCTGGATTTGCTACAAGAACAGATTATGAGCCTACAAATGCTATGAACCTCGTGTCATTGCATGGGGAAAATCCTGCCTGAAATGACGCCACACAGAGGGAAATGGAGCCAAAAAAGGGAGACAGAGAGCGACCAAATCCTGACAACTGTGTTTGAGCCCGTGAACTGGTTTCTGTCATTTACAAAAGGAAGAATCCCAATGAATCCACTTCCTTGAAGCTTATCTGTGGGATCTAAAGGTTGCCTACTGAGAGCCAAAGGGAGTCTGTTTTCAAGTTGATACTGTAGCGGGAAGGCTATTATTATATTATGACTACTCTTTGAGTAAATATTACAGAAAGGAAATTTCTCCTCCACACCAAAACTCCGGAACTGAGTCTTCCTGGCTCTGACCTGCCTGGCCTACTGTAGCTGGCCGCCGCTCTATAGCTGCAGCAGAGTACTGAGTGGCTGCACGCTGCAGCTTTGGAAACTCTCTCAGAGGTGCTTTCTTGACCAGCATCAGTCTCATGCTCCACCTTACCTACTCCATCAAAGTCCCAGCCATGGAAGAAAGGCCCTGGCGTCAAACCGTGAGATCCCTCTGCTGTTATTTTAGCCAGAGACATACAGGAGGCATCCAGACTTAGCCCATTGTCATATCAGCCCCAGGGGGAGATGGACCACGCCACTTCAGAGCTGATTAACAGCAGTTTTACATGGATTTTACTCCAAAGCTAAGTTCTAAAGCAGAATCGTGGAGTTATAAATATTTGATGTTAATGCAGACCTTTCTCAACTGCACTGTGAAAATGTTTGGAAATTGTAAACGGACAGGGTGCACGGGGAAGACAAAGGTACACTTGAAAATCTGGATTGCCCGTGAATATATTATGACCAGTAAATATGACTGTTGAGTGTTGAAAAATGAGTCCCACTTAGGTCCTTTTGCTGAAAGAAATAGAGAAAATAATATTTGACAGTGTCCCAGATAATTTCACCTGCATAGCTTATACAAGGCATAGTAATTTGGACATGGTTTTCTTCTAATGCTGATATTAAGGAATTATTGATCAGTTTGGGGATAAGTGTATTCATTGAGTCATCCAACAAACAAGTTTGAACATCTGTGCTTCGGGACCATGTAGTTGTTTGTGTTTGTGTGTGTGTGTGTGTGTGTGTATTGGGGTAGAGGGGTTGAAAAGGTTCTGTTGTAAGCTCTTCTATCAGGGTTTTACCAATAAGAAGTTGTGCTTAAAGTAGCATATTTTGACCTGTGGTATGTAGAATTCCAAGTAATGCTGAATTCAGTAAAGGGATTCTATTCTACTTAAAAATTATATCCTGAAAATTACAAGCACATTCAAAATAAGAGATGTGAAGCCCATTACACATATATGTGTGTTTCCCAGTTTTATCAGGGATGAAAGCATCTCCTAGGATACGTGATAAAATGTAGATGCAGTTTGGGATTTTTAACAAGTTGTTACGATCCAGAAATTTTAGGACTCATTGCAAATGTGCCTACTGATGCAATATTATATATATGCTGATGCTTTATATGCCTATATGTGTACACATTCTTATCTTTCTTTGCATAACATTAATGCTCCACTGCAAGACAAGGCTTGATCTCTGAGATTAGTTGCCTTACCTCACTGGCTTCTTGCAAAGACCCATAATGTAAGCAAATTAAAGGCTTCTTCCTCTTTGCACATCTTTCTATCCTAACTGTAAATATATTGTGTATTGATGACTTGCTTCTCTGTCTCCCCCATAAGATTATAACATCTTCGATGGTGGGAGCACATCATCCACCTTTTTGACTCTAGGACTTAAAACAGGGCTAGCAGAGAGTCTGAGCACAAATATTTGTAGACATTTAGTTTATTAAAATGCTGTATGGAAATGTACCAAGAGAAGTGGAAGGTTTTTGAGAACCATTAAAGAGAGTTTAATCATGCTGCAGAGTGTTGAAAGTCCCAAGTCAGACAAGGCTGAGTTGGAATCCCAGTTCCACCACTATCTGGTGACCTTGGGCAAATGACATAACTTCCTGAGCTCCAGCCTCCTCACCTGTACACTGTGGGTAATTAGAGTGCCCACCTCATAGGTGTGTTGTGACGAGTCAATGAAGTGTGTAAATCCACATAGCACCAGATGTCCTCAGCAATCATTAGCCTTCTTCATCACCATCATCAGCTTTATCAGCCACTTTCATCCACCCTTTTCTTAAAAGCGGAACTTACCATTTATTCGTTTGTTGACTGAGTGTGTGAATATGTGTTGAACACTTGTTACAAGGAAAGAACTGAATTCAGCCTAATGGAGGGTTCAGCAAAACATAAGGCATGCTCGCTCCCTCAAGGGGCTTTTGCAGTGAGTTCTTGGTTGAGTGGACTCAATAGGGTGTGTCTAGGCAGGGGGTCATCTTAAAGATCAGAGGCTGAGTGGGGATGCTAATGATTGAGAGCCCCCAATCTGTCCTGCTGGGGTGGGGTCTTGGGACCACCTAGGTCTCAGCAGGCAATTCATCAATATTAGAGCATTCTTGACGTCAAATATCTGGGTGGAGGAGGGAGCCTGGGGATGTTTAAATCATTCTCTCTTCCCTCTCATGTTTGGGATCATGTGAACACAGCTGGAGCCCGTGGCAGATGAGGACTAGGCCTGCTCTCCTCCTGGGCTCTCTTTCCACAAGGATGGCCAGCACCAGCTGCTAGTGTGGCTCCCATTTGTGAAGCCTCTGGGCCTCTGGGGAGACAGGTGCTGGTTGTAGAACCAGAGAGCATCACTGGCAGGATCCTCAGTAGATGGGCAGGGAAACCGAGGCCCAGAGCAGGGAAAGGACGTTTCCTGGACATTCAGATAGGATTAGAGCCGAGACTTCCTTTACAGTAAGGGGATGACTTAAATCTCAGATATTTACTAAAAAAGACATCGAACGTTTGTGAAAAGTAGTAGCAAGAATACCATACATTTGTAGTAATTGTCCTCGACCCTGAATGCACACTAGAATCATCTGAAGAAGTTTAAAAAGATATGGTCCCACCCCAGACCAATTAAATGTGAATATTAGGGAGTAGGGGATGTCAGGCTGATTTCAGGTGCTCCCCAGGTGATTCCAATGCAGTGAGAGTTGAGACCCAAGATTTTGATGCATACCTGTTACATGACCTTTGATTTTAAAACGGAGGTAACATTTACTTTTAGAACATACCTGCTTTTAAGGTACATGGAAAACCTATTGAATGAATTGTATGAGTGGATCGTATGAATCCACATCCTTCCTCATTGTCTGAGGCAAAGGCTCTCCCTTTGAGGCCAGGCAGGATCTCTCCTTGTGATGGAATTAGGACATCACCAGAATTTCATTACTTCTCCAGAGAACCCACCTCAACTCAGATACCCACCTTCTCACTCAGTGGTTCCTGAACCTTAACCCATGCCAGAATCAACTGGAGAGCTTGTTGAACACAAATGGCTGGGCCGCAATGCCAGGACTGCTGATTCTGTGGGTGCCCAGGTGATGCTGATGCTGCTGAGTTGGGAGACCAATACCTTGGGAACCACTGGTCCAGCTCATGTTCACTGAAAATAACAATGAAAGGAGATGCCAATTATTTACAAAATCAACAAAGTCAGAAAAGAAAACCCTAAAAGGTTTAGGTTGGCCCTAAGGAAGAACTTTTGATACATTAAGTAATCAACAGTGATATTGTAAAAACTCCTCCTTTGGAGATTATGCAAGTGGGGTAAACCAATAGGCCTTCGACACCACCTCCAAGACACGGCTCCAAGCTCTCCCTATCAAATGATGTCATTGACCATCTTCCTGCATCTCCCCTACTTGTGTCTCCTTGAAACAACTCACAAGGCCCTGTCTGCCACCAGCTCCACTCCTGCATCTGCTGTCAGAGAGTTGCTGTGCTTTTGGCCAAATTTATAGAGAAAATAATGACTATAATGAAAGAAGTTCGTATAGTTTTCCGTAGTATACAATCCACTTCCAAGCGAACTAGGTTCATGTGTAAAATTCTCAGTGGATATTTGACTTCAAAGAAAAAAATAATTAGATCTGTCTACAGATGTAAGCATGATCATAGCCTTGATCTACAGGATTTCTGTCTACAGGGCTGTCTTGAAACACAGTGAAATGAAATATTGCTGTTTGTCTAACTTATGGGCAAAAATATTTTAAATAAATAAATGTTTCCTTGAGTCTCAGCTTACAACACAAGTGCAATTGATGCCCAGGCTGCCCGGTGCTGAAGTTTATTGAATGCATAATACTGCACTTTTGTTTAATATGATATTGTGGGAAAAGTTACAATCTCCTGTTCAGAATAAAAATTAAATGTTTTGGAAGAGGCAGGGAGATTTTGTGCCAAAGTATGTAGCCATCTCCTGTGGAACTGTTTTAGAGACTGGATAGTTTTTCAACTAGATATGTATCAGTTTTAATTATAATGTTAAATAGTTTTCCTATTTTGACTAGACGTACTTATTATAAATAAACTGGACTCATCTATGAAATCGCACTCTCAATGCCATTTCATAATCCAAGATAAGAATTGTAATTTGATCTGAATTATCATAACGTGCCCATCAACCTCAACATTTCTCAGGTAGGCTCCTTTCTGAGTGCACCCCGTGGCCCTTTTGTTGGAGTGCCATCGAGTGGATTCCAACTCCCAGTGACCCTGTGTACAGAGCAGAGCCGCGCTGAGTCTTTTTGCGCCACACTCTCACCTTCAGGCACTGTAGCAGACAGCATTCTGCGGCCATTCACAGGGTTTTCATGGTCAACTTTTTCAGAAGCAGGTGGTCAGTTCCTTCTTCCTGGTCTGTCTTAGTCTGGAAGCTCCACTGAAACCTGTCTACCATGGGTGACTCTGCTGGTATCCGAAATACCGGTGGATTAGCTTTCAGCAACACACAGCTGCCACAGTAGGACAACCAACAGACAGGTGGTGTGGTTCCCTGACTGGGAAACAAGCCCCGGGCTGCGGCAGTGGAGCACCACATCTTAACCACTAGACCCCCAGGGCCGGCTGGCTGTACAGAACATTACTGCGTAGTGATTTGTTCAGTTGGCCCAGGAAGATGTCCCCGGAAAGTTCAGGAGCTAAGCTGCTCAAGGTTGCAAAGTATAGTCTTTGGGGTCCAACACGCTTAGTTTGAATAAGGCTTGCAACTCTCACTGGCCCGACAATGTTGGACGATGCATACTGCCTCTGTGGGCCTCATTCTCTCCTTTATTCCCTCGGGATAACAATACCCCCTAATATGTGGTACAGGCTTGTTTCATGGGTGTGCCACCTGTGCATTCACAAAGGGCCTTGCACTTGATTTAGTGCTCTGCTATCACCATCTTGAAATTCTTAATTTTTGAACAAAGGGTTCCATATTTTTATTTTGAATGGAGCCCCACAAATGATGTAGGTTGTCTTGATGTTGTGTTGCTGGAGTCAAATGGGGTAACAAATGTAGGACTCACAGCACTCAGTGAACAACAGTCCCCCCTCTCCTTGGACTGTGGAATGACCCCATAAACCACCTGCCCTGCGTCATCAGCTATCTGAAGAACATCGAGGAAGCTGGAATGGTCTTTGCATCTAGCCTTATGTCCTACTCCTGGATTTCAAGATGAAGGTTCTTGTTCCTGGGGTGGGGGATGAGAGATGGTGCTTGGAGGACACTCATAGAAAGAAGCTTACTGTAATTGTAGAGCCTTTTGTTGCATTTAGAATGTTCCATGCACATGTATTGCCTCTTTTATTTTTTTTTTAATTTAAAAGAAAAAATGAAAAGATAGCAGGATTAAAAGTTCCAATCAGGATTCTCAGATGGATAAACCATAATCTTGTAGAATCTTGATTTCCCAGTGCCAAAAAAAAGACCTTCAGTTTCCTCAAAGTGTTGCTGTATCCTTTAGGTAATTTTAGCCCCACTTGCCTTCAATTTATATCACTGCTCATATAGAAAAAGTACGGTGATAGCAGTAGTTTCTAGGTTGGAGAAGGGGTCTTTCTGTGAACCAAGAAATGCAAACTTCTTTTGTATTTTTGCATTCTTTCCCTTTCTCCTTCTACATCTTTAACCACCTCTTGCCCACAGAGGGTCTCTCTTTCTTCTCATCCTAACTGAAATTTCAAAGGATGTATTGGAAGGAAGTAATCAGAGCTGAGTGCAACCATTTGGAAGAACTATTTTGTTGGATTAAATCCTAATTGTAGTGAAGGATGACATTTCCACGTAAACAGAGGTTCTGGTGGAGATTTTGTATGTGGTGAGAGGGTAGGGAATTGGGTAGGAGTAACTTCGTGTGTCCTGGAAGGCTACTCAAAGGCCGTGGAAATTCAGGCAAAGCCAAGGCCACAGTTTTAACCTGCCTTGTCCGCCAGAGCTTGGATGACTAATTTATTGGTGTTGGGCCAAACCATTTGCAAGTGAGCGATACCACTTCCCCCACTTTATGCAACTTTTGTGAATCTGAGAACTTGCAAGTCCTAAGAGTGTGCTACTGAGGGCGTTTTCTTCTCTGGTTATTAAATATATCGGTTGCACTTTCCACTTCCAAATTCATCCACCATCATGCTCTTAGATTTTTCAGTGTTTAAATAGACCTAAGACCTAAGCTCTTAGGATCTGCTATGTATCCTGGGACCAAGTGAAATCTCACATTTAGATCCATCCCCTTTGCTCCCTCCAACTCATCCTAATTTGAAGAGTGGGCTCCAATGGCAGCTGTTTAAATCGAGTCCCTCACAGATTCTCCATCCACAGCCATGCATGTCTGGGCTGCACCTGACGAGGAACCGTTATCTGATTTTTCTGGGAAGTTTACACTCTCTTTAGTAAACCTCTTCATGTTTACTCAGAACAGTGTTTTATGGTGTAAGAGATACTTTGCCTCTGAGTGTAAAAGCCACTTTGCACCTGGCATAAAGAAATGAGTTTTAGGAAGGGTTTCATGAATTTGCTAAATGAAATTTCCTATGATTAAACCTCAGAACTCTCCCACTCCCACCAAGCTTGAACAATCATTTCTTACAACATTATGTGGTTTGGGTTCTGAACATGAAGACTCTTTGGCTCTGATTTAATTGCAGGCTGACGAAGACCCAGCCTTCTTACAGAGGTGCCACCAGACACCACAGAGCTGAGGCGCTGAACTGCAGTGGGAAGGGATTCTTATGTTGACGCAGAACCCATCACAATATTTGAGGAGTTGCGTTTTGATATAGACTTCAAGGAATCAGAGAAGAGAGTACATTTTGTTAAAAGAACTGATTTGGCTCCAAGGGTAAGGTTGCCATTTGCATCTCAGCATGGACGCTATTTTTGTAAATAACCCTGTGAGCAGCTTCCTCAGGGCTGGGGCTGGGGGGAAAGGAGGTCTTTGATGGCTGTTAAAATTCTCAATCTCAGAAGCTGGCAGAAAGAAAGTGTTTTCCCAACAATCTGGGTGTATCATTAATTGTAATTGTCAATGGGGCGGGGAAAGAAACCTGCCATCCAGAAAGAATGAAAAGACTCTTGGGCGGTAGGTCTCAAACTTGGCTGCAAAGCCGAATCTATGAAGGAACTTTACAAATTCCTGCTGCCCAGGGACACCAGATCATTTATCTCAAAATCTCCAGGCGTGGGGATGGGGCAACTGTATTTTTCAGAACTCCCCAGCTAAGCTCAACAATGTGCCGCCAAGATTGAGAAGCAGTACTCAATGGGTTTTTGATGCCCACTCCCCAACCTGTCTAACGTGCACCCAGGTGTGACATAAAGCTCTGATAGAAGCGGGCTTCCCTCAAGCTGACCCAAGAGGGAAGGCACAACCGTGATGCTTTATGGTGGCAGTTAGTGCTCCGTGACCCAGTGACCACAGAAACGGTGACTCAAGTAGAAGAATGTGGAGAAGTATGAGGTCCCAGGGGAGGGGAAATTTTGCAGGGAGTATCTACAAAATTAAGACCTGTAAATCAATAGGATTTGGAAGAAGGATATGAGTAAGTAATTTAGATGTCATGAAGCACCCACTGCAATATGTTTTCACCTCCCACAAAAAAAATCAGAGAGTAAAAATAAGCTTGTTAACATCCCTCTGTCTCCCTGTCTGTGTGCTGGGGGTCTGGGTCTGAAGCCGAAAAGGGAGGGAAAGAGGGAGAGCAGGAGGGAAAAATTATTCTGTTCTGTCCATTCACTATTTGTTGAGTTCTTCCTAGAGAGACCAAATCAAAGCAAATGTTTAAAAAACATTATTTAATGAGTGAATGGATTCTATACTTAATGGATGCTCTTCCTTTTACTGAGTGATAGAAATAACAAAAGACAGGTGTTTACTTTTAGACATAGTTGGTATTATAAAATTAGCAAAAAGGGTAATTTTGCTCTATTTAATTTGCAAAATTGGATTTGGAAAATTATTTTGGATTTTCATCAAATCCACATTCTTGCTGGAGACTCTGTCAGTTGCAGAGATAGGGCGAGCTCTCTAGTTGGTGGGAGTTTGAAAGCCATTTAGGGATGGGATTGGAAATGTCCATCTTTTCACGCCACAAAATAATGGCCCCTTCCATCATGTAATGGAATCATGTTTCTGTCTCCTTATCTTCCCCTCAACCTCCAATCCATTTACCTTCCTTCTGGAATCTCTTCAACTCTCCAGTCTCATCTCTGCAAAATAGAAAGAAAAGAATGTGATCATGAAATTGGCATTTGGTTCAAGCTCTTAAAAACAGAATGAATGCCTAAAAAAAATCAAAGGCTGGAGATGTAGTGTGTTCCCAAGTCCTCCTCTCTCCTGCCTGTCCTGGAGGACCGGTTTTCCGTTAGTGCACAGTGCTTGGTTCTTCAAGAGTCCTGTCATCTCTAGGGACAATGCTCCATGTTTCCTTAGGCAGAGGCCTGGATTCTGGATGACCTGTGGGACAGCAGGGACTGGTGTCTCACTCTCAAGGCGCTGAGCTGCATTCTCATACTATGGCATTGTATTGTTCTTTGAACATAGGCTCTGAGGATAGCTCCTTTTTGCTCCTCTTAATTTGGGAAGAAGAAAAAATAAATGAAATAAAATCCACAGTATTGTCTTCTAACATTACGTAAATCCTGTTTTAAAAACATCTTTTTAGAAGGTGGTAATAAATCTACGTTTCCAAACTGAATTCTTTGCACAAGCCCTGGAATTCTAAACCTCCGTGTGGCTGGAATCTGGGGCAATTACACCTAAGGGCCAGACCTACGGGAATGCCCCAAATTACTTTCTGGAGGGGGTGGCCAGGGGGGGTTCCCATTATTTTAAAGGCTAGACTTCAAACCAAATGTTTCTCTCTTTATTGATCTGCTTTCATCTCCTTTCATTGCATTTCCTGTTTGGCTTTTGCCTCTTCTTTTTTTTTTCCACCCGGGTGGTGAACACCCTCAAATTGGTGATTGAAGACCTTGAAGGTGCTGTTTACAAAGGCTGTTAATGCTCCCGTCCTCATTTCCTGTTTTACTGCCAAGAAGCCTGACACAAAGCCCTCCTTGGTAGACACTAAAATATTGGAGAGGCCCCACTGAGTTTCTCAGTTTGCAGAAAGCAGTGGATTGAGGACGAAATTCGCCTGCTCTTTCCCGGGGCTGGCAAGGAAGTCTCCCTCTTGAGCAATTTGAAGGGAGATTTTAGAATCATGGAACGATTCAGCTGGAAGGGACGCCACACATCTTTGGGATCCAGACGCTGTTGACCTAGAATCTACTCATCTTGGCAGGACTTGGGATGGGGTTCAAGAGGACAGAGAACCCCTGGCATTGTATGCAACTGTTGCATGGATGTACACACGTGTACTTTCTTCTGGGGAGACAGTCTGTGACCTAAAAATGCTTAAGAAGCATGGGTAGTCCAACCCCCTCTTCCCTTTTACAGATACGGAAACAGGTAGAACTCAGCTGAAGTGAGTTTTCTCAGTTTTTAATATAATGCGTTTTTTGCCATGCTTATCATTTATTATCTATTTCCGTGTCCTAAATTGATACATATCGCACAATTACCTCTATTTTGGTCCTTGGTTTCCCTGCCTCTGAAATAATGAGGTTGCATTTGATCAGAGCTTTTCGACGCTTGGGAAAGGAAGGATAAGATGAGGGCCAGACCGTCAGACTGTAGAATTAGTCAAATCTGGGTTCAAATCTAGCTCAGTCACTTGTGAGCTCTGAAACCTTTGGCAAGTTTCTTAATGTCTTAAGGCCTGTATTCCTTCATTCATATAATAAAGAGAAAAATAGGCTCTACCTCATTAGGTTATTGAAAGAATTAAATGAGATAAAGTGTGTGACTGCCCAACACATAGTGTTCAATAAATATTAACCACTTTGTGAATGACTATTGTTATGTCATGGTGGACAAGATGGATAATGTACACACATGTGACACACCTCCATGGATGCACCAAGATTACGAAAAAAAAAAAAGTCCAAAAAAGAGTTTCAAGGAAAGAATTCTAATTGTGCACATAAACACCTCACTTGTTCAGATTTTTACCAGAAATAGGAGGTCATTACAGGTGAGGCGTCGCTCGGTCGGCTCTGGGCCGCAGGCAAGTCCCTCCGTGGCTGCATCTTCATGTCCTGCCTCCCCACTGAACGAAGCAGATGATAAAGACACTGTGAAAGTGATGCTATAGTATAAAGAACTGTAATTCTGCTTTAATTGATAGTTTTTGAAGGTAAACCATTCTCCAACTTCAGTATATCAATATCAGGAATAAGTAACTTCTTAGCTCAATGTGTCCTGTGCTATTCTAGCAGTATTGTCATCGTTGTCATCATCATCATTTCAACTGACTGTATGGCATCATTTGAGAATCAATGTACAAGATTATATTTGAGGTTCTCTTTTACTTCTAACATTCTATCTTTTTTTAACATTTAAAAATTGTTTGTATTAAATAATTCCAAATAGTTATATTGAACTTTCAAGATTAAGGAAAAGTAATAAAATATACATCCGTGTGCTCACCAACTTAATTCAAGAAATAGATTAGCAATGCATTTGAGGCTCTCATAATCCAACTATTGTCTCATCATTTGCTCATTTTCTTTCATATCTATGATCTGTTCAGTCTGATATACTTTTGCGCAAAGGGACTTCTACACTAGATATTCATCCGTGGCTCTGTTCCCTCGGCATTATGTCCTGGGCTTCATCAATGTTGACGTGAAGCTATGGAAATTAGAATTTGCACTTTTTTGTTGTCACTATCTCTTCTCCTATCTATAGATACTTGTGTTTCTTCAGATTTTTGTTTTGTTTTGCTTTCACTAAAACAAACTTGGCCGCTATCAAATATCTTGCTAATGCCTACTGTGAGAGATGTTTAGGTTGCGCTTCTAGGAGTAACATTTATTTTTTTAGGTATTTGTTTTTTGAACCTGACTAAATAGCAAATGAAAAATTGTTTTCCAAAGTGGTTGAACTAAGTTACATTTCCACCGGAAGTATGTAATACTTAATACTATCAACAAAATTTGATACAATCAGACGTTAAAATTTTCCCCAATTCATTAGGTGTAAAATAGCATCACTATGGCTTCAATTTGCAATTTCTGAGTTTCTAATGATTAACAGTATCTTTTCCCATGTGTACTGGCAATTCGTGATTCCTGTATTGAAAAGTCTGGTCAAGAAATCTGCCTATTTTTCTATCGGGTTGCTTGTGTTTTTTTCTCATTGGTCTCTAAGAGCTTCTTAACCATTTTGGGTATCACTCTTTTATTGGTTATATGTATTGCAAATGTCTCCCTCCAGTTTAAGAACTGTCTCTTCATAGAGTCTTTTGATGAACAGAATTTATTTATATTTTCCTTTATGATTTGTGCTTTACTTTAAAATTTTGTTTAAAAAATCTTACCCCATTCTGAAGCTTCAAGAAATTCTCATCCAAAATTTTTATGCTGTTGCCTTTCCCATAAGGCCTTAGTCCACCTAGGGTTGATTTTTATGTAGGAAGTCAAGGAGGCGCTCAATTTCACATTTTTGCAAACTAATAACTTCGCTAATCTGGAGTACTGTTCTGTCATAAAAGAAGTTTCTGTTTCAATGTGGGTCTGTTTCTGGATTTCCTCTTCTTTTCCATTGTTCTACTTGCCTATCCTTGTTCCAATATTATAATGTCTTGATGGCCGGAGCTTTTTAATAAGTTGATATCCGGTAGGGTAATTCTCTCTCTTTGTTCTTTCTTGACTGCCTTGAGTATTCTATTTTAGTTCAATTTCAAATTCAACTCCCATTGGGATTTTGAATAGAGCTACATTAATCTATAGAAAAATCTGGGGACAAATTATATTTTTTATTGTATTAATCTTTTCTATCCCTCCATGAAGTTAAAAATGTCTTTCAATATGATTTCCTAATTTTCTCCGTAAGAATTTGGCACATCTGTTTGGTTTATTCCTAGGCATTTCACTTTTCATGTCGCTACGGTAAATCATATTGTTTTTTGTAACATTTTCTAACTGTTGATGGTATTTAGAAAGGCTATTCACCGCTGTATATTGATTGTTATTAAACTGTCAACCTTGCTAAACTCTTTTCAATTTTTGTAATTTTTCAGTAGGTAGTTTTGTCTTTTCTTTGTGGACAAATAACATCATCTGCAAGCAGTGGCATTTTTATTTCTTTCCCACTCCTTAAACATGTCTTTTCTTTCTCAAGTCTTACTGCACCTTCTCCACTCTCCAATGCACGGTTGACTATAGTGGTGATAGAGGCTGGCCTTATCTTCCTTGAGATATTAAATATAATGCATTTGTCACTTCAACATTTAGTAAAATGCTTGCCTTAGGGTTTTTTTTTTTTAATAAATTCTTTGTCAGATTAAGAAGTTCTTTTATCTTTTAGTTTAATGAGCTCTTTTTTAGTGAATAGACAATGACACATATTGAACACATTTTTCTGCATCTAATAAGATGATGTAATTTCACTCCTTTAATTTCTTAATAATGGTGAATTAATTCCTCGATTTCCAAATGTTAAATCGAGCTTGCATTCCAGAGATCAACTCAACTCGTCATGATGCGTCATCTGTTTTATGCATGAATGGATTCTGTTTGCTAACATTTTGTTTAGAAAATGTGTTTATTATTCATGAGTGAAACCTTGACTGGATTTGAAATCACAATTATACTAGTCTCATAAAATGTGCCGGAGAGTGTCCCCTCTTTTATTCTTCTCTGGAAAATTTGGTGTTCATTTGGAATCATTTGTTCTTTAAAAGTTGGTACAACTCACCAGAAAACTGTCTGGAAGTGAAGCTTTGTTTTTTTTTAAGGAAGTATTTTTAAATATGGATTCAATTTCTTTAATAATTATGAGATTATTCTCATTTTCTATTTCTCCTGAGTCAAATTTTTGTTATATGTTTTCTAAGAATTTATCCATAGTATCTATTCTGAAATGTTTTAAAATAAATCATTACTAATTTTATTATCTTTTTAATCTTGGCATCTTTGTGGTTATTTTCATTTTCAGTTCTAACATTTTTATTGGCTTCTTCCCCCTTTTATTCTTAATAAGGCTTGTCAAAAGTTTGTCAATTATTTTAGTCCTTTAAGAAAACCAATCTCTGGTTTTGTCAATACTCAATAGTACACTTTTATTTTCCATCTCATTAATATCTGCTGTTATTTTTATTATTTCCGTCCTTCTATTTTTGGCTTTATTATTGTCAGACCAAGTGGGATGTTTGACTTATTCAATATCAGCTTCTTATTTTCTAATATAACCATTTATATCGGTCTATAACTTTACATCTAAGAAAGCTTTATCTGATCTCACAAATTTTTATACGTAGTACTTTTTATTATTCAGTCTAAATATATTCTAATTTATGTGAGGATTTAATTCTTGATTCATGATTATTCAGTGAGATTTCTAATCTCCAATCATATGTGATTGTTTATATAATAGCTTTATTGAGATATAATTCCTATGCTATACAATTTACCCGTTAAAGCATACAATGGTTTTCACTATACTGACAGAGTTGCACAAACATCACCACGCCAATTTTATAACAATTCCATTCCTCCCAAAGAAACCTGACTCCTATTAGTAGCACTCCCCATTTCCCTCCATCTCTCTACCCCAGCCCTAGGCAACCAGAAATCAACTTTCTGTCCCAATAGATTTGCATATTCTGGGCATTTCACACACTATGAGGTCTTTTATAATTGGCTCCTTTCAATTAGCATATTTAACTATTTTTTTGTTATTGAATTGTAAAGCTTCTTTATATATTCTAGATACATTTCTTATCAGATATATTATTTGCAAATAATCTCGCCCATTCTGTAGTCTGTCTTTTCATTTTCTTGATCGTATTCTTGGAAGCACAAAAGTTTTTAATTTTGATAAATCCCAACTTATCAATTTTTTTTCTTTTGTTGCTCAGGCTTTTGATGCCATATCTAAGAATCACTTGTCAAATCCAAGGGTGTGAAGATTTACTCCTAACTTTTCTTCTAAGAGTTTTATAGTTATAGCTTTTACATCTAGGTCTGTGATCCATTTTGAGTTAATTTTTGTGTATGGTGTGAGGAAGGGGTCCATCTTCATTCTTTTGCACATGGATATCCAGTTGTCTC
The DNA here is from genome assembly GCF_021613505.1 of Equus quagga. Lineage (NCBI taxonomy): Eukaryota > Metazoa > Chordata > Mammalia > Perissodactyla > Equidae > Equus > Equus quagga. The sequence goes on along the minus strand of NC_060279.1, from coordinate 48,632,129 downwards.
AGACCATTTGTTGAAAAAAACGTTCTTTTCCCGTTGAATTTTCTTGGCACCCTTGTCAAAAAGCAATTGATCATAGATGTGAGGGTTATTTCTGGACTATCAATTCTATTCCATTGATTTATATGCTTATTCTTATATCAGTATTCTAGTTATTTTTTGTTACAAATGTACAACTCTAACTATATTGAGTAACAGAATAGTGAGAAGGTTAGAAGCATGGGCTCAAAGAGCCATAAGACCTGGGTTCAATTTTAATGGTGGTGTGAACTTTGGCCATTTATATAACTCTTTGTGCCTCACCTTCTCCATTTCTAAGTTGGAAATAATAATGATATTTAACTCATGGAGTCAGTAAGAGAGGGGAAAAGTTAATATATATAGAGCTTGGAATGGTGCCTTGCCCATCTAACCCTAATTAAGTATTTTTTATTGTCCATTAAATGTTAATACATGTTAGCTATTATTGCTGATCAGTTGTTGATTATATGATAATATGATTATATGTTGCAACCTTTTAAAATTTGTTAGTATTAGTAATAAGAGTACATAGTCAGTTTTAAAACATGTTTAGTGAATATCATTTAATGCCTATTACTTCTAATTTGAATTTCCATCCATGTATTTAGGTCCATTAGATCAAGCTTATTAAATATGCTGTTAAAATATTCTACACATTTTCTCACCTTTTTTGACTGTGTAATGCATCATTTGTTAAGTGTATATTAAACATTTTCATAATGATGCTGAATTTTGTTAATTTCTTCTGGGGTTCTAGGTTTTGTGGGGTTTTTTTCTTCATACATTTTGAAACCATGTAATTAAGCACTTATAATTTCAAACATTTTTAATCAATTTGTACTAATTTGACTATTCTAGTTACCATTTTTATCTCTGGTAATGTTTTTTTCCTTAAATTCTATTTTATTTGAAGGAAAGATAGTCACATCAACTTTCATTTTGATTCATTTTTGTTAAGTATGTCTTTTCTATCCTTTTACTTTCAAACTTTCTGTTTCTTTACATTTTATATACGCTTCATGCAAACAGCATATGCTTGCATTTTGTTGTGTTGTTTTAATCTAGTAATAATTTTTATAAGGAATATATTTAGTCCATTTATATTTATTGTGATTACTGATATACGTGTATTTGTTTTTACTACCTCATTTCATGCCTTGTAGTTGTACTATTTTTTTCTGTTTCTTTTTCCCTCCCCTTCTTCCGTGTTCTTTTGTTTCCCCCACTCATTCTATTTTTAACTCTATCACTTTATGAATTATCCATTATTTAATTTTAGTGGTAATGTTAAGGTTTTTGCATGTATATTTACAAAGCTCAAAGTTAATTAATACCTTCATCTTTCTCCTGAAATTTAGAATAGTTCAAATCCAGTCAACCCCTCCCTGTTGTAATTTTCCCAGTGTGTTATCTCTATATACTTAACTCCTCAAGATAGCATTTCTCTTTGTCATAATTCAACTCTTGCCTCAATTTAATTTTAAATATGTCTGTTTTGTATCACAAACTTTTGATGGTATTGTTTTCCTTTAATGAGAATCTTTCAGTGGTAACCTCCACTTCCATTTGAGTGAGTATGTGGTCTCCATTCTGGACACATAGTTTCCACTTGTCTAAAATTCTAGGTCGATAGATGTTTTTTCTCAGCAGTCTGAAGACATCTCACTACTTTATGGCTTCCACTGTCACTCGTGAGAAATCAGCTTTCAGTGTAAATGTTGTTCCTTTATAGGTAATCTATGTCTGTTTTTTTCTAATTGTATTTAAGATCTTCTTTTCATCTTTTAGGCTTTTTATTTTCATTATAATGTGATTGGGTATAGTTTTTGAGTGGATTTGTGCTTTTGAATTGAAGATTTTTGTCTTTCATAAATTTTGGAAAAATCTTCGTCTTCAAATGTTGCCTCCCCCTCAGTTTCTCATTTTCTTTTTCTGTAAACTTGGCTAAACAGATGCTGGACCTTCTCTTCCTCTCCTCTTCGCCTCTTCCTTTATCTCCTATTTCCCTGTCTGCCTATGCTACGTTCTGGATATTTCCTTCTGAGTGAGCGTCCGGTTCACAATATCTTCAGCTGTTCAGAATTTACAATTAAAAACACCCACGAAGTTTTTAACTTCAATCACTGTATTTTTTTTCAGTTTTAGAAATTCTTTGGTACTTTTTAAAATATATTTTATTATTCATATTGTCTCTTGCTCCTAACATATTTTAATCCCCTCTTATGTTTTCTAATTATACTAAACATCCTTTGTATTTTGCATTTTATGATTTCATTACCAAAGGCTTTCCTGATGTTATTCTATGGCTTTTGTTTTAATTACCTCAAATTCCATTTGTTGCTTGTGATGTTCAACTGTGAGTGTATATTCCTTGGAATTCTCTTCCTCCTGGGAATATTGGATTTGCTTCTGCGTGTGGTCTGGGGGCTCCATAAACTTGGGACCAATATAAAACAAGTTCTCAGTTTGAGGGACTTTTGGACAACAACGAGACAAATTTCATGAATAAAAGTTCTCTTTATCCATTCTTAAAGTGGAGCCATCCAGTCCAGTTTCCTTGTTGTTTCCAGATGTAGCACGTGTGTGCACAGAGTCCTTCTATTTCTCACCCCCAATAAGGATGAGGTGCTTGGCGTCCTTTTCCTTTTATGCCTTGTGTCTTCTGTAGTCGTTTAAAAGGCAAAAGCCAGGGTGAGGACTACCTTACCTCTCTAGATCCCTCTTTTCCTTTTGTTTTCTTCTCCCTGAGGAATCTTTACCTTTTAAAAGAATGTAGCTCAGTAATTCATTTAAAAATGTCAGGAGTTTTTGCTTATTTTTTTCAGCATAGTTGTTTTTGAAATTTCAGTGTGAGCATCCTTGTGTGTGTGTGCACACATGCACGTGTGCAGCAGGTAATCTGTTCTGGAACTTCTGGAATCAGGAAGCCTCTTCAGACTACGAGCCTTCTCATATTCATCTATCTCTTCTGAAAGTAACACTTGCACTACAGTGTAAAATAATCTTTAATGTGTAAGATTAAATTATTTCTTTATACCTCATTGATGCATAAGCACGTATACTTGTTTGTCAAATAAATTAGGAGAAAAGTTAAACTCTTGGATATCCTGGATAATGTGTCTAGATTTTATTTTAGGGTTTCGTGTAAGTTTCTCTTGCATTGTGTAACTTAAGCTTGTCTCTCTATTTCCGAGGAGAAGACGATCTGTGATGTGACACAGGGAAACTTTCAGGGTCTGAAATAGATCTTGCCGACAATTAGCAGCCAGAAAGAGTTCCCAAAGTTTAGAATATATATATATAAAAAACAAAACAAAAATATACTATTATGGCATCAAATAAACAAAAGGGAAGGTGATAGAGGAGAATAGGAATTTCATACCAATATTTTGAGCCCTCGCACCAGGTTCATGTTTGAAGTGAGTAATTTGATTCAATGAAATATATTAATGGGAACCTAGGAACAGTGGCTCCACAAGGGACTTGCAGTCTTTAGTAATTTAGGGATTGGGACAATATTGATATGCCTTTCTTGAAGACATTATATCACGCTGGTGAAGATCACGAACTCTGAAATCAGACAGGCCTGGGTTTGAATTCCCTACTTTGTTGCTTGTCCTCTCTAAGCCTCGGTTTCCTGTTCTGAAAATGGAGATAATATTCGAATCTACTTCATATGGCTGTTGTGAGAATTGACAACACTGTATCTGACAAGAATTGACAAGCATTTGTCACAATTTACGACATATTGTGAGAGCTCATGAAAAAATTGTTGTACCATTTCTGCGATTCAGTACTATTTGTCCAGGACAAAGTGACACAGTCAACACCTTGAATTATGTACCAGGTGGAGAGGAGCCAGGGGTAACTCTTATAATCCCACCATAGTGACTAAGGATGCCCCAAAAGATGTTGGAAAATTCCCCAAACATCCTTGGAATAAATGTGTCTTCAATACATAATACAAGACAACCATATTATGGGACACTGTGCTTGAAAGGGAGAAAAAGATCGAAGGGAATGCAAAAACAAGTAACTAGACCGCGTCTCAATTTCTAGAAGCCACACCTGCAGAGAGAGGGACAAGACGACATCTCATTGTTTAACAGTCTATGGTAAACAGAGAAAGGAAGTGTATTTCCTTTTGATCTGTTGTTGGATGACAAGGCTAGTTTGAAGAGGGTAAGAAAATATATGTTAAGAAATAAAGAGGCTTGAAATGTGTTTAATTGTAAAATTGCTAAAAGCATGGCAATATGTGTGTGCCAACAGTGCAACTTGATCCAAACTACATTTGGACTGAGCCTGTAATAAATTGTTGGAGTTGGCCTTTGCATTCACTTAAGCTAATACTGAGTGTCTCATTTCGACCAAGTAAATCACAGTGGCTTTGGTACTTTATTTTCCATCTTGTGTATAAGTAAGCTGCAGGATCAATTGGGAGGTAGAATCAATCTGCTATTTATTACCTTGAAATGTGACACCCTATTTTAAGGGCCCTATTCCCTTATGATTTCACTTGAGAACAGTATTATGTCCAAACAGTATAGAAACCAGCTTTACAGCTCCTGGGTTTTTTTACTTCAGCCTGGATGGATTTATATTGTATATAACTTTAGAGCCTAAATAAGTTACTTAGTGGATTTTGAAACAAGCATGTAAACGAGGAAGAGTCATTTGGGGGTTTGGGGGTCTTAAATCTTAGCAGAATGCACTCATGACCAGAGAATTTTTTCATTAAAAAAAAAAATATGTACATACAGGATTCCCATTGACCCACAGATCAGGGCTTAACGTTCCAAAGAAAATAAATAAAAATCTCCTGTCTAGGGAAAAGAGTTAGGTTTCGTGGAGATTCTGTCATCTTGTCATTATACTTTGCAAAGGAACCTTGGCCTCTAATTTATGGGTTTCAGGAAGAATGCCTCCTCACACTGCTGGAGGGTTGAAAGGGCAAGAGATCTGATGTATATCAGGAAGGTTAAACCTAATCTTTGTGACCTGCCACCCGCTTTTCCTGCTTAAAACATGAGGGGTTGGGGCCTAGCAAAGACTCTCTCTCTAAAGCGCTGTCTGTATCTTAGTCCCTGATCTTAGTCTTAGGTCTTGGTTTATTTCAAAATGATCATTATTTGGCTTTGTGGTAACTACACAAATGTCTCCAGCAAGTGTGATAAAACATTTTTAAATGCCCCAAACTGAGTTAGATGAAATTGAAGAGAAACTGACAGTAATGAAAAGCTGGTGACAGGCTTGATCCCCATAAATTTGTATTTTATTAGGGCTTAAACTTAAGGTTAACCAGAAAGAGAAGGAAAGAAAGAAACTAAAACCTTAAAGGTGGTCCAAGAAAGACCACGGCAACATCACATATCTCCCTAGTTAAGATGATAGCGGATGTTTTTTTCTTTCTTTCTTTCTTTTTCTTTATAAATGTGTACACCCCATTATGTGTAAGTTCTTAAGCCTTTCATGCTCAACAGTGTCTCATACAGAATTTATCCCAGGTTTCTTGGAAGATAAACTTAAGAAGGAAAGATGGTTTCTTCCTTTACAAAAGTCAATTAATTAATATTAATTAATCCTCTACTATTTCAGGGTGCAACTCAACTCAGTCTTTCTCCATCCTTCAGAAAGCCTGAAAGGTACCCTCTAGGCTTTCGGCACCATCTCCAACGGATCAAGGACTGAAGGACAAAGCATAAATTTAAAAGGCATTAATCTATTTGCCGTGTTGGAACTTAAACCAGAACACGATTTGAGTATGAGTGTGTGTGTGTACAAAAGGGTTCCTCCTTTCCTCTTCATCCCTTAGACCCCCCCCCCAAAACTTGTCTAAAATAGCTAATGTGTTCTGAGATTTATAAGGGAATTTATTATCTTAAAGATAAAATAAAATGTTACATGGTATACAGCCTAGGACAAACTCTGAGAATAAATGTAATTCTCCTAAATTATAAGGAACCATAACTTCTGGGTAAGTTCTTGTATCATTGCCATGTAACCTTCAGTCAACCTGGAAATCACAAGGGACTTTTGATTCTAAACAATAAAGTAAGAGAGAGACTTATATTCAGAGGGACCAAATTCATAGGTTTACTTAAAGACAAACTGGGAGCGGGGGTGGGGAGATGGACAGAAATAAAGACAGGCCAACTATTCATTTCTTATCACAGCCAGCCAATGTTAATTAAAACATCATTGCAAATGTATGTCAGCAAGGAAACTTCTGCTAGTTCGGGAGGCATGTGCCTATATAATCATAAAGATATCTTGGTTATTTATCTGCTGTTTGGAACTTCTCCTTTCCCCCGCAAGCAAGTCCCCCACCACCCCCCGGCTGCCCTCATTTTATTACAGCCACTCTGTATATTCTGCCATAAAGAGGAGGGAAACATATGGACCGTTGTTTGAACCTCTGTAATGAATCCTTCCAATATACTGTTTCCTTCGAAAGTTATTTTTGATTTTATTGCAGTCTGTTTGTGTATTCTCCCCAGTGATCACTTGGACGGTATTCGTATTGGTAAAATGGCTTTGAAGGGTTCTTCCTCTGAGAAAAATGCTGATTGACATGGCATGCCAATGATTAAGGGTGCTCTTGTATAGCTGGGCTCCCCTGGCGAGCTGGCTGCGTCCTACACAAAGGAGGAGTGGGATGGCTTCCTTCCCAGAGCCGGGACTCCTCCCTGTTGTTGTTTTCATTTGTTTTCCTTTCAATGAAAGATTTGCCACCCGTGATTCTCACTCTCGAGCTGCCAACAGCCCCTTAACTCCTCTCCAGTAAACAAATTGAGGTTGGAAGCTGAAGGCCCACGTGCCAGGTTTGTCCCACCGTTGGGTTTTGGTGGACACACGCAGTTAAAAAGCATTTTTGAAAGAATTTGTTAATGTCTAAAAATGAAGTTTTCACATAAAAATCTGGATTTATAGAATAGTTGCTAGATTTTTTTCCCCCTGACCGTGGAAACCACCCTGTGAAGATTTTTCTCTTGAGAAATTAGAAGAACTGGCAAGCTGGGCCCACCTTCCCACGTGGCAGCCCAGCACATACTCCCCGCTGGAAGGGGTTCAAATGCAGGCCCGTGTTTAGGCTGGTTGATTGCAGTGATGGAAGCACCTGCCAGGCCTCTTTGTAGGCACTGAATTTGGCAGCCTGAAATAACCCGTTCCAGAACCAAGGTATCAGAGAGTTTGTTTTTGAATCGGCAGAAGATTGAGCCATGGGTATCTAAATTTCAGTTTGTTCCATGCTTCCTTAGAAGGTGCTTAGTGCTCCCTTTTCAGGCATTCCTGACTCTTCTAGGAGAAATTTTATAGTCACAATCATTAGAAATAAATTATTCATCTTTGCCTTCTCCCAACCCAAGCCAAGGGCTCCAGTTCCATGCGTTGTATGTGGTCTATGATGTTATAAATGAATGAATGAATGAGTGAATGAGTTAATGAGACTCTGGTCAGAAGTTAACAGAATTTATACCTGATGTATGAAAATATATTACTTGAGGCTTCATTCTAGAGTTCCCTTCCACCTCTTGGTCTAATGATGGGAGCTGGATCTCCCCTCCATTAAAGACTCGTTCCCCTGAAACCCCAGTGCCAACAATAGGGATTGACCATAGGAGGTGTGCAATATCTATTTGTTGGGGAAATTAATTAGTTGGTGAAATTTCAATATTGGTAGCTAAGTTTTATTGAGCACATGTGATGTGCCAGGCAATGATCTGAGTACTTTAGATGAATTAGCTCAAAACTTTATTCCCATTTTACAGGTGATAAAACTAAGACAGAAAGATTTTTGCCTGAGTCTATAGATAGTAAAATTTGGAGCTGGCTGGAAAACACTATGGAGATTTCACAAAAAATTGAAAATAGAAATACCATATGACCCAGTCATCCCACTACTGGGTATCTTTCCAAAGAACTTGAAATCAGCAATTCCAAAAGTCCCATGGACCCCTATGTTCATTGCAGCATTATTTACAATAGCCAAGATGTGGAAGCAACCTAAGTGCCCATCAACTGATGATTGGATAAAAAAGATATGGTGTATATATATATATAATGGAATACTACTCAGCCATAAAAAAGGACAAGATCGTCCCATTCACAACAACATGGATAGACCTTGAGGGTATTATGTTAAGTGAAATAAGCCAGATAGAGTAAGATGAACTCTGTATGACTCCACTCATAGGTGGAAGTTAAACATATAGACAAACAGAATTGATTGGTGGTTACCAGGGGAAAGGGGGCATGGGGGAAGGGCACAAAGGGTGAAGTGGTGTACCTACAACGTGACTAACAACAATGTACAACTGAAATTTCACAAGGTTGTAAACTATCATAATCTCAATAAAAAGTTAAAAACAAAACAAAACAAACGAAAATTTGGAGCTGGGATATGAACCCAGGCAATCTGACTAAAGAGTTGACTTTGTTTTTCTTTTGGGTTTGGCTCTTTGATTGAGGCATCATTTTTTGAACTACAGTCCCACACTAGCTATGCATCATCCTAGGGGAGGCTGTGCTTCCCTAAGCTTGGTTTTATTTTCTCAAGCCAATTTAATCGATGAGTAGAAAATATACACCGACCTAGTATGCTTAAAACTTTAATGTCAAGAGGATTTTAAAGAACCAGTGAACAGGATGGGCAGGGGTCACATGAGCCCAGGGCACCTGGCCCTTCCAGCGCTGGTCCCTCTTGATATAAAGGCTCTTGGTATAGTTAGATAGTGTTAGCTTCTGTAACAAACAGACCCTGCCACTTGTAGTGGCTCAAACTTAGTAGAAATGTGTCTTCTTTTCCTTGTCTGGAGCAAGGCAGGCATTTCCACAGAGCAGGGTTTTATGGACCAAGCTTGGAAGTGACTCACATAACATCCTCCCATGTTCTGTTGACTAGAATTTCATTATTTGGCCATATCTAACTTCAAGGGAGACTGGGAAATGTATGTCTGCTGTGTGCTCAGGAAGAACAGTAAACAAGAACTTTGGTGTATAGCCAGCTGTCTCTTACCTCTCCTGAGGCTCCAGATATTTCTGTTAGGAAGACTTACCCAGACCACATGCTTCAGCAATGTCAGCATAGTGTGGCTAACCCTCAGACTTTTTGACAGTGTGTGCCCATATCGCAATTTGGAAATTGAGCTAAGAGGTATCACAGGAAGTCATTTTGATACCAGCAGAATCCACTGAAGATCGACACTCCATCTAGGGAACGAATTCTTTTTTAGAGAATATGAGAGAATTTTTTTAAAAACATTTAGAGGAAATTGAGAATATTTTTTTCAGAACCCTTTCCCTTCACCCCAAATTGACAGAGACAGTGCTAAGGTCAGGCTAAGGTAATGGAGGAGTTAGTTCCTGCCTCTGTTTTAGGGCGCAGAGATTGCAGAACAAATTTCCACACATTTGCCTTTTGAAACTAATAGTGATCTCTGGGAAAATTAAGGATTTTTTGTTTGTTTTGCTTTGTCTTGTGTTTCATGAAGGTCTTGGGGGTAAAGCAAGAGGACAAATTGTGGCAACTTGGTCAACCTGAAAACTTCCCGAGCATTTCCTCTTTGATTCAACTCAGCAGAAACTAAGCCCAAATAGAAAAATTTTTGACTAACCTGGAGCCTGGAGTTTTCACACCGCTGTTCGCTCTGGGTAGAATCAGTGAAGGACACCCTAGCTCCTGGAGGGTTGGCTCTAAATACCGTTTTCCACGAGAGACATGGCTGATTCCTGGTCTGGGGGGAAAAGGTGAAAGGCAAGCCTGGAGGATCTTATCATTCCAGAAGGCAAGAAAGACATTAAAGACAACTAGGGTTATGTCAAAAGGACTCAGGAACCGAAAGAACTCAGAAGATTCCCAGTAGTCAAAAATAAGACAATTATAAACATTAAATGCATAAGTCCAATAGATTAAAACGTAATACACGTTTAAATTCATAAGTTCGTAATGATATAAAACAACCAGACATGTAACAACAAAGGCCTTGGTGTTCACCTTTGGACATCAATAGGAAACATAAATTTGAAAAGTAATAAAGAAAAGAATTAAGCATTTGTTCTGCATTTCATCTATAAACTGTTCTTTAAGGTAACCAAATAATTAATAATTATAAATAAAGGGAAATTGCTCCTTATAGAAATATTTCAGCTTCTGGAATAAATGAAGAAGGGATGATAGGATTGGAACATCATGATTTTGTGGTTCCTAATGAGATAATGAGTCCAGGCAATAATTATCAATGGCTGCTAACATCACAAAAAGAAAGATGCTGAGTTAAGTTGGCCCCTTTTGGAAGAATATAACATTTTCTAAGAGGTAATCCTGACAAAATTTTTTTTAGTTGAATCTTCATAGATACAGAGAACAGACTGGTGGTTGCCAGAGATGGGGGCGGGGAGTAAGAGTATGAATGAAGGCAAAAGGGAAAAAAAAAGGCCCCTGAATTTTTCGTAAAATGTTTTTAAAGACATAGCTTATTTATTTCTCAATGTTCCTTTAAATTTTTGCATTATAAATAACTGTTAGAGATCAAAGCTATGAAAAGCCTTATTTCCTAGTGATCTATTCTGCTTCCTATTATTGTATAATAAGTACTAAGTAACTTCTTTTGATTTCTTCACCTTGGCAACCTGGAAGCTCAAAGTTCATTTTTATGCTTAATTTAGGTTTTATTGTGTATAAATCCATACTAAAGAAAAATTGAATCTGATGAAGTCTCTAGAATTAACTACCAGTTTTCCAGAAATGCAGGGAGCAGAGAAACATGTTAAAAGACACCATGAGAGCACCAGCAGCAAAATCCAAATTGTGAGAAACATCACAGGACAAATAATATGGTTTTTTTTCTACAAGTAAATCGTGTCATAAAAAAGAGGGGAGTTTAAAAAAGATGTAAAGAGTGACCAAATACAATGTATAAATGTTGCACAGATCCCAATTTGGACAGTTACTTATTTGTTTATGCTGCATTTATGAGATAACTGGAGCAATGTGACCACTGATTGGGTATTGAATGTAATTAAAAATTATTGTTAATTTTGGGGGGGGGGGGATGAGGAAGATTGGCCCTGAGCTAACATCTGTCACCAATTTTCCTCTTTTTGCGTAAGGAAGATTATCCCTGTGCTAACATCTGTGCCAATCTTCCTCTATTTCGTATGTGGGACACCGCCACAGCATTGCTTGATGAGTGGTATGTAGGTCTGCACCCAGGATGTGAACCCATGAACCCCAGGCTACTGAAGCAGAGTGCACGAACTATGCCACCAGGCTGGTCCTAAAAATTATTGTTAATTTTCAATGCAATAATGGTATTGGGTATTTGTTTATGAGTCCTTATATTTTAGAGATATATACAGAAATATTTATGGAGGAAATTTGATATGCTTGGGATTTGCTTCAAAATAGGTGGGGAGTGGGAAAGAGTAGTATAGACAAAATGAGATTTGTCATGAAATAGTGATTGCTAAAGCTGAGGCAAAGAAGTCCAGACAATTACCTAAGCTTTTGATGCCTTAGTTTCCTGATCTGAAAAATGGGTTGAATAACAGCACCCACTTCATTAGGTTGTGAGGATTAAATGAGCTAACAGATGGGAAGCAATTGGTACATTTCTGACATGAAATGGCCAGCCCTCCACAAGTGTTTGCCTTTCTTATGATTGTCATTAGATCAGCCTTCTCATTCTCCTGGAGTCGGTTATACCATTGGGAACGCATCTGCCGTATCAGCGCAGGCTCTGGTCACCTGAATCAGAATGGAGACCCCTGTGGGCCTCGTGTGTGCCCAGACCTCCTTCCCCAGCCCAAGATGGCACACAGAGGTTAGGGCATGTTTTCAAGACCCTTTGCTCTCCGGCTTCCTGGTGCTCCGGCTCTCCAATTCAGTCTGCTTCAGTTAACATGTAAATTCTTACCCATTCCTGCCTTTGTGCCTTTGCTTTGCTTGACATCTTTGGTCAAGAATGCCCTTTCTTCCCTCTCACCAAAGCTGGTCCTCCTGGATGCCTAGCTCCCACCTCTGCTGCCCAAGGAACCCTTGCCTGAATGAGAGGATGTTCGGACCTCCTTCTCTGCTGGACGGCACACATTTACTGCACATACGATACAATCTAGCTTGTCATTATATTCAGCCGTGTGCTAGAGCTGGCTCACATTGGTTAACAAGAAAGCCTCTTGTGCCATCTCTTCCCAGCTCTCCATTCAGTGATGCCACTTTGGTAACTTGAAATAGATCATGTCCATGTTGGGAGAATTTACACCACAGCAAACACTACAAACCAGGGATCTTTTCCCTTCCCTATGAGCAGGTTGTTAAACATTTACCAGCACAACACTGATTATACCCACCCACAGCTATCTGCAATGGACTGAATGTTTGTGTCCTCCAAAAATTCATATGTTGAAATTCTAACCCCCAATATGGTAGTCTTAGGAGATATGGTCTTTCAAAGGTGATTAGGTCATGAGAGTGGAGCCCTCATGAATGGGATTAGTGCCCTTATAAAAAGGATCTCAGAGTGCTCTCTCATCCCTTTTCTGCCACGTGAGGACACAAGGAAAAGTTGACAGTCTGCAACCCAGAAGACAGCCCTCACCAGAACCCAATCATGCTGGCACCCTGATCTTGGACTTCCAGCCTCTAGAGCTGTGAGAAATAAATGTCTGTTGTTTATAAGCCACCCAGCCTGTGATAATCTGCTATAGCAGCCTGAACTAAGGCCTTATCCATCTAACCATCTATATATCTTTCCTGTGCCTGACACCTGAGTATGGCACACAGTAGGCCTTTAATGATTGAGTGGATGAATGATGAAGGTATTCATGCATTTTTTTTTACCTTATCTCCCAAGTTTAAAACACCTTAAAATCAGAAAATCTGCCCTATGTTCTCCCTACTGCCTAATAGCACTGGGCACATAGTAGGTGGTCAATGGAGACTCATTGATTGACTACAGAAAGGAGTTTAATAACGTCCTCCAGTTTTAAGCAGAAAATCCACTTTTCTTTTTTTGTTTATGGTCGACAATACCCAGATACTCAAACCTAAGATGTGAGGGACAGTTTTACAGTTCTTTAAAGTAAACCAAAATCCTCTTTAAGCAGCATCTTTAAAATCTTGGATATCCCAACAAGGATTCCTCTATGCCAAGCTATGATCACCGTGGGGGATTTATGGCGAGGTCCGCTTCTCATAATTGCAGGGCTGGGCTGCATGCAAAGTTCCCATGCAAAGCCTTGCCTGCTTTGGAGAGCTTATTAATCTTGGCAACTGGGAATAAGGCCAGAAGCCAGGGCTGCAGCTGAGGACCAGGGGTCACCTCCCTGTCCCTTCAGACTCAGGCGCAGGCTTGGCCAGATCCAGAAAAGTGGGGGAGAAGCAGCTCTCCCACATAAGGTCTGTGTCGAGTCCAGACCCCATACCCAGCCACTTGGGGAAGCAGTGGTGGGCTGTCCCTTGAAGAGGCTGTTTGCCTTTAATATTTTACGTGAGGACTCTTTCTTTAATGTTTTCCCATGATGTATGGAATGTGCAGAGTTTATGAAAGAAGCAATTAAGTGGGCGGAACCTGTAAGTCAGGCTGATATTTAAAAGTATGCTCATTTACTGCTGTGCCGCTACAATTATTCCACTCACCATCTCCCCATCCCACCCCTCCCAATGCCACTGGCTCCTCAGGGCCACACGGCTTCCTCCCTCTCTCTCCCTCTGCACACATGACCTTTGGAGGCAGCCGGAACCCAGGCTGCTTCTCCAGCGGGTCAAGTTGGCCTGCCTGGTCCTTTCCCCAACACTGTCATCAGCAGCCTCTGCACAACTCCTTAAACGTTTATAAATCTGTTCACCTCCATGAGTTCATCAACCCTTCAAAGTTTTCTTGAATTCTTGTACTACAGATAGTCCTTTATCAAAAGATTCTAGATGCTGCATAAAGACCAAGGGCTTGGAGGTGGAGGGGCCTTTCAAACTCTGTCGCCTTCCAAAGGCGGGGCCCTAAGAAGTTATCTAACCTACCTGAGCCACAGTTTTGTCATCCCTGAAATGGCAAAGTAGGGAGAATTATACCTTCCTGAGGGGGCTGTTAGGCATTTAAATGAGATACGCGTTTGCATTTTAATTAGTTGAGATAGGTAATGCTAACTGGCTCATAAACTCCAAAGCCTCAATGGCTTAACCAATAGAAGCTGACTTCTCATTCACAGAAATCCCAGTTGAGAGTGTGGTGGGCAGCCTTCCATATGGTGACTCCAGGACCCGTATCCTAGGGCTTTGGAGTCCTCCGCGGGGCCCTCTGCAGGTGAGAGGACAGAGGCCGTGGAAAGCATGGTGATTAGGATCAAGCCTGAAGTTGCACACATTGCTTTCATCTGCATTTCATTGGCCAAATCAGCCACCTGGCTCCACCTGCTAGCAGAAGAGGCTGGGAAATGCTGTTTTGTTGTGTATCCAGGAAGAGAAGAAAGTAGGATTAAGTCAACAGGTAGCATTGTCTGTGTTACAGCAACCAGAAAATGTTAGTTCCTTCTCTTGCCTCTGCAAATGGCTAAGCAATGGCTCAGAGGGGCCAGCCCAATAATCCAAGATGACGCAGCCAGGGAGCAGTGAAACTAAGACTCAAACCCAAATCATCTGACTCCTGGAGACTTTTCTCCAGGTACCCTACGCACTGTCACAGGGGGGCAAATGGGATGCATTTCATATACAAACTCTAATTGGTGGTTAGTGGGTAAGGAAATGCTGGCTTGAAAGGATTCTAAGGCAATGCTATTATCGATTAGTAATGTCTACTATGGGTTCAGGAGGGAGTGGCATCACTTATGCCATACACCTGTCAATCCTGTTCTATTCTTTTTCACGCACTCTAAAAATGCATATTCCTGGTGTCCATTCCCTTAAAGCTCTCTTCCCAAGTGGTCAAGTTCATAGGTCTGAATTTGGCATCCTTTCCTTACTAGCAATGTAAATTGACCTTACTATTCTTAACTCAGAAGAGTAACCAAAGCTGGACAATCTCACAGACTGAGGCAGGCCAGTGAGGGACCATATCTCATTACTAACTTTCACCCGTAACATTTGCTTTTCCACCTCCACACTGTTGCCTGGGCTGCCCTTCCTGGCTACGATGCTCTTTTCTTATTCTACATTCTTCCACCTATCAAAATTTGAACTTTACGCCAAGGTCCAACTCAAATGCCAGTTCCTCCTTCAGAAGGAGGAGACTTGACAGAGTTAAAGAAAATTCCCGTGCCCTGGGGAGAAACCGTTTGGCCCTTGTCGTCCTCTGCCTAGTATTCTCACAGTTGTGTTTCTCTCTTTCTCCTCTAGACTGCAGTGTCCTTGGGGGCAGGAACCACCTTGTCCTTGTTGCTTTTCTTGCCTCCCCACTCTAATCCACAGCCCATTCCCAAACACACACACACAAGTCACTTGGGAAGTGTCAACAAATGTTTATGTAATGGAGGGATGGCTGGGTGGATGTGGGTGGGTAGGTGGGTGGGTGGTGGTTGCGTGGGCTGCTCCCCGGTGCCCTGCCGATTACATCCATCAGGACACAGAGTCTGAGAGAGGCCACCTCCCAATAGGAGAATCTTCCCACAGCCACCTGCTGTTGTACACAGACTTGGCCTGTGTTTAATGGAGGTTTGATGGAAATTTACCGGAAACCCAGCAGTGGTAGCCCCTTTAACCAGACGGTCTCTTGCAATGGAGAGAAAACAAGCTCAGAATCAGGTAGACCTGGGCTGGAACAGCAGCTCTGCCATTTACTAACTCCAGGACCTCTAATGATTCACCTGTCCAGGAGCCCAGCTTCCTCACCTGTCAAATGGAGATAATATCGATGGCACATGGTTGCCATGAGGTTTAAGTGAGATGAAGTATGTATATTTCATTCACAGGGCTTTGTGCTCAGTCAAGAGTACTTAATATTATCATTATTATGATATCATTATCCTGCAGCTGTGGACAATGGGACAAATTAGCAGGTGTCTGCTCAAAGTGACTGTTGCCTGATACGGACAGGTGTGGCAGTCCGCTGAGCGCCTCTTCACTCTTGTGCTTTCTTCTAAGGGAATCGTCAAGATTCTCTAGGCTGAGGGGTGATGGGGTCCTGTTTAAGAGTTTGTCCAATGTTTATTCAATCAATATTTATTATGACCCTATGAATATCAAGCATCGTGCTAGTTGCTGGGGACAAGGCAAGGAAAAGACACAGACTCCCCAGCCCCCAGAGCTCGCAGAGTGGTGGGGACGCCCGACAGATGATCGTGTCAACATTATTTTGGGCGGTTTGCTGCTCCTCATCCCAGGACTGTCGTAGGTGAGGGGTCAAAACACATGGGTCCTAGGCTCCAACTTGCCACGTGACCTTCGCCAGGTCGCTTCCTCTCTCCACGCCTGTGCTTCCTCACATAAAAGGAGGGCCTCAGGTTCCTTTGCTCTGAAGGAGGTTGCGGGATCACATGAGGGCTTCCATTTGTGGGAAGAGCTTTGAAAGGAAAGAGACTCCTGGAAAAGCAAGGAATTCAGAAGACCCCTCTGAATATATCCCTTTCCTGTAGGAATTTTTTTTAGCAGAGTTTCCCACCTGGTGTCCCCTCAGAGAGGAAACAGGCTTGAGTGTATAGATAGCCTTCCTGAGAAGAAATGGGTGCTACTCCTCCGCGTGGCTAGCTTTGCCCACCCAATGGCTGGCAGTCCTGGGGCAGAAGGGCCTGAGGTAGAAGCGCTGCTCCAGGGTGGCATTCCACGGCTGTGTGGGCACACCCTCTGCCCCTGACCTTGTCATCCCATCCCTTCCCACCAAGCTCATTCTCCACCTGGCACTTAGCTGCTGGGGAGCTAAAGATAGTGTACGTGTGAGTGTGTGTGTGAGAATGTGTGTGCATGGGCAGGAGGTGGGCTTTGCTTTTACAAAGGGGCTCGGCTGAGGATTTCATCCGCAGAGCTGCAGTGGGGGCTTGCGCATGCTCAAGGAAGCTCTGAATGCAGGGGATTTGTGGGCATGGTCTGCAAATAAGGACAGTAACACAAGCAACAACAATGATGTCTATAAATAGTTATTAAATCTGCACTCCTCCAGGGGTCCAAATTTCAGGTCCCTGTCTTATTTACTGTAGCAGCTCAACTCAAGTAATGCTATTGTTCCTTTAGGTGCCTTATGTAGCTGAGTCCACAGGACACTATGTAAGATAATACCGGTGGTTATCATTTACAGAGCTCTTGGTCTGGACTAAGCACTGTTCCCAATACTTTATCTCAACTCACATAATATCTAATAACATCCCCATTTTGCAGATGAGGAAACTAGGGCACAAAAAGGAGATGCAATTTGGCAAGGTGGCAAATCCCAGAGAAGTCTGACTCAGAGCCACACTTGTGAGCTCCGCGCAGGCTGTCCCTCCATATGCGTACAGCTGCCTCGGCTGTTTGCTTTCTGGAGGGTGGGGCTGTCCTGGGTCTCCTTTCACAGTAACTCTTTTATTTGTGCAGTAGGAATATCTTTGTCATTTTTTTCTAACATCTGTCTAATATGCCCTCCTTTAGAAGGCACTTTCGGATAGGCTCATTTTCCTTCCTCAACATTCCCTCTGCAGAGTTGGGCAGGCTTGGGTTAGAGTCTCCATTTTATAGATTCTGAAAGTAATGAGAGTCTTGGTTTGCCTTGGGATCTTGTTCTAATGCAGATTCTGCTTCAGCAGCTCTGGGGAGGAGACTGAATGTTTCTTAGGTGCCCCCAGGTGATGCTGAGGCAGCCGTTCTGGGACCACACATTGGGTAGCGAGGGTTCCCACTCATTCATCCTCACCCTGCCTCTTGGTGCCACATTCTGTGTGCTGCCTCAGTTCAGGCTCTGAGGGCTCCCTGACGTTTTCCTTACATCCAGCTCTTGACTCTGGGTAAGCAGGTTCTGCCAATGGGGCGGGGATTGCTGACCTCATTGCAGGGTGAGCCAGAAAAGCCAGTGCACCTCTCCAGGGGAGGTGAGGGCAGAAAGACCCAGAAGCCCCTCAGTGCCCATGCCCCGGATCTTATCACACCTCCAGGCCTCGTCTCTCGGGCAAGCCCTTTCCACTTTGGATTTTCACTTTAAAGCACAAGTGGTCACCTCCGGGTCAGTTTCTAATCCCTCCTGAGGTAATTGGCCTCAGCAAAGGGAGGGCTGGACAATTACACAGCCCCGGGGGCCAGCCCTCCCTGGCCTCATGCCTCAGACAGAGCTCGTTTTATTTCTGGTTTTACGGGGTGCATTTACTGTTGGCCTTTGGGTTGTTGGTGTCTCTATGCCCAGTGTGGGGGTTTTATGTGGATATTAGGTCTGATCGCCCTTTAGAAAGCTTCTGCTTTTAATTAAGCTTTTTTCTCTAGTTGAACATGAGTCTTTTTCATTTCAGTGCATTAAAAATAAACATCTATTATCAGTTTTTTAATAATCTTTATTATCATATATCCATGGTTGGCTCCATGGCTAAAACGGCTGATTACCCTGTAGCCTCTGCTCGCTCATCACAGGAAAAGTTTTTGTGTTTCCCCGTAGAGGACAGGGAATCACTCTCTTCTAGACGGCAGGGGAAAAAATACAGACCGCCTTGCACACTGAGAGGCCTGGTACCCTTCTCACACAGCCCCTCCTTTACGGGAGCTCCCAGGAAGAAAGACAGCCTCCTGTCTCTCTCCTCCTCCTGTCCAACTCCAACAGACGTGCTCTCTACAAGGCTCCTCAGATTCCCTCTCACTCACCACAGTCCCACATCTCCAGACCTGCCTAACCACCCAATGGTCTTCTAATTTCTTCTGTCTTATGCCAATGATTGGCAGTTTACTTGTTTTACATACGTGTCCAGTCTCCTTTAACTTGATTCAGTCAACACTCCTTCACGCATTTAGTCAACAAATATTCGTTGAGTATTTACTACATGTTAGATTCCACTCAAGATGCTGAGGACATTGGGGCAACCAACCCAAACACTCTCTACCCATGTGGAGTTTATAATCTCACCTCACTACAAAGGTTACCATTATGGGAAGGTTATCACAGGAAAGCACATAATGGTGGCCTGACCCATCTGGAATTGTGCGTCTCTCGAGGCCAGACACCACGCTTTATCTCTTTGAGCTAAGGGATGATTTAGGCCTTCCTACAGAACAAGAAACCCTATATAACTGACAGACTCCTGGGACAGCCTGCTGGGATCCCCTTCTCCAGTGCAATTAGAAGCCATGCGTTCACCCTGACCCCTCTGGCCCTCTTACTTTCTGTGCCAAATATGTGTTGTGGGCTCTCAGCCCATATTCATCCTTCTGTTTTCTCTGTCCCTCTGGGGCTGAAAGCTTGCAAACTCTACCACCCAAATTCTCTTGCTCACTGGGCTCCAGATAGGTTCTGCCAGGAGGCAGCGTTCTCAACAGGCTAGAAGGCAGAGAGAAGCTAGACTTGTCTACTTCTGGTGACACCGCTGCAGACAGTAGTGGAGGCGATTCTTGTGCTACGTCAACGTCTGGGTCTCCAGTAGCATCTTGGCAGCAGCTCCACTAATATTAGTGTCAACTGTGTAAGTCACTGGTTAGCACCATAAGCTTGTGCTTCCAGTAATATGAGCAGTACATTTTGGCTTATGGGCTCCATCCCAGAGGCTGTAGCAGGTTCTCAGTGTCTGGGTAGTATCTACTGCCCATTTTGCTATTCCAGCTCTTCCAAAAATGTTGTAACCAATACCTTGAAATAAATATCTCTCAGCTTAAAAATCTAGAATGAGGGGCCAGCCTGGTGGTGCAGAGGTTAAGTGCATACATTCTGTTTCGGTGGCCCGGGGTTGGCTGGTTTGGATCCCACATGTGGACATGGCACCTCTTGGCAAGCCATGCTGTGGTAGGCATTTCACATATAAAGTAGAGGAACATGTGCATGGATGTGAGCTCAGGGCCAGTCTTCCTCAGCAAAAAGAGGAGGATTGGCAGATGTTAGCTTAGGGCTAATCTTCCTCGAAAAAAATTTAAAAAATATCTAGAATGATTCTTGTTTTCCTGACAGGACAGAGACTGATAAACCCATCACTACCACAACTATTTGGCCACCAACTTACCAATTCCTATCACACGCACTTCTTGAGTATACTTACATCCAGCTCTCCTCCCTCCCCACTGTCATTCCCATGCGCTTGGTCTGAAATGTATTTTCTGGACTATTACTAGTATAACTCAAATAGCATTCTCTAAATGCTCGTTTGTCTCTCTGTCTTTCTCTTTTTCCTTCTATCTCTCCTCCCACCTATCTTTGCAATTTTTCTGTAGTCTGAAACTGTTATAAATATAAAGTTTAACTTATAAAGTGAAATAAAGATTTTTTTCACACATACAAAAGCCAGGAGGAGACTCACATTATAAGAAATGTTAAAGGAAGTCCTTTAGGCAGAAAGAAGATGATCCCAAATGGAAATATAGGTCTACACAAAAGAATGAAGAGTTCCAGAAATGGTAACTACATGGATAAATAAATAGATTTTTTTCTTGTTATTTAAATATCTTTAAAAGGTAATTAACTCTTTAAGTAAAAATTAATAACAATATGGTATAAGGTTTATAACACATACAGAAATAAAATGTCTGGCAACAAGAGCACGATGAGAAAGGAGAAATGAAACTGTATTATTTGAAAGTTCTTTTATGCTACATGAGTGGGTATAATATTACTTGAAGGTAGATATTGATAAGTTAAAAATGTACCATAAATTCTAAAACAACCACTAAAACAACAAAGCAGTTATAATTAATAAATCAACAAAGGAGGTAAAAAAAGAATCATATAAAGTACTTAATATAAGGGACTAGCCCAGTGGCACAGTGGTTAAGTTCACATGCTCTGCTTTGGTGGCCTGGGGTTTGTGGGTTCAGATCTCAGGTGTGGACCTACGTACAACTCATCAAGCCATGCTGTGGCAGCATCCTACATACAAAAAATACAGGAAGATTGGCATAGATGTTAGCTCAGAGACAATCTTCCTCAAGCAGAAACAGGAAGATTGGAAGCAGATGTTAGCTCAGGGCCAATCTTTCTTACCCATAAAAAAAAGTACTTAATACAAAACTACTCAAAAAAGAAGGAAAAGGGAACAATGAATAAATTGAACAAATAGAAAGCAAACAGTAAGATGGTATATTTATATCTAACTATGTCAATAATCATATTAAATATAAATGGCCTAAACACTTCAATTAAAAGGCAGAGATTGTCAGGTTCAATAAACAACCAAGAACCCAATTATATGCTGCCTACAGTAAATGCACCTTATATATAATGACATAAATAGATGAAAAGCAAAGGATGGAAAAAATATGCCATGCTAACACTGATCAAAAAGAAGCTGGAGTGGTTATACCGGCCAAAGTAGATTTCAAAGCAAAGAATATTACCAAACACAACAAACTGATTTCATAATGATAAAAGGGTTATTTCATCAATAGGATTTAACAATCCTAAGAGTTTATACACTAGTAGTAGAGCTTCAAAGTAAATAAAGCAAAAACTGATAAAACTCCAAAAAACATAGAGAGATCCACAATTATATTGGAAGATTTCAATAACACTTCTTAATAATTGATATAACAAACAGAGAGAAAATTGGTAAGGATATAAAAGACTTTAACAGTGCTGTTAAACAGCTTGATCTAATTAAAATTTATAGAAAACTATCCAACAAAAACAGAATTTGCATTATTTTCTAGTGCATACAGAACATTCAGCAAGATAAAGCATATTCTCCTCAAACTGCTTATGTATAGATTGGCCCTCAAACTCTGAGTGTTTGTGCCTTTATGTCTTTCTGCACGGTGTCCCCTTGGCGTGAAATACCCGTCTCTGCTTAGCCATCCCCACCTACCTGGCTAACTCCTGCTCGTCTTTCCAAACTGCTCACCATTACCTCTTTATGAGGCCTTCCTCAACTATCCCAAAGAAATTTCTTTCTTCTCTGTGTGATTATAATACCTTGTATATACCTTCATCCTTGCCTGTATCACAGTATGTTAAATTATATGTATAGTTTTTCTGCTTCTCCCTCTAGATTATAAATACAAGATTTAAGACAAAAATTACAGTATTATAATTAATAGCATATGCTATAATTTATTTATTAACAATAGCTCTTGTTTATTGAATACCTATTATGTGCCAAACACTAACATACATTGTATTTTTTAATGTAGAGACAATTTAAAGAAATATTCAATTAATAACTGTTATTTGTTGGACTCTGGGATACTACATAGAAAATTCTCCCCAAAATACATTTGGAAGGAGGTGTTCAGGGCAAGCTGATGTGACCTTTATTTAGCAGACTCACAAATCAATATAATTTTCCAAATCAAACCAGGCAGCATAAGGATTGCATTTGTCCCCACACTATAAGGAAATCACCTGAGTATTAGAAAACTTATAGCTATTTACTGTCTTTCTTCAAATTTTACTTCCAATATCACTACAAAGCAGGGATGTTGACTATGTGCTGGTGGAGACACTCTCTCCAGTGGCCCCAATCAGAACTGTCTCCCAGTGAGAGCTAATGAAGCAAGAACCATCCTCTGACCTCTTGTGCCATCAATGAGAATAAATTACCCCATTCAACGGGGAAGAATATTTTTCATTCATTGATTCTTGCAGCCATCCAATAATCTGGATTGCCTCTTGCACTTAATCTTTCACTTCAGAAGGAGAAACTGTCCTCACAAAGGGACACCCATTGTGCATCTCACAAACTTTGCATTTGATTTATCAGTAGCAAGCCAAGGAGAAAAACCAGATTTTTCATCAAGCCTGCCCTTAAATTGTCTGATTCCTTGTCAACAGCATCACTCTCACAAGGAAAAAGCAGTGATTTGATATAGGATCCAGGCCTGTCTGCTTAGTAACATGATCCTAATGTCCTTTTGGGCTTGACTAGGTGGATCAAAAAGTTTGATTCACTTTTCTTGCCACGGAAGTCCTAGATTATTGGACTAGAAATGAAAACCATTTTTCTTCCTCAGTCAGGGAAAAAGAAAAACCTTTGCCAAGTCAATATATATAACAGATTGTAGCGGGAAGGAGCTTAGGAAAATGCTCAAGGCAAGCAGTTACCACACAACACCAAGAAGGCAAAGTTTAATTGGCATGGCAAAAGAAACTTGCCGTATCTTCCCTCAGGATGACACTGCAAGGGTTTGCCACTTGGACAAAATGTAGTAGTCCAGAAAATGCGTTTCAGACCAAGTGCATGGGAATGACAGTGGGATGGAGGAGAGCTGGATGTAAAGATGCTCAAGAAGTGCATGTGATAGGAATTGGTAAGTTGGTGGCCAAATAGTTGTGGTAGTGATGGGTTTATCAGTCTCTATCCTGTCAGGAAAACAAGAATCATTCTAGATTTAAAAAAAAAATTTTTTTTTAATTTTTTTCGAGGAAGATTAGCCCTAAGCTAACATCTGCCAATCCTCCTCTTTTTGCTGAGGAAGACTGGCCCTGAGCTAACATCTGTGGCCATCTTCCTCTACTTTATATGTGGGACTCCTACCACAGCATGGCTTGCCAAGTGATGCCATGTCCACATCCGTGATCCGAACCAGCCAACCCCGGGCCACTGAAGCAGAACATGCGCACTTAACCTCTGCACCACCAGGCCAGCCCCTCATTCTAGATTTTTAAGCTGAGAGATATTTAATGTGTCTGTATGTGTTATAAACCTTATACCATATTGTTATTAATTTTACTTAAAGAGTTAGTTACCTTTTAAAGATATTTAAATAACAGGAAAAAAATCGTATTTATTTATCCGTGTAGTTACCATTTCTGGAACTCTTCATTCTTTTGTGTAGACCTATATTTCCATTTGGGATCATCTTCTTTCTGCCTAAAGGACTTCCTTTAACATTTCTTATAATGTGAGTCTCCTCCTGGCCTTTGTATGTGTGAAAAAAATCTTTATTTCACTTTATAAGTTAAACTGTATATTTATAACAGTTTCAGACTACAGAAAAATTGCAAAGATAGGTGGGAGGAGAGATAGAAGGAAAAAGAGAAAGACAGAGAGAGAAATGAGCATTTAGAGAATGCTATTTGAGTTATACTAGTAATAGTCCAGCAAAATGACATGTAAATTGGCATCTTGGAAGTCCAGGGAACATTAATACCTGCTGCTTGGAGCTGAGTTCCTAGTTCAGTTAAGCTCCTGTGTGGCAAAAGCTTATGACAAACTCTTTCCTTTGTAAATTCATGGCCCTTGAGGCAGTTAGATCTGATGGTTCCAGGAACATGTTTAGGCACATGGAACACTGAATTTTCAAACCAGAAGACCATGGTGGGAGGAGCACCAGGAAAACAAGTCTGAAGTATAGAAATCAAGGTCAAGAACGACAAAGGTCAAGCTAGTAGTTTTCTTGGGTTTCTCTCTGTGGACAGACTATTTGGGCAGATTTTTTTTTTAAAGATTGGCGTCTGAGCTAACA